>NW_026909605.1:600000-900000 GCF_033115175.1 Lepus europaeus | reverse complement strand
CCGCCTCGGCCGGCCACGGGGGGAGCACACACACCTGTGGGTGTCCCCGGGCCGCACACACGAACTGCCCCGCGCTTCCCGGCGTTGCAAATAGGCCCCCCGGGAAGCCCCGCCCGCCCTAGGGGCTTCTCGGGTGGGGCCGACGCAAGGTGGTTGACTGGGGAGGGCTGCTGCTGGCACACACCCACTCCTGAAGCCCACTGGGGCGGTCCAAGGGCGAGGAGCTCGGAGCTCGGTCAGGGCTGTCCCAGCAGAACTTTTTGAGGGTGGACGGACACGCCCGCGGGCAATCAGGTGTTGCGGGCAGGCCCCGGGGGCAGGCCCTGCTGAGTCCCCGAGCGCCACCTGGGTTCCTGCCACCACCCTTGGGCCGGGATGAGGTGCCACCTTGTGCATAGAAGCCCTGCACACAGGCAAGAAGCCCCCCAGGCCCGCGGCGCACCCGACCCTGGAGCCCCCTGGCCGGATGCAGCCACAGGGAACGGGGGTTCTGAGTTGGCAGGCCCCATTCCCGAAGCATCCACGGGCACTTCCCGAAGGGCTGACACCTGCTGCGCCTCAGCAGCCAGCCAACCTCCCTCCCTCTGGTCGGGCACTGCACGCCACACAGCCACTTGTGTCCCCTGTGTCCCTCCCTGGAGGCCGCAGTGCGTTTTGGGTTTTGGCGCGGACGGGCCCCTCTCGGCTTCCGTAGTCCATTTGCCCCCGGAGCCTGCCAGACCCCTGGCTCTAGGAGGCTGCCCAGGGGCGCTGCCAACAGCCCCCAGGTGCTGGCTAGCCGCCTCGGCCGGCCACGGGGGGAGCACACACACCTGCGGGTGTCCCCGGGCCGCACACACGAACTGCCCCGCGCTTCCCGGCATTGCAAATAGGCCCCCCGGGAAGCCCCGCCCGCCCTAGGGGCTTGTCGGGTGGGGCCGACGCAAGGTGGTTGACTGGGGAGGGCTGCTGCTGCCACACACCCACTCCTGAAGCCCACTGGGGCGGTCCAAGGGCGAGGAGCTCGGAGCTCGGTCAGGGCTGTTCCAGCAGAACTTTTTGAGGGTGGACGGACACGCCCGCGGGCAATCAGGTGTTGCGGGCAGGCCCCGGGGGCAGGCCCTGCTGAGTCCCCGAGCGCCACCTGGGTTCCTGCCACCACCCTTGGGCCGGGATGAGGTGCCACCTTGTGCGTAGAAGCCCTGCACACAGGCAAGAAGCCCCCCAGGCCCGCGGCGCACCCGACCCTGGAGCCCCTGGAGCCCCCTGGCCGGATGCAGCCACAGGGAACGGGGGTTCTGAGTTGGCAGGCCCCATTCCCGAAGCATCCACGGGCACTTCCCGAAGGGCTGACACCTGCTGCGCCTCAGCAGCCAGCCAACCTCCCTCCCTCTGGTCGGGCACTGCACGCCACACAGCCACTTGTGTCCCCTGTGTCCCTCCCTGGAGGCCGCAGCGCGTTTTGGGTTTTGGCGCGGACGGGCCCCTCTCGGCTTCCGTAGTCCATTTGCCCCCGGAGCCTGCCAGACCCCTGGCTCTAGGAGGCTGCCCAGGGGCGCTGCCAACAGCCCCCAGGTGCTGGCTAGCCGCCTCGGCCGGCCACGGGGGGAGCACACACACCTGCGGGTGTCCCCGGGCCGCACACACGAACTGCCCCGCGCTTCCCGGCGTTGCAAATAGGCCCCCCAGGAAGCCCCGCCCGCCCTAGGGGCTTGTCGGGTGGGGCCGACGCAAGGTGGTTGACTGGGGAGGGCTGCTGCTGCCACACACCCACTCCTGAAGCCCACTGGGGCGGTCCAAGGGCGAGGAGCTCAGAGCTCGGTCAGGGCTGTCCCAGCAGAACTTTTTGAGGGTGGACGGACACGCCCGCGGGCAATCAGGTGTTGCGGGCAGGCCCCGGGGGCAGGCCCTGCTGAGTCCCCGAGCGCCACCTGGGTTCCTGCCACCACCCTTGGGCCGGGATGAGGTGCCACCTTGTGCGTAGAAGCCCTGCACACAGGCAAGAAGCCCCCCAGGCCCGCGGCGCACCCGACCCTGGAGCCCCCTGGCCGGCTGCAGCCACAGGGAACGGGGGTTCTGAGTTGGCAGGCCCCATTCCCGAAGCATCCACGGGCACTTCCCGAAGGGCTGACACCTGCTGCGCCTCAGCAGCCAGCCAACCTCCCTCCCTCTGGTCGGGCACTGCACGCCACACAGCCACTTGTGTCCCCTGTGTCCCTCCCTGGAGGCCGCAGCGCGTTTTGGGTTTTGGCGCAGACGGGCCCCTCTCGGCTTCCGTAGTCCATTTGCCCCCGGAGCCTGCCAGACCCCTGGCTCTAGGAGGCTGCCCAGGGACGCTGCCAACAGCCCCCAGGTGCTGGCTAGCCGCCTCGGCCGGCCACGGGGGGAGCACACACACCTGCGGGTGTCCCCGGGCCGCACAAACGAACTGCCCCGCGCTTCCCGGCGTTGCAAATAGGCCCCCCGGGAAGCCCCGCCCGCCCTAGGGACTTGTCGGGTGGGGCCGACGCAAGGTGGTTGACTGGGGAGGGCTGCTGCTGCCACACACCCACTCCTGAAGCCCACTGGGGCGGTCCAAGGGCGAGGAGCTCGGAGCACGGTCAGGGCTGTCCCAGCAGAACTTTTTGAGGGTGGACGGACACGCCCGCGGGCAATCAGGTGTTGCGGGCAGGCCCCGGGGGCAGGCCCTGCTGAGTCCCCGAGCGCCACCTGGGTTCCTGCCACCACCCTTGGGCCGGGATGAGGTGCCACCTTGTGCGTAGAAGCCCTGCACACAGGCAAGAAGCCCCCCAGGCCCGCGGCGCACCCGACCCTGGAGCCCCTGGAGCCCCCTGGCCGGCTGCAGCCACAGGGAACGGGGGTTCTGAGTTGGCAGGCCCCATTCCCGAAGCATCCACGGGCACTTCCCGAAGGGCTGACACCTGCTGCGCCTCAGCAGCCAGCCAACCTCCCTCCCTCTGGTCGGGCACTGCACGCCACACAGCCACTTGTGTCCCCTGTGTCCCTCCCTGGAGGCCGCAGCGCGTTTTGGGTTTTGGCGCGGACGGGCCACTCTCGGCTTCCGTAGTCCATTTGCCCCCGGAGCCTGCCAGACCCCTGGCTCTAGGAGGCTGCCCAGGGGCGCTGCCAACAGCCCCCAGGTGCTGGCTAGCCGCCTCGGCCGGCCACGGGGGGAGCACACACACCTGCGGGTGTCCCCGGGCTGCACACACGAACTGCCCCGCGCTTCCCGGCATTGCAAATAGGCCCCCCGGGAAGCCCCGCCCGCCCTAGGGGCTTGTCGGGTGGGGCCGACGCAAGGTGGTTGACTGGGGAGGGCTGCTGCTGGCACACACCCACTCCTGAAGCCCACTGGGGCGGTCCAAGGGCGAGGAGCTCGGAGCTCGGTCAGGGCTGTCCCAGCAGAACTTTTTGAGGGTGGACGGACACGCCCGCGGGCAATCAGGTGTTGCGGGCAGGCCCCGGGGGCAGGCCCTGCTGAGTCCCCGAGCGCCACCTGGGTTCCTGCCACCACCCTTGGGCCGGGATGAGGTGCCACCTTGTGCATAGAAGCCCTGCACACAGGCAAGAAGCCCCCCAGGCCCGCGGCGCACCCGACCCTGGAGCCCCCTGGCCGGATGCAGCCACAGGGAACGGGGGTTCTGAGTTGGCAGGCCCCATTCCCGAAGCATCCACGGGCACTTCCCGAAGGGCTGACACCTGCTGCGCCTCAGCAGCCAGCCAACCTCCCTCCCTCTGGTCGGGCACTGCACGCCACACAGCCACTTGTGTCCCCTGTGTCCCTCCCTGGAGGCCGCAGCGCGTTTTGGGTTTTGGCGCGGACGGGCCCCTCTCGGCTTCCGTAGTCCATTTGCCCCCGGAGCCTGCCAGACCCCTGGCTCTAGGAGGCTGCCCAGGGGCGCTGCCAACAGCCCCCAGGTGCTGGCTAGCCGCCTCGGCCGGCCACGGGGGGAGCACACACACCTGCGGGTGTCCCCGGGCCGCACACACGAACTGCCCCGCGCTTCCCGGCGTTGCAAATAGGCCCCCCAGGAAGCCCCGCCCGCCCTAGGGGCTTGTCGGGTGGGGCCGACGCAAGGTGGTTGACTGGGGAGGGCTGCTGCTGCCACACACCCACTCCTGAAGCCCACTGGGGCGGTCCAAGGGCGAGGAGCTCAGAGCTCGGTCAGGGCTGTCCCAGCAGAACTTTTTGAGGGTGGACGGACACGCCCGCGGGCAATCAGGTGTTGCGGGCAGGCCCCGGGGGCAGGCCCTGCTGAGTCCCCGAGCGCCACCTGGGTTCCTGCCACCACCCTTGGGCCGGGATGAGGTGCCACCTTGTGCGTAGAAGCCCTGCACACAGGCAAGAAGCCCCCCAGGCCCGCGGCGCACCCGACCCTGGAGCCCCCTGGCCGGCTGCAGCCACAGGGAACGGGGGTTCTGAGTTGGCAGGCCCCATTCCCGAAGCATCCACGGGCACTTCCCGAAGGGCTGACACCTGCTGCGCCTCAGCAGCCAGCCAACCTCCCTCCCTCTGGTCGGGCACTGCACGCCACACAGCCACTTGTGTCCCCTGTGTCCCTCCCTGGAGGCCGCAGCGCGTTTTGGGTTTTGGCGCAGACGGGCCCCTCTCGGCTTCCGTAGTCCATTTGCCCCCGGAGCCTGCCAGACCCCTGGCTCTAGGAGGCTGCCCAGGGACGCTGCCAACAGCCCCCAGGTGCTGGCTAGCCGCCTCGGCCGGTCACGGGGGGAGCACACACACCTGCGGGTGTCCCCGGGCCGCACAAACGAACTGCCCCGCGCTTCCCGGCGTTGCAAATAGGCCCCCCGGGAAGCCCCGCCCGCCCTAGGGACTTGTCGGGTGGGGCCGACGCAAGGTGGTTGACTGGGGAGGGCTGCTGCTGCCACACACCCACTCCTGAAGCCCACTGGGGCGGTCCAAGGGCGAGGAGCTCGGAGCACGGTCAGGGCTGTCCCAGCAGAACTTTTTGAGGGTGGACGGACACGCCCGCGGGCAATCAGGTGTTGCGGGCAGGCCCCGGGGGCAGGCCCTGCTGAGTCCCCGAGCGCCACCTGGGTTCCTGCCACCACCCTTGGGCCGGGATGAGGTGCCACCTTGTGCGTAGAAGCCCTGCACACAGGCAAGAAGCCCCCCAGGCCCGCGGCGCACCCGACCCTGGAGCCCCTGGAGCCCCCTGGCCGGCTGCAGCCACAGGGAACGGGGGTTCTGAGTTGGCAGGCCCCATTCCCGAAGCATCCACGGGCACTTCCCGAAGGGCTGACACCTGCTGCGCCTCAGCAGCCAGCCAACCTCCCTCCCTCTGGTCGGGCACTGCACGCCACACAGCCACTTGTGTCCCCTGTGTCCCTCCCTGGAGGCCGCAGCGCGTTTTGGGTTTTGGCGCGGACGGGCCCCTCTCGGCTTCCGTAGTCCATTTGCCCCCGGAGCCTGCCAGACCCCTGGCTCTAGGAGGCTGCCCAGGGGCGCTGCCAACAGCCCCCAGGTGCTGGCTAGCCTCCTCGGCCGGCCACGGGGGGAGCACACACACCTGCGGGTGTCCCCGGGCCGCACACACGAACTGCCCCGCGCTTCCCGGCGTTGCAAATAGGCCCCCCAGGAAGCCCCGCCCGCCCTAGGGGCTTGTCGGGTGGGGCCGACGCAAGGTGGTTGACTGGGGAGGGCTGCTGCTGCCACACACCCACTCCTGAAGCCCACTGGGGCGGTCCAAGGGCGAGGAGCTCAGAGCTCGGTCAGGGCTGTCCCAGCAGAACTTTTTGAGGGTGGACGGACACGCCCGCGGGCAATCAGGTGTTGCGGGCAGGCCCCGGGGGCAGGCCCTGCTGAGTCCCCGAGCGCCACCTGGGTTCCTGCCACCACCCTTGGGCCGGGATGAGGTGCCACCTTGTGCGTAGAAGCCCTGCACACAGGCAAGAAGCCCCCCAGGCCCGCGGCGCACCCGACCCTGGAGCCCCTGGAGCCCCCTGGCCGGCTGCAGCCACAGGGAACGGGGGTTCTGAGTTGGCAGGCCCCATTCCCGAAGCATCCACGGGCACTTCCCGAAGGGCTGACACCTACTGCGCCTCAGCAGCCAGCCAACCTCCCTCCCTCTGGTCGGGCACTGCAAGCCACACAGCCACTTGTGTCCCCTGTGTCCCTCCCTGGAGGCCGCAGCGCGGTTTGGGTTTTGGCGCGGACGGGCCCCTCTCGGCTTCCGTAGTCCATTTGCCCCCGGAGCCTGCCAGAACCCTGGCTCTAGGAGGCTGCCCAGGGGCGCTGCCAACAGCCCCCAGGTGCTGGCTAGCCGCCTCGGCCGGCCACGGGGGGAGCACACACAGCTACGGGTGTCCCCGGGCCGCACACACGAACTGCCCCGCGCTTCCCGGCGTTGCAAATAGGCCCCCCGGGAAGCCCCGCCCGCCCTAGGGGCTTGTCGGGTGGGGCCGACGCAAGGTGGTTGACTGGGGAGGGCTGCTGCTGGCACACACCCACTCCTGAAGCCCACTGGGGCGGTCCAAGGGCGAGGAGCTCGGAGCACGGTCAGGGCTGTCCCAGCAGAACATTTTGAGGGTGGACGGACACGCCCGCGGGCAATCAGGTGTTGCGGGCAGGCCCCGGGGGCAGGCCCTGCTGAGTCCCCGAGCGCCACCTGGGTTCCTGCCACCACCCTTGGGCCGGGATGAGGTGCCACCTTGTGCGTAGAAGCCCTGCACACAGGCAAGAAGCCCCCCAGGCCCGCGGCGCACCCGACCCTGGAGCCCCTGGAGCCCCCTGGCCGGATGCAGCCACAGGGAACGGGGGTTCTGAGTTGGCAGGCCCCATTCCCGAAGCATCCACGGGCACTTCCCGAAGGGCTGACACCTGCTGCGCCTCAGCAGCCAGCCAACCTCCCTCCCTCTGGTCGGGCACTGCACGCCACACAGCCACTTGTGTCCCCTGTGTCCCTCCCTGGAGGCCGCAGCGCGTTTTGGGTTTTGGCGCGGACGGGCCCCTCTCGGCTTCCGTAGTCCATTTGCCCCCGGAGCCTGCCAGACCCCTGGCTCTAGGAGGCTGCCCAGGGGCGCTGCCAACAGCCCCCAGGTGCTGGCTAGCCGCCTCGGCCGGCCACGGGGGGAGCACACACACCTGCGGGTGTCCCCGGGCCGCACACACGAACTGCCCCGCGCTTCCCGGCGTTGCAAATAGGCCCCCCGGGAAGCCCCGCCCGCCCTAGGGGCTTGTCGGGTGGGGCCGACGCAAGGTGGTTGACTGGGGAGGGCTGCTGCTGCCACACACCCACTCCTGAAGCCCACTGGGGCGGTCCAAGGGCGAGGAGCTTGGAGCACGGTCAGGGCTGTCCCAGCAGAACTTTTTGAGGGTGGACGGACACGCCCGCGGGCAATCAGGTGTTGCGGGCAGGCCCCGGGGGCAGGCCCTGCTGAGTCCCCGAGCGCCACCTGGGTTCCTGCCACCACCCTTGGGCCGGGATGAGGTGCCACCTTGTGCGTAGAAGCCCTGCACACAGGCAAGAAGCCCCCCAGGCCCGCGGCGCACCCGACCCTGGAGCCCCTGGAGCCCCCTGGCCGGCTGCAGCCACAGGGAACGGGGGTTCTGAGTTGGCAGGCCCCATTCCCGAAGCATCCACGGGCACTTCCCGAAGGGCTGACACCTGCTGCGCCTCAGCAGCCAGCCAACCTTCCTCCCTCTGGTCGGGCACTGCAAGCCACACAGCCACTTGTGTCCCCTGTGTCCCTCCCTGGAGGCCGCAGCGCGTTTTGGGTTTTGGCGCGGACGGGCCCCTCTCGGCTTCCATAGTCCATTTGCCCCCGGAGCCTGCCAGACCCCTGGCTCTAGGAGGCTGCCCAGGGGCGCTGCCAACAGCCCCCAGGTGCTGGCTAGCCGCCTCGGCCGGCCACGGGGGGAGCACACACACCTGCGGGTGTCCCCGGGCCGCACACACGAACTGCCCCGCGCTTCCCGGCGTTGCAAATAGGCCCCCCGGGAAGCCCCGCCCGCCCTAGGGCTTGTCGGGTGGGGCCGACGCAAGGTGGTTGACTGGGGAGGGCTGCTGCTGGCACACACCCACTCCTGAAGCCCACTGGGGCGGTCCAAGGGCGAGGAGCTCGGAGCACGGTCAGGGCTGTCCCAGCAGAACTTTTTGAGGGTGGACGGACACGCCCGCGGGCAATCAGGTGTTGCGGGCAGGCCCCGGGGGCAGGCCCTGCTGAGTCCCCGAGCGCCACCTGGGTTCCTGCCACCACCCTTGGGCCGGGATGAGGTGCCACCTTGTGCGTAGAAGCCCTGCACACAGGCAAGAAGCCCCCCAGGCCCGCGGCGCACCCGACCCTGGAGCCCCTGGAGCCCCCTGGCCGGCTGCAGCCACAGGGAACGGGGGTTCTGAGTTGGCAGGCCCCATTCCCGAAGCATCCACGGGCACTTCCCGAAGGGCTGACACCTGCTGCGCCTCAGCAGCCAGCCAACCTCCCTCCCTCTGGTCGGGCACTGCACGCCACACAGCCACTTGTGTCCCCTGTGTCCCTCCCTGGAGGCCGCAGCGCGTTTTGGGTTTTGGCGCGGACGGGCCCCTCTCGGCTTCCGTAGTCCATTTGTCCCCAGAGCCTGCCAGACCCCTGGCTCTAGGAGGCTGCCCAGGGGCGCTGCCAACAGCCCCCAGGTGCTGGCTAGCCGCCTCGGCCGGCCACGGGGGGAGCACACACACCTGTGGGTGTCCCCGGGCCGCACACACGAACTGCCCCGCGCTTCCCGGCGTTGCAAATAGGCCCCCCGGGAAGCCCCGCCCGCCCTAGGGGCTTCTCGGGTGGGGCCGACGCAAGGTGGTTGACTGGGGAGGGCTGCTGCTGCCACACACCCACTCCTGAAGCCCACTGGGGCGGTCCAAGGGCGAGGAGCTCGGAGCTCGGTCAGGGCTGTCCCAGCAGAACTTTTTGAGGGTGGACGGACACGCCCGCGGGCAATCAGGTGTTGCGGGCAGGCCCCGGGGGCAGGCCCTGCTGAGTCCCCGAGCGCCACCTGGGTTCCTGCCACCACCCTTGGGCCGGGATGAGGTGCCACCTTGTGCATAGAAGCCCTGCACACAGGCAAGAAGCCCCCCAGGCCCGCGGCGCACCCGACCCTGGAGCCCCCTGGCCGGATGCAGCCACAGGGAACGGGGGTTCTGAGTTGGCAGGCCCCATTCCCGAAGCATCCACGGGCACTTCCCGAAGGGCTGACACCTGCTGCGCCTCAGCAGCCAGCCAACCTCCCTCCCTCTGGTCGGGCACTGCACGCCACACAGCCACTTGTGTCCCCTGTGTCCCTCCCTGGAGGCCGCAGTGCGTTTTGGGTTTTGGCGCGGACGGGCCCCTCTCGGCTTCCGTAGTCCATTTACCCCGGAGCCTGCCAGACCCCTGGCTCTAGGAGGCTGCCCAGGGGCGCTGCCAACAGCCCCCAGGTGCTGGCTAGCCGCCTCGGCCGGCCACGGGGGGAGCACACACACCTGCGGGTGTCCCCGGGCCGCACACACGAACTGCCCCGCGCTTCCCGGCATTGCAAATAGGCCCCCCGGGAAGCCCCGCCCGCCCTAGGGGCTTGTCGGGTGGGGCCGACGCAAGGTGGTTGACTGGGGAGGGCTGCTGCTGCCACACACCCACTCCTGAAGCCCACTGGGGCGGTCCAAGGGCGAGGAGCTCGGAGCTCGGTCAGGGCTGTTCCAGCAGAACTTTTTGAGGGTGGACGGACACGCCCGCGGGCAATCAGGTGTTGCGGGCAGGCCCCGGGGGCAGGCCCTGCTGAGTCCCCGAGCGCCACCTGGGTTCCTGCCACCACCCTTGGGCCGGGATGAGGTGCCACCTTGTGCGTAGAAGCCCTGCACACAGGCAAGAAGCCCCCCAGGCCCGCGGCGCACCCGACCCTGGAGCCCCTGGAGCCCCCTGGCCGGATGCAGCCACAGGGAACGGGGGTTCTGAGTTGGCAGGCCCCATTCCCGAAGCATCCACGGGCACTTCCCGAAGGGCTGACACCTGCTGCGCCTCAGCAGCCAGCCAACCTCCCTCCCTCTGGTCGGGCACTGCACGCCACACAGCCACTTGTGTCCCCTGTGTCCCTCCCTGGAGGCCGCAGCGCGTTTTGGGTTTTGGCGCGGACGGGCCCCTCTCGGCTTCCGTAGTCCATTTGCCCCCGGAGCCTGCCAGACCCCTGGCTCTAGGAGGCTGCCCAGGGGCGCTGCCAACAGCCCCCAGGTGCTGGCTAGCCGCCTCGGCCGGCCACGGGGGGAGCACACACACCTGCGGGTGTCCCCGGGCCGCACACACGAACTGCCCCGCGCTTCCCGGCGTTGCAAATAGGCCCCCCAGGAAGCCCCGCCCGCCCTAGGGGCTTGTCGGGTGGGGCCGACGCAAGGTGGTTGACTGGGGAGGGCTGCTGCTGCCACACACCCACTCCTGAAGCCCACTGGGGCGGTCCAAGGGCGAGGAGCTCAGAGCTCGGTCAGGGCTGTCCCAGCAGAACTTTTTGAGGGTGGACGGACACGCCCGCGGGCAATCAGGTGTTGCGGGCAGGCCCCGGGGGCAGGCCCTGCTGAGTCCCCGAGCGCCACCTGGGTTCCTGCCACCACCCTTGGGCCGGGATGAGGTGCCACCTTGTGCGTAGAAGCCCTGCACACAGGCAAGAAGCCCCCCAGGCCCGCGGCGCACCCGACCCTGGAGCCCCCTGGCCGGCTGCAGCCACAGGGAACGGGGGTTCTGAGTTGGCAGGCCCCATTCCCGAAGCATCCACGGGCACTTCCCGAAGGGCTGACACCTGCTGCGCCTCAGCAGCCAGCCAACCTCCCTCCCTCTGGTCGGGCACTGCACGCCACACAGCCACTTGTGTCCCCTGTGTCCCTCCCTGGAGGCCGCAGCGCGTTTTGGGTTTTGGCGCAGACGGGCCCCTCTCGGCTTCCGTAGTCCATTTGCCCCCGGAGCCTGCCAGACCCCTGGCTCTAGGAGGCTGCCCAGGGACGCTGCCAACAGCCCCCAGGTGCTGGCTAGCCGCCTCGGCCGGCCACGGGGGGAGCACACACACCTGCGGGTGTCCCCGGGCCGCACAAACGAACTGCCCCGCGCTTCCCGGCGTTGCAAATAGGCCCCCCGGGAAGCCCCGCCCGCCCTAGGGACTTGTCGGGTGGGGCCGACGCAAGGTGGTTGACTGGGGAGGGCTGCTGCTGCCACACACCCACTCCTGAAGCCCACTGGGGCGGTCCAAGGGCGAGGAGCTCGGAGCACGGTCAGGGCTGTCCCAGCAGAACTTTTTGAGGGTGGACGGACACGCCCGCGGGCAATCAGGTGTTGCGGGCAGGCCCCGGGGGCAGGCCCTGCTGAGTCCCCGAGCGCCACCTGGGTTCCTGCCACCACCCTTGGGCCGGGATGAGGTGCCACCTTGTGCGTAGAAGCCCTGCACACAGGCAAGAAGCCCCCCAGGCCCGCGGCGCACCCGACCCTGGAGCCCCTGGAGCCCCCTGGCCGGCTGCAGCCACAGGGAACGGGGGTTCTGAGTTGGCAGGCCCCATTCCCGAAGCATCCACGGGCACTTCCCGAAGGGCTGACACCTGCTGCGCCTCAGCAGCCAGCCAACCTCCCTCCCTCTGGTCGGGCACTGCACGCCACACAGCCACTTGTGTCCCCTGTGTCCCTCCCTGGAGGCCGCAGCGCGTTTTGGGTTTTGGCGCGGACGGGCCACTCTCGGCTTCCGTAGTCCATTTGCCCCCGGAGCCTGCCAGACCCCTGGCTCTAGGAGGCTGCCCAGGGGCGCTGCCAACAGCCCCCAGGTGCTGGCTAGCCGCCTCGGCCGGCCACGGGGGGAGCACACACACCTGCGGGTGTCCCCGGGCTGCACACACGAACTGCCCCGCGCTTCCCGGCATTGCAAATAGGCCCCCCGGGAAGCCCCGCCCGCCCTAGGGGCTTGTCGGGTGGGGCCGACGCAAGGTGGTTGACTGGGGAGGGCTGCTGCTGGCACACACCCACTCCTGAAGCCCACTGGGGCGGTCCAAGGGCGAGGAGCTCGGAGCTCGGTCAGGGCTGTCCCAGCAGAACTTTTTGAGGGTGGACGGACACGCCCGCGGGCAATCAGGTGTTGCGGGCAGGCCCCGGGGGCAGGCCCTGCTGAGTCCCCGAGCGCCACCTGGGTTCCTGCCACCACCCTTGGGCCGGGATGAGGTGCCACCTTGTGCATAGAAGCCCTGCACACAGGCAAGAAGCCCCCCAGGCCCGCGGCGCACCCGACCCTGGAGCCCCCTGTCCGGATGCAGCCACAGGGAACGGGGGTTCTGAGTTGGCAGGCCCCATTCCCGAAGCATCCACGGGCACTTCCCGAAGGGCTGACACCTGCTGCGCCTCAGCAGCCAGCCAACCTCCCTCCCTCTGGTCGGGCACTGCACGCCACACAGCCACTTGTGTCCCCTGTGTCCCTCCCTGGAGGCCGCAGTGCGTTTTGGGTTTTGGCGCGGACGGGCCCCTCTCGGCTTCCGTAGTCCATTTGCCCCCGGAGCCTGCCAGACCCCTGGCTCTAGGAGGCTGCCCAGGGGCGCTGCCAACAGCCCCCAGGTGCTGGCTAGCCGCCTCGGCCGGCCACGGGGGGAGCACACACACCTGCGGGTGTCCCCGGGCCGCACACACGAACTGCCCCGCGCTTCCCGGCATTGCAAATAGGCCCCCCGGGAAGCCCCGCCCGCCCTAGGGGCTTGTCGGGTGGGGCCGACGCAAGGTGGTTGACTGGGGAGGGCTGCTGCTGCCACACACCCACTCCTGAAGCCCACTGGGGCGGTCCAAGGGCGAGGAGCTCGGAGCTCGGTCAGGGCTGTTCCAGCAGAACTTTTTGAGGGTGGACGGACACGCCCGCGGGCAATCAGGTGTTGCGGGCAGGCCCCGGGGGCAGGCCCTGCTGAGTCCCCGAGCGCCACCTGGGTTCCTGCCACCACCCTTGGGCCGGGATGAGGTGCCACCTTGTGCGTAGAAGCCCTGCACACAGGCAAGAAGCCCCCCAGGCCCGCGGCGCACCCGACCCTGGAGCCCCTGGAGCCCCCTGGCCGGATGCAGCCACAGGGAACGGGGGTTCTGAGTTGGCAGGCCCCATTCCCGAAGCATCCACGGGCACTTCCCGAAGGGCTGACACCTGCTGCGCCTCAGCAGCCAGCCAACCTCCCTCCCTCTGGTCGGGCACTGCACGCCACACAGCCACTTGTGTCCCCTGTGTCCCTCCCTGGAGGCCGCAGCGCGTTTTGGGTTTTGGCGCGGACGGGCCCCTCTCGGCTTCCGTAGTCCATTTGCCCCCGGAGCCTGCCAGACCCCTGGCTCTAGGAGGCTGCCCAGGGGCGCTGCCAACAGCCCCCAGGTGCTGGCTAGCCGCCTCGGCCGGCCACGGGGGGAGCACACACACCTGCGGGTGTCCCCGGGCCGCACACACGAACTGCCCCGCGCTTCCCGGCGTTGCAAATAGGCCCCCCAGGAAGCCCCGCCCGCCCTAGGGGCTTGTCGGGTGGGGCCGACGCAAGGTGGTTGACTGGGGAGGGCTGCTGCTGCCACACACCCACTCCTGAAGCCCACTGGGGCGGTCCAAGGGCGAGGAGCTCAGAGCTCGGTCAGGGCTGTCCCAGCAGAACTTTTTGAGGGTGGACGGACACGCCCGCGGGCAATCAGGTGTTGCGGGCAGGCCCCGGGGGCAGGCCCTGCTGAGTCCCCGAGCGCCACCTGGGTTCCTGCCACCACCCTTGGGCCGGGATGAGGTGCCACCTTGTGCGTAGAAGCCCTGCACACAGGCAAGAAGCCCCCCAGGCCCGCGGCGCACCCGACCCTGGAGCCCCCTGGCCGGCTGCAGCCACAGGGAACGGGGGTTCTGAGTTGGCAGGCCCCATTCCCGAAGCATCCACGGGCACTTCCCGAAGGGCTGACACCTGCTGCGCCTCAGCAGCCAGCCAACCTCCCTCCCTCTGGTCGGGCACTGCACGCCACACAGCCACTTGTGTCCCCTGTGTCCCTCCCTGGAGGCCGCAGCGCGTTTTGGGTTTTGGCGCGGACGGGCCCCTCTCGGCTTCCGTAGTCCATTTGCCCCCGGAGCCTGCCAGACCCCTGGCTCTAGGAGGCTGCCCAGGGGCGCTGCCAACAGCCCCCAGGTGCTGGCTAGCCGCCTCGGCCGGCCACGGGGGGAGCACACACAGCTACGGGTGTCCCCGGGCCGCACACACGAACTGCCCCGCGCTTCCCGGCGTTGCAAATAGGCCCCCCGGGAAGCCCCGCCCGCCCTAGGGGCTTGTCGGGTGGGGCCGACGCAAGGTGGTTGACTGGGGAGGGCTGCTGCTGCCACACACCCACTCCTGAAGCCCACTGGGGCGGTCCAAGGGCGAGGAGCTCGGAGCACGGTCAGGGCTGTCCCAGCAGAACTTTTTGAGGGTGGACGGACACGCCCGCGGGCAATCAGGTGTTGCGGGCAGGCCCCGGGGGCAGGCCCTGCTGAGTCCCCGAGCGCCACCTGGGTTCCTGCCACCACCCTTGGGCCGGGATGAGGTGCCACCTTGTGCGTAGAAGCCCTGCACACAGGCAAGAAGCCCCCCAGGCCCGCGGCGCACCCGACCCTGGAGCCCCCTGGCCGGATGCAGCCACAGGGAACGGGGGTTCTGAGTTGGCAGGCCCCATTCCCGAAGCATCCACGGGCACTTCCCGAAGGGCTGACACCTGCTGCGCCTCAGCAGCCAGCCAACCTCCCTCCCTCTGGTCGGGCACTGCACGCCACACAGCCACTTGTGTCCCCTGTGTCCCTCCCTGGAGGCCGCAGCGCGTTTTGGGTTTTGGCGCGGACGGGCCCCTCTCGGCTTCCGTAGTCCATTTGCCCCCGGAGCCTGCCAGACCCCTGGCTCTAGGAGGCTGCCCAGGGGCGCTGCCAACAGCCCCCAGGTGCTGGCTAGCCGCCTCGGCCGGCCACGGGGGGAGCACACACAGCTACGGGTGTCCCCGGGCCGCACACACGAACTGCTCCGCGCTTCCCGGCGTTGCAAATAGGCCCCCTGGGAAGCCCCGCCCGCCCTAGGGGCTTGTCGGGTGGGGCCGACGCAAGGTGGTTGACTGGGGAGGGCTGCTGCTGCCACACACCCACTCCTGAAGCCCACTGGGGCGGTCCAAGGGCGAGGAGCTCGGAGCACGGTCAGGGCTGTCCCAGCAGAACATTTTGAGGGTGGACGGACACGCCCGCGGGCAATCAGGTGTTGCGGGCAGGCCCCGGGGGCAGGCCCTGCTGAGTCCCCGAGCGCCACCTGGGTTCCTGCCACCACCCTTGGGCCGGGATGAGGTGCCACCTTGTGCGTAGAAGCCCTGCACACAGGCAAGAAGCCCCCCAGGCCCGCGGCGCACCCGACCCTGGAGCCCCTGGAGCCCCCTGGCCGGATGCAGCCACAGGGAACGGGGGTTCTGAGTTGGCAGGCCCCATTCCCGAAGCATCCACGGGCACTTCCCGAAGGGCTGACACCTGCTGCGCCTCAGCAGCCAGCCAACCTCCCTCCCTCTGGTCGGGCACTGCACGCCACACAGCCACTTGTGTCCCCTGTGTCCCTCCCTGGAGGCCGCAGCGCGTTTTGGGTTTTGGCGCGGACGGGCCCCTCTCGGCTTCCGTAGTCCATTTGCCCCCGGAGCCTGCCAGACCCCTGGCTCTAGGAGGCTGCCCAGGGGCGCTGCCAACAGCCCCCAGGTGCTGGCTAGCCGCCTCGGCCGGCCACGGGGGGAGCACACACACCTGCGGGTGTCCCCGGGCCGCACACACGAACTGCCCCGCGCTTCCCGGCGTTGCAAATAGGCCCCCCGGGAAGCCCCGCCCGCCCTAGGGGCTTGTCGGTTGGGGCCGACGCAAGGTGGTTGACTGGGGAGGGCTGCTGCTGCCACACACCCACTCCTGAAGCCCACTGGGGCGGTCCAAGGGCGAGGAGCTCGGAGCACGGTCAGGGCTGTCCCAGCAGAACTTTTTGAGGGTGGACGGACACGCCCGCGGGCAATCAGGTGTTGCGGGCAGGCCCCGGGGGCAGGCCCTGCTGAGTCCCCGAGCGCCACCTGGGTTCCTGCCACCACCCTTGGGCCGGGATGAGGTGCCACCTTGTGCGTAGAAGCCCTGCACACAGGCAAGAAGCCCCCCAGGCCCGCGGCGCACCCGACCCTGGAGCCCCTGGAGCCCCCTGGCCGGCTGCAGCCACAGGGAACGGGGGTTCTGAGTTGGCAGGCCCCATTCCCGAAGCATCCACGGGCACTTCCCGAAGGGCTGACACCTGCTGCGCCTCAGCAGCCAGCCAACCTCCCTCCCTCTGGTCGGGCACTGCACGCCACACAGCCACTTGTGTCCCCTGTGTCCCTCCCTGGAGGCCGCAGCGCGTTTTGGGTTTTGGCGCGGACGGGCCCCTCTCGGCTTCCGTAGTCCATTTGCCCCCGGAGCCTGCCAGACCCCTGGTTCTAGGAGGCTGCCCAGGGGCGCTGCCAACAGCCCCCAGGTGCTGGCTAGCCGCCTCGGCCGGCCACGGGGGGAGCACACACACCTGCGGGTGTCCCCGGGCTGCACACACGAACTGCCCCGCGCTTCCCGGCATTGCAAATAGGCCCCCCGGGAAGCCCCGCCCGCCCTAGGGGCTTGTCGGGTGGGGCCGACGCAAGGTGGTTGACTGGGGAGGGCTGCTGCTGCCACACACCCACTCCTGAAGCCCACTGGGGCGGTCCAAGGGCGAGGAGCTCGGAGCTCGGTCAGGGCTGTTCCAGCAGAACTTTTTGAGGGTGGACAGACACGCCCGCGGGCAATCAGGTGTTGCGGGCAGGCCCCGGGGGCAGGCCCTGCTGAGTCCCCGAGCGCCACCTGGGTTCCTGCCACCACCCTTGGGCCGGGATGAGGTGCCACCTTGTGCGTAGAAGCCCTGCACACAGGCAAGAAGCCCCCCAGGCCCGCGGCGCACCCGACCCTGGAGCCCCCTGGCCGGCTGCAGCCACAGGGAACGGGGGTTCTGAGTTGGCAGGCCCCATTCCCGAAGCATCCACGGGCACTTCCCGAAGGGCTGACACCTGCTGCGCCTCAGCAGCCAGCCAACCTCCCTCCCTCTGGTCGGGCACTGCACGCCACACAGCCACTTGTGTCCCCTGTGTCCCTCCCTGGAGGCCGCAGCGCGTTTTGGGTTTTGGCGCGGACGGGCCCCTCTCGGCTTCCGTAGTCCATTTGCCCCCGGAGCCTGCCAGACCCCTGGCTCTAGGAGGCTGCCCAGGGGCGCTGCCAACAGCCCCCAGGTGCTGGCTAGCCGCCTCGGCCGGCCACGGGGGGAGCACACACAGCTACGGGTGTCCCCGGGCCGCACACACGAACTGCCCCGCGCTTCCCGGCGTTGCAAATAGGCCCCCCGGGAAGCCCCGCCCGCCCTAGGGGCTTGTCGGGTGGGGCCGACGCAAGGTGGTTGACTGGGGAGGGCTGCTGCTGCCACACACCCACTCCTGAAGCCCACTGGGGCGGTCCAAGGGCGAGGAGCTCGGAGCACGGTCAGGGCTGTCCCAGCAGAACTTTTTGAGGGTGGACGGACACGCCCGCGGGCAATCAGGTGTTGCGGGCAGGCCCCGGGGGCAGGCCCTGCTGAGTCCCCGAGCGCCACCTGGGTTCCTGCCACCACCCTTGGGCCGGGATGAGGTGCCACCTTGTGCGTAGAAGCCCTGCACACAGGCAAGAAGCCCCCCAGGCCCGCGGCGCACCCGACCCTGGAGCCCCTGGAGCCCCCTGCCCGGCTGCAGCCACAGGGAACGGGGGTTCTGAGTTGGCAGGCCCCATTCCCGAAGCATCCACGGGCACTTCCCGAAGGGCTGACACCTGCTGCGCCTCAGCAGCCAGCCAACCTCCCTCCCTCTGGTCGGGCACTGCAAGCCACACAGCCACTTGTGTCCCCTGTGTCCCTCCCTGGAGGCCGCAGCGCGTTTTGGGTTTTGGCGCGGACGGGCCCCTCTCGGCTTCCGTAGTCCATTTGCCCCCGGAGCCTGCCAGAACCCTGGCTCTAGGAGGCTGCCCAGGGGCGCTGCCAACAGCCCCCAGGTGCTGGCTAGCCGCCTCGGCCGGCCACGGGGGGAGCACACACAGCTACGGGTGTCCCCGGGCCGCACACACGAACTGCCCCGCGCTTCCCGGCGTTGCAAATAGGCCCCCCGGGAAGCCCCGCCCGCCCTAGGGGCTTGTCGGGTGGGGCCGACTCAAGGTGGTTGACTGGGGAGGGCTGCTGCTGGCACACACCCACTCCTGAAGCCCACTGGGGCGGTCCAAGGGCGAGGAGCTCGGAGCTCGGTCAGGGCTGTCCCAGCAGAACTTTTTGAGGGTGGACGGACACGCCCGCGGGCAATCAGGTGTTGCGGGCAGGCCCCGGGGGCAGGCCCTGCTGAGTCCCCGAGCGCCACCTGGGTTCCTGCCACCACCCTTGGGCCGGGATGAGGTGCCACCTTGTGCGTAGAAGCCCTGCACACAGGCAAGAAGCCCCCCAGGCCCGCGGCGCACCCGACCCTGGAGCCCCTGGAGCCCCCTGGCCGGATGCAGCCACAGGGAACGGGGGTTCTGAGTTGGCAGGCCCCATTCCCGAAGCATCCACGGGCACTTCCCGAAGGGCTGACACCTGCTGCGCCTCAGCAGCCAGCCAACCTCCCTCCCTCTGGTCGGGCACTGCACGCCACACAGCCACTTGTGTCCCCTGTGTCCCTCCCTGGAGGCCGCAGCGCGTTTTGGGTTTTGGCGCGGACGGGCCCCTCTCGGCTTCCATAGTCCATTTGCCCCCGGAGCCTGCCAGACCCCTGGCTCTAGGAGGCTGCCCAGGGGCGCTGCCAACAGCCCCCAGGTGCTGGCTAGCCGCCTCGGCCGGCCACGGGGGGAGCACACACACCTGCGGGTGTCCCCGGGCTGCACACACGAACTGCCCCGCGCTTCCCGGCATTGCAAATAGGCCCCCCGGGAAGCCCCGCCCGCCCTAGGGGCTTGTCGGGTGGGGCCGACGCAAGGTGGTTGACTGGGGAGGGCTGCTGCTGCCACACACCCACTCCTGAAGCCCACTGGGGCGGTCCAAGGGCGAGGAGCTCGGAGCTCGGTCAGGGCTGTTCCAGCAGAACTTTTTGAGGGTGGACGGACACGCCCGCGGGCAATCAGGTGTTGCGGGCAGGCCCCGGGGACAGGCCCTGCTGAGTCCCCGAGCGCCACCTGGGTTCCTGCCACCACCCTTGGGCCGGGATGAGGTGCCACCTTGTGCGTAGAAGCCCTGCACACAGGCAAGAAGCCCCCCAGGCCCGCGGCGCACCCGACCCTGGAGCCCCCTGGCCGGATGCAGCCACAGGGAACGGGGGTTCTGAGTTGGCAGGCCCCATTCCCGAAGCATCCACGGGCACTTCCCGAAGGGCTGACACCTGCTGCGCCTCAGCAGCCAGCCAACCTCCCTCCCTCTGGTCGGGCACTGCACGCCACAAGGCCACTTGTGTCCCCTGTGTCCCTCCCTGGAGGCCGCAGCGCGTTTTGGGTTTTGGCGCGGACGGGCCCCTCTCGGCTTCCGTAGTCCATTTGCCCCCGGAGCCTGCCAGACCCCTGGCTCTAGGAGGCTGCCCAGGGGCGCTGCCAACAGCCCCCAGGTGCTGGCTAGCCGCCTCGGCCGGCCACGGGGGGAGCACACACAGCTACGGGTGTCCCCGGGCCGCACACACGAACTGCCCCGCGCTTCCCTGCGTTGCAAATAGGCCCCCCGGGAAGCCCCGCCCGCCCTAGGGGCTTGTCGGGTGGGGCCGACGCAAGGTGGTTGACTGGGGAGGGCTGCTGCTGCCACACACCCACTCCTGAAGCCCACTGGGGCGGTCCAAGGGCGAGGAGCTCGGAGCACGGTCAGGGCTGTCCCAGCAGAACATTTTGAGGGTGGACGGACACGCCCGCGGGCAATCAGGTGTTGCGGGCAGGCCCCGGGGGCAGGCCCTGCTGAGTCCCCGAGCGCCACCTGGGTTCCTGCCACCACCCTTGGGCCGGGATGAGGTGCCACCTTGTGCGTAGAAGCCCTGCACACAGGCAAGAAGCCCCCCAGGCCCGCGGCGCACCCGACCCTGGAGCCCCTGGAGCCCCCTGGCCGGCTGCAGCCACAGGGAACGGGGGTTCTGAGTTGGCAGGCCCCATTCCCGAAGCATCCACGGGCACTTCCCGAAGGGCTGACACCTGCTGCGCCTCAGCAGCCAGCCAACCTCCCTCCCTCTGGTCGGGCACTGCACGCCACACAGCCACTTGTGTCCCCTGTGTCCCTCCCTGGAGGCCGCAGCGCGTTTTGGGTTTTGGCGCGGACGGGCCCCTCTCGGCTTCCGTAGTCCATTTGCCCCCGGAGCCTGCCAGACCCCTGGCTCTAGGAGGCTGCCCAGGGGCGCTGCCAACAGCCCCCAGGTGCTGGCTAGCCGCCTCGGCCGGCCACGGGGGGAGCACACACACCTGCGGGTGTCCCCGGGCCGCACACACGAACTGCCCCGCGCTTCCCGGCGTTGCAAATAGGCCCCCCGGGAAGCCCCGCCCGCCCTAGGGGCTTGTCAGGTGGGGCCGACGCAAGGTGGTTGACTGGGGAGGGCTGCTGCTGCCACACACCCACTCCTGGAGCCCACTGGGGCAGTCCAAGGGCGAGGAGCTCGGAGCACGGTCAGGGCTGTCCCAGCAGAACTTTTTGAGGGTGGACGGACACGCCCGCGGGCAATCAGGTGTTGCGGGCAGGCCCCGGGGGCAGGCCCTGCTGAGTCCCCGAGCGCCACCTGGGTTCCTGCCACCACCCTTGGGCCGGGATGAGGTGCCACCTTGTGCGTAGAAGCCCTGCACACAGGCAAGAAGCCCCCCAGGCCCGCGGCGCACCCGACCCTGGAGCCCCTGGAGCCCCCTGGCCGGCTGCAGCCACAGGGAACGGGGGTTCTGAGTTGGCAGGCCCCATTCCCGAAGCATCCACGGGCACTTCCCGAAGGGCTGACACCTGCTGCGCCTCAGCAGCCAGCCAACCTCCCTCCCTCTGGTCGGGCACTGCAAGCCACACAGCCACTTGTGTCCCCTGTGTCCCTCCCTGGAGGCCGCAGCGCGTTTTGGGTTTTGGCGCGGACGGGCCCCTCTCGGCTTCCGTAGTCCATTTGCCCCCGGAGCCTGCCAGAACCCTGGCTCTAGGAGGCTGCCCAGGGGCGCTGCCAACAGCCCCCAGGTGCTGGCTAGCCGCCTCGGCCGGCCACGGGGGGAGCACACACAGCTACGGGTGTCCCCGGGCCGCACACACGAACTGCCCCGCGCTTCCCGGCGTTGCAAATAGGCCCCCCGGGAAGCCCCGCCCGCCCTAGGGGCTTGTCGGGTGGGGCCGACGCAAGGTGGTTGACTGGGGAGGGCTGCTGCTGCCACACACCCACTCCTGAAGCCCACTGGGGCGGTCCAAGGGCGAGGAGCTCGGAGCTCGGTCAGGGCTGTCCCAGCAGAACTTTTTGAGGGTGGACGGACACGCCCGCGGGCAATCACGTGTTGCGGGCAGGCCCCGGGGGCAGGCCCTGCTGAGTCCCCGAGCGCCACCTGGGTTCCTGCCACCACCCTTGGGCCGGGATGAGGTGCCACCTTGTGCGTAGAAGCCCTGCACACAGGCAAGAAGCCCCCCAGGCCCGCGGCGCACCCGACCCTGGAGCCCCTGGAGCCCCCTGGCCGGCTGCAGCCACAGGGAACGGGGGTTCTGAGTTGGCAGGCCCCATTCCCGAAGCATCCACGGGCACTTCCCGAAGGGCTGACACCTGCTGCGCCTCAGCAGCCAGCCAACCTCCCTCCCTCTGGTCGGGCACTGCACGCCACACAGCCACTTGTGTCCCCTGTGTCCCTCCCTGGAGGCCGCAGCGCGTTTTGGGTTTTGGCGTGGACGGGCCCCTCTCGGCTTCCGTAGTCCATTTGCCCCCGGAGCCTACCAGACCCCTGGCTCTAGGAGGCTGCCCAGGGGCGCTGCCAACAGCCCCCAGGTGCTGGCTAGCCGCCTCGGCCGGCCACGGGGGGAGCACACACACCTGCGGGTGTCCCCGGGCCGCACACACGAACTGCCCCGCGCTTCCCGGCGTTGCAAATAGGCCCCCCGGGAAGCCCCGCCCGCCCTAGGGGCTTGTCGGGTGGGGCCGACGCAAGGTGGTTGACTGGGGAGGGCTGCTGCTGCCACACACCCACTCCTGAAGCCCACTGGGGCGGTCCAAGGGCGAGGAGCTCGGAGCACGGTCAGGGCTGTCCCAGCAGAACTTTTTGAGGGTGGACGGACACGCCCGCGGGCAATCAGGTGTTGCGGGCAGGCCCCGGGGGCAGGCCCTGCTGAGTCCCCGAGCGCCACCTGGGTTCCTGCCACCACCCTTGGGCCGGGATGAGGTGCCACCTTGTGCGTAGAAGCCCTGCACACAGGCAAGAAGCCCCCCAGGCCCGCGGCGCACCCGACCCTGGAGCCCCTGGAGCCCCCTGGCCGGCTGCAGCCACAGGGAACGGGGGTTCTGAGTTGGCAGGCCCCATTCCCGAAGCATCCACGGGCACTTCCCGAAGGGCTGACACCTGCTGCGCCTCAGCAGCCAGCCAACCTCCCTCCCTCTGGTCGGGCACTGCACGCCACACAGCCACTTGTGTCCCCTGTGTCCCTCCCTGGAGGCCGCAGCGCGTTTTGGGTTTTGGCGCGGATGGGCCCCTCTCGGCTTCCGTAGTCCATTTGCCCCCGGAGCCTGCCAGAACCCTGGCTCTAGGAGGCTGCCCAGGGGCGCTGCCAACAGCCCCCAGGTGCTGGCTAGCCGCCTCGGCCGGCCACGGGGGGAGCACACACAGCTACGGGTGTCCCCGGGCCGCACACACGAACTGCCCCGCGCTTCCCGGCGTTGCAAATAGGCCCCCCGGGAAGCCCCGCCCGCCCTAGGGGCTTGTCGGGTGGGGCCGACGCAAGGTGGTTGACTGGGGAGGGCTGCTGCTGCCACACACCCACTCCTGAAGCCCACTGGGGCGGTCCAAGGGCGAGGAGCTCGGAGCTCGGTCAGGGCTGTCCCAGCAGAACTTTTTGAGGGTGGACGGACACGCCCGCGGGCAATCAGGTGTTGCGGGCAGGCCCCGGGGGCAGGCCCTGCTGAGTCCCCGAGCGCCACCTGGGTTCCTGCCACCACCCTTGGGCCGGGATGAGGTGCCACCTTGTGCGTAGAAGCCCTGCACACAGGCAAGAAGCCCCCCAGGCCCGCGGCGCACCCGACCCTGGAGCCCCCTGGCCGGATTCAGCCACAGGGAACGGGGGTTCTGAGTTGGCAGGCCCCATTCCCGAAGCATCCACGGGCACTTCCCGAAGGGCTGACACCTGCTGTGCCTCAGCAGCCAGCCAACCTCCCTCCCTCTGGTCGGGCACTGCACCCCACACAGCCACTTGTGTCCCCTGTGTCCCTCCCTGGAGGCCGCAGCGCGTTTTGGGTTTTGGCGCGGACGGGCCCCTCTCGGCTTCCGTAGTCCATTTGCCCCCGGAGCCTGCCAGACCCCTGGCTCTAGGAGGCTGCCCAGGGGCGCTGCCAACAGCCCCCAGGTGCTGGCTAGCCGCCTCGGCCGGCCACGGGGGGAGCACACACACCTGCGGGTGTCCCCGGGCCGCACACACGAACTGCCCCGCGCTTCCCGGCGTTGCAAATAGGCCCCCTGGGAAGCCCCGCCCGCCCTAGGGGCTTGTCGGGTGGGGCCGACGCAAGGTGGTTGACTGGGGAGGGCTGCTGCTGCCACACACCCACTCCTGAAGCCCACTGGGGCGGTCCAAGGGCGAGGAGCTCGGAGCACGGTCAGGGCTGTCCCAGCAGAACTTTTTGAGGGTGGATGGACACGCCCGCGGGCAATCAGGTGTTGCGGGCAGGCCCCGGGGGCCGGCCCTGCTGAGTCCCCGAGCGCCACCTGGGTTCCTGCCACCACCCTTGGGCCGGGATGAGGTGCCACCTTGTGCGTAGAAGCCCTGCACACAGGCAAGAAGCCCCCCAGGCCCGCGGCGCACCCGACCCTGGAGCCCCTGGAGCCCCCTGGCCGGATGCAGCCACAGGGAACGGGGGTTCTGAGTTGGCAGGCCCCATTCCCGAAGCATCCACGGGCACTTCCCGAAGGGCTGACACCTGCTGCGCCTCAGCAGCCAGCCAACCTCCCTCCCTCTGGTCGGGCACTGCACGCCACACAGCCACTTGTGTCCCCTGTGTCCCTCCCTGGAGGCCGCAGCGCGTTTTGGGTTTTGGCGCGGACGGGCCCCTCTCGGCTTCCGTAGTCCATTTGCCCCCGGAGCCTGCCAGACCCCTGGCTCTAGGAGGCTGCCCAGGGGCGCTGCCAACAGCCCCCAGGTGCTGGCTAGCCGCCTCGGCCGGCCACGGGGGGAGCACACACACCTGTGGGTGTCCCCGGGCCGCACACACGAACTGCCCCGCGCTTCCCGGCGTTGCAAATAGGCCCCCCGGGAAGCCCCGCCCGCCCTAGGGGCTTGTCGGGTGGGGCCGACGCAAGGTGGTTGACTGGGGAGGGCTGCTGCTGCCACACACCCACTCCTGAAGCCCACTGGGGCGGTCCAAGGGCGAGGAGCTCGGAGCTCGGTCAGGGCTGTCCCAGCAGAACTTTTTGAGGGTGGACGGACACGCCCGCGGGCAATCAGGTGTTGCGGGCAGGCCCCGGGGGCAGGCCCTGCTGAGTCCCCGAGCGCCACCTGGGTTCCTGCCACCACCCTTGGGCCGGGATGAGGTGCCACCTTGTGCGTAGAAGCCCTGCACACAGGCAAGAAGCCCCCCAGGCCCGCGGCGCACCCGACCCTGGAGCCCCCTGGCCGGATGCAGCCACAGGGAACGGGGCTTCTGAGTTGGCAGGCCCCATTCCCGAAGCATCCACGGGCACTTCCCGAAGGGCTGACACCTGCTGCGCCTCAGCAGCCAGCCAACCTCCCTCCCTCTGGTCGGGCACTGCAAGCCACACAGCCACTTGTGTCCCCTGTGTCCCTCCCTGGAGGCCGCAGCGCGTTTTGGGTTTTGGCGCAGACGGGCCCCTCTCGGCTTCCGTAGTCCATTTGCCCCCGGAGCCTGCCAGACCCCTGGCTCTAGGAGGCTGCCCAGGGGTGCTGCCAACAGCCCCCAGGTGCTGGCTAGCCGCCTCGGCCGGCCACGGGGGGAGCACACACAGCTACGGGTGTCCCCGGGCCGCACACACGAACTGCCCCGCGCTTCCCGGCGTTGCAAATAGGCCCCCCGGGAAGCCCCGCCCGCCCTAGGGGCATGTCGGGTGGGGCCGACGCAAGGTGGTTGACTGGGGAGGGCTGCTGCTGGCACACACCCACTCCTGAAGCCCACTGGGGCGGTCCAAGGGCGAGGAGCTCGGAGCTCGGTCAGGGCTGTCCCAGCAGAACATTTTGAGGGTGGACGGACACGCCCGCGGGCAATCAGGTGTTGCGGGCAGGCCCCGGGGGCAGGCCCTGCTGAGTCCCCGAGCGCCACCTGGGTTCCTGCCACCACCCTTGGGCCGGGATGAGGTGCCACCTTGTGCGTAGAAGCCCTGCACACAGGCAAGAAGCCCCCCAGGCCCGCGGCGCACCCGACCCTGGAGCCCCTGGAGCCCCCTGGCCGGATGCAGCCACAGGGAACGGGGGTTCTGAGTTGGCAGGCCCCATTCCCGAAGCATCCACGGGCACTTCCCGAAGGGCTGACACCTGCTGCGCCTCAGCAGCCAGCCAACCTCCCTCCCTCTGGTCGGGCACTGCACGCCACACAGCCACTTGTGTCCCCTGTGTCCCTCCCTGGAGGCCGCAGCGCGTTTTGGGTTTTGGCGCGGACGGGCCCCTCTCGGCTTCCGTAGTCCATTTGCCCCCGGAGCCTGCCAGACCCCTGGCTCTAGGAGGCTGCCCAGGGGCGCTGCCAACAGCCCCCAGGTGCTGGCTAGCCGCCTCGGCCGGCCACGGGGGGAGCACACACACCTGCGGGTGTCCCCGGGCCGCACACACGAACTGCCCCGCGCTTCCCGGCGTTGCAAATAGGCCCCCCGGGAAGCCCCGCCCGCCCTAGGGGCTTGTCGGGTGGGGCCGACGCAAGGTGGTTGACTGGGGAGGGCTGCTGCTGCCACACACCCACTCCTGAAGCCCACTGGGGCGGTCCAAGGGCGAGGAGCTCGGAGCTCGGTCAGGGCTGTCCCAGCAGAACTTTTTGAGGGTGGACGGACACGCCCGCGGGCAATCAGGTGTTGCGGGCAGGCCCCGGGGGCAGGCCCTGCTGAGTCCCCGAGCGCCACCTGGGTTCCTGCCACCACCCTTGGGCCGGGATGAGGTGCCACCTTGTGCGTAGAAGCCCTGCACACAGGCAAGAAGCCCCCCAGGCCCGCGGCGCACCCGACCCTGGAGCCCCCTGGCCGGATGCAGCCACAGGGAACGGGGGTTCTGAGTTGGCAGGCCCCATTCCCGAAGCATCCACGGGCACTTCCCGAAGGGCTGACACCTGCTGCGCCTCAGCAGCCAGCCAACCTCCCTCCCTCTGGTCGGGCACTGCACGCCACACAGCCACTTGTGTCCCCTGTGTCCCTCCCTGGAGGCCGCAGCGCGTTTTGGGTTTTGGCGCGGACGGGCCCCTCTCGGCTTCCGTAGTCCATTTGCCCCCGGAGCCTGCCAGACCCCTGGCTCTAGGAGGCTGCCCAGGGGCGCTGCCAACAGCCCCCAGGTGCTGGCTAGCCGCCTCGGCCGGCCACGGTGGGAGCACACACACCTGCGGGTGTCCCCGGGCCGCACACACGAACTGCCCCGCGCTTCCCGGCGTTGCAAATAGGCCCCCTGGGAAGCCCCGCCCGCCCTAGGGGCTTGTCGGGTGGGGCCGACGCAAGGTGGTTGACTGGGGAGGGCTGCTGCTGCCACACACCCACTCCTGAAGCCCACTGGGGCGGTCCAAGGGCGAGGAGCTCGGAGCACGGTCAGGGCTGTCCCAGCAGAACTTTTTGAGGGTGGATGGACACGCCCGCGGGCAATCAGGTGTTGCGGGCAGGCCCCGGGGGCCGGCCCTGCTGAGTCCCCGAGCGCCACCTGGGTTCCTGCCACCACCCTTGGGCCGGGATGAGGTGCCACCTTGTGCGTAGAAGCCCTGCACACAGGCAAGAAGCCCCCCAGGCCCGCGGCGCACCCGACCCTGGAGCCCCTGGAGCCCCCTGGCCGGATGCAGCCACAGGGAACGGGGGTTCTGAGTTGGCAGGCCCCATTCCCGAAGCATCCACGGGCACTTCCCGAAGGGCTGACACCTGCTGCGCCTCAGCAGCCAGCCAACCTCCCTCCCTCTGGTCGGGCACTGCACGCCACACAGCCACTTGTGTCCCCTGTGTCCCTCCCTGGAGGCCGCAGCGCGTTTTGGGTTTTGGCGCGGACGGGCCCCTCTCGGCTTCCGTAGTCCATTTGCCCCCGGAGCCTGCCAGACCCCTGGCTCTAGGAGGCTGCCCAGGGGCGCTGCAAACAGCCCCCAGGTGCTGGCTAGCCGCCTCGGCCGGCCACGGGGGGAGCACACACACCTGTGGGTGTCCCCGGGCCGCACACACGAACTGCCCCGCGCTTCCCGGCGTTGCAAATAGGCCCCCCGGGAAGCCCCGCCCGCCCTAGGGGCTTGTCGGGTGGGGCCGACGCAAGGTGGTTGACTGGGGAGGGCTGCTGCTGCCACACACCCACTCCTGAAGCCCACTGGGGCGGTCCAAGGGCGAGGAGCTCGGAGCTCGGTCAGGGCTGTCCCAGCAGAACTTTTTGAGGGTGGACGGACACGCCCGCGGGCAATCAGGTGTTGCGGGCAGGCCCCGGGGGCAGGCCCTGCTGAGTCCCCGAGCGCCACCTGGGTTCCTGCCACCACCCTTGGGCCGGGATGAGGTGCCACCTTGTGCGTAGAAGCCCTGCACACAGGCAAGAAGCCCCCCAGGCCCGCGGCGCACCCGACCCTGGAGCCCCCTGGCCGGATGCAGCCACAGGGAACGGGGGTTCTGAGTTGGCAGGCCCCATTCCCGAAGCATCCACGGGCACTTCCCGAAGGGCTGACACCTGCTGCGCCTCAGCAGCCAGCCAACCTCCCTCCCTCTGGTCGGGCACTGCAAGCCACACAGCCACTTGTGTCCCCTGTGTCCCTCCCTGGAGGCCGCAGCGCGTTTTGGGTTTTGGCGCGGACGGGCCCCTCTCGGCTTCCGTAGTCCATTTGCCCCCGGAGCCTGCCAGACCCCTGGCTCTAGGAGGCTGCCCAGGGGTGCTGCCAACAGCCCCCAGGTGCTGGCTAGCCGCCTCGGCCGGCCACGGGGGGAGCACACACAGCTACGGGTGTCCCCGGGCCGCACACACGAACTGCCCCGCGCTTCCCGGCGTTGCAAATAGGCCCCCCGGGAAGCCCCGCCCGCCCTAGGGGCATGTCGGGTGGGGCCGACGCAAGGTGGTTGACTGGGGAGGGCTGCTGCTGGCACACACCCACTCCTGAAGCCCACTGGGGCGGTCCAAGGGCGAGGAGCTCGGAGCTCGGTCAGGGCTGTCCCAGCAGAACATTTTGAGGGTGGACGGACACGCCCGCGGGCAATCAGGTGTTGCGGGCAGGCCCCGGGGGCAGGCCCTGCTGAGTCCCCGAGCGCCACCTGGGTTCCTGCCACCACCCTTGGGCCGGGATGAGGTGCCACCTTGTGCGTAGAAGCCCTGCACACAGGCAAGAAGCCCCCCAGGCCCGCGGCGCACCCGACCCTGGAGCCCCTGGAGCCCCCTGGCCGGATGCAGCCACAGGGAACGGGGGTTCTGAGTTGGCAGGCCCCATTCCCGAAGCATCCACGGGCACTTCCCGAAGGGCTGACACCTGCTGCGCCTCAGCAGCCAGCCAACCTCCCTCCCTCTGGTCGGGCACTGCACGCCACACAGCCACTTGTGTCCCCTGTGTCCCTCCCTGGAGGCCGCAGCGCGTTTTGGGTTTTGGCGCGGACGGGCCCCTCTCGGCTTCCGTAGTCCATTTGCCCCCGGAGCCTGCCAGACCCCTGGCTCTAGGAGGCTGCCCAGGGGCGCTGCCAACAGCCCCCAGGTGCTGGCTAGCCGCCTCGGCCGGCCACGGGGGGAGCACACACACCTGCGGGTGTCCCCGGGCCGCACACACGAACTGCCCCGCGCTTCCCGGCGTTGCAAATAGGCCCCCCGGGAAGCCCCGCCGGCCCTAGGGGCTTGTCGGGTGGGGCCGACGCAAGGTGGTTGACTGGGGAGGGCTGCTGCTGGCACACACCCACTCCTGAAGCCCACTGGGGCGGTCCAAGGGCGAGGAGCTCGGAGCTCGGTCAGGGCTGTCCCAGCAGAACTTTTTGAGGGTGGACGGACACGCCCGCGGGCAATCAGGTGTTGCGGGCAGGCCCCGGGGGCAGGCCCTGCTGAGTCCCCGAGCGCCACCTGGGTTCCTGCCACCACCCTTGGGCCGGGATGAGGTGCCACCTTGTGCGTAGAAGCCCTGCACACAGGCAAGAAGCCCCCCAGGCCCGCGGCGCACCCGACCCTGGAGCCCCCTGGCCGGATGCAGCCACAGGGAACGGGGCTTCTGAGTTGGCAGGCCCCATTCCCGAAGCATCCACGGGCACTTCCCGAAGGGCTGACACCTGCTGCGCCTCAGCAGCCAGCCAACCTCCCTCCCTCTGGTCGGGCACTGCACGCCACACAGCCACTTGTGTCCCCTGTGTCCCTCCCTGGAGGCCGCAGCGCGTTTTGGGTTTTGGCGCGGACGGGCCCCTCTCGGCTTCCGTAGTCCATTTGCCCCCGGAGCCTGCCAGACCCCTGGCTCTAGGAGGCTGCCCAGGGGCGCTGCCAACAGCCCCCAGGTGCTGGCTAGCCGCCTCGGCCGGCCACGGGGGGAGCACACACAGCTACGGGTGTCCCCGGGCCGCACACACGAACTGCCCCGCGCTTCCCGGCGTTGCAAATAGGCCCCCCGGGAAGCCCCGCCCGCCCTAGGGGCTTGTCGGGTGGGGCCGACGCAAGGTGGTTGACTGGGGAGGGCTGCTGCTGCCACACACCCACTCCTGAAGCCCACTGGGGCGGTCCAAGGGCGAGGAGCTCGGAGCTCGGTCAGGGCTGTCCCAGCAGAACTTTTTGAGGGTGGACGGACACGCCCGCGGGCAATCAGGTGTTGCGGGCAGGCCCCGGGGGCAGGCCCTGCTGAGTCCCCGAGCGCCACCTGGGTTCCTGCCACCACCCTTGGGCCGGGATGAGGTGCCACCTTGTGCGTAGAAGCCCTGCACACAGGCAAGAAGCCCCCCAGGCCCGCGGCGCACCCGACCCTGGAGCCCCTGGAGCCCCCTGGCCGGATGCAGCCACAGGGAACGGGGGTTCTGAGTTGGCAGGCCCCATTCCCGAAGCATCCACGGGCACTTCCCGAAGGGCTGACACCTGCTGCGCCTCAGCAGCCAGCCAACCTCCCTCCCTCTGGTCGGGCACTGCACGCCACACAGCCACTTGTGTCCCCTGTGTCCCTCCCTGGAGGCCGCAGCGCGTTTTGGGTTTTGGCACGGACGGGCCCCTCTCGGCTTCCGTAGTCCATTTGCCCCCGGAGCCTGCCAGACCCCTGGCTCTAGGAGGCTGCCCAGGGGCGCTGCCAACAGCCCCCAGGTGCTGGCTAGCCGCCTCGGCCGGCCACGGGGGGAGCACACACACCTGCGGGTGTCCCCGGGCCGCACACACGAACTGCCCCGCGCTTCCCGGCGTTGCAAATAGGCCCCCCGGGAAGCCCCGCCCGCCCTAGGGGCTTGTCGGGTGGGGCCGACGCAAGGTGGTTGACTGGGGAGGGCTGCTGCTGCCACACACCCACTCCTGAAGCCCACTGGGGCGGTCCAAGGGCGAGGAGCTCGGAGCTCGGTCAGGGCTGTCCCAGCAGAACTTTTTGAGGGTGGACGGACACGCCCGCGGGCAATCAGGTGTTGCGGGCAGGCCCCGGGGGCAGGCCCTGCTGAGTCCCCGAGCGCCACCTGGGTTCCTGCCACCACCCTTGGGCCGGGATGAGGTGCCACCTTGTGCGTAGAAGCCCTGCACACAGGCAAGAAGCCCCCCAGGCCCGCGGCGCACCCGACCCTGGAGCCCCTGGAGCCCCCTGGCCGGCTGCAGCCACAGGGAACGGGGGTTCTGAGTTGGCAGGCCCCATTCCCGAAGCATCCACGGGCACTTCCCGAAGGGCTGACACCTGCTGCGCCTCAGCAGCCAGCCAACCTCCCTCCCTCTGGTCGGGCACTGCACGCCACACAGCCACTTGTGTCCCCTGTGTCCCTCCCTGGAGGCCGCAGCGCGTTTTGGGTTTTGGCGCGGACGGGCCCCTCTCGGCTTCCGTAGTCCATTTGCCCCCGGAGCCTGCCAGACCCCTGGCTCTAGGAGGCTGCCCAGGGGCGCTGCCAACAGCCCCCAGGTGCTGGCTAGCCGCCTCGGCCGGCCACGGGGGGAGCACACACAGCTACGGGTGTCCCCGGGCCGCACACACGAACTGCCCCGCGCTTCCCGGCGTTGCAAATAGGCCCCCCGGGAAGCCCCGCCCGCCCTAGGTGCTTGTCGGGTGGGGCCGACGCAAGGTGGTTGACTGGGGAGGGCTGCTGCTGCCACACACCCACTCCTTAAGCCCACTGGGGCGGTCCAAGGGCGAGGAGCTCGGAGCTCGGTCAGGGCTGTCCCAGCAGAACTTTTTGAGGGTGGACGGACACGCCCGCGGGCAATCAGGTGTTGCGGGCAGGCCCCGGGGGCAGGCCCTGCTGAGTCCCCGAGCGCCACCTGGGTTCCTGCCACCACCCTTGGGCCGGGATGAGGTGCCACCTTGTGCGTAGAAGCCCTGCACACAGGCAAGAAGCCCCCCAGGCCCGCAGCGCACCCGACCCTGGAGCCCCCTGGCCGGCTGCAGCCACAGGGAACGGGGGTTCTGAGTTGGCAGGCCCCATTCCCGAAGCATCCACGGGCACTTCCCGAAGGGCTGACACCTGCTGCGCCTCAGCAGCCAGCCAACCTCCCTCCCTCTGGTCGGGCACTGCACGCCACACAGCCACTTGTGTCCCCTGTGTCCCTCCCTGGAGGCCGCAGCGCGTTTTGGGTTTTGGCGCGGACGGGCCCCTCTCGGCTTCCGTAGTCCATTTGCCCCCGGAGCCTGCCAGACCCCTGGCTCTAGGAGGCTGCCCAGGGGCGCTGCCAACAGCCCCCAGGTGCTGGCTAGCCGCCTCGGCCGGCCACGGGGGGAGCACACACACCTGCGGGTGTCCCCGGGCCGCACACACGAACTGCCCCGCGCTTCCCGGCGTTGCAAATAGGCCCCCCGGGAAGCCCCGCCCGCCCTAGGGGCTTGTCGGGTGGGGCCGACGCAAGGTGGTTGACTGGGGAGGGCTGCTGCTGCCACACACCCACTCCTGAAGCCCACTGGGGCGGTCCAAGGGCGAGGAGCTCGGAGCACGGTCAGGGCTGTCCCAGCAGAACTTTTTGAGGGTGGACGGACACGCCCGCGGGCAATCAGGTGTTGCGGGCAGGCCCCGGGGGCAGGCCCTGCTGAGTCCCCGAGCGCCACCTGGGTTCCTGCCACCACCCTTGGGCCGGGATGAGGTGCCACCTTGTGCGTAGAAGCCCTGCACACAGGCAAGAAGCCCCCCAGGCCCGCGGCGCACCCGACCCTGGAGCCCCTGGAGCCCCCTGGCCGGCTGCAGCCACAGGGAACGGGGGTTCTGAGTTGGCAGGCCCCATTCCCGAAGCATCCACGGGCACTTCCCGAAGGGCTGACACCTGCTGCGCCTCAGCAGCCAGCCAACCTCCCTCCCTCTGGTCGGGCACTGCACGCCACACAGCCACTTGTGTCCCCTGTGTCCCTCCCTGGAGGCCGCAGCGCGTTTTGGGTTTTGGCGCGGACGGGCCCCTCTCGGCTTCCGTAGTCCATTTGCCCCCGGAGCCTGCCAGACCCCTGGCTCTAGGAGGCTGCCCAGGGGCGCTGCCAACAGCCCCCAGGTGCTGGCTAGCCGCCTCGGCCGGCCACAGGGGGAGCACACACAGCTACGGGTGTCCCCGGGCCGCACACACGAACTGCCCCGCGCTTCCCGGCGTTGCAAATAGGCCCCCCGGGAAGCCCCGCCCGCCCTAGGGGCTTGTCGGGTGGGGCCGACGCAAGGTGGTTGACTGGGGAGGGCTGCTGCTGCCACACACCCACTCCTGAAGCCCACTGGGGCGGTCCAAGGGCGAGGAGCTCGGAGCTCGGTCAGGGCTGTCCCAGCAGAACTTTTTGAGGGTGGACGGACACGCCCGCGGGCAATCAGGTGTTGCGGGCAGGCCCCGGGGGCAGGCCCTGCTGAGTCCCCGAGCGCCACCTGGGTTCCTGCCACCACCCTTGGGCCGGGATGAGGTGCCACCTTGTGCGTAGAAGCCCTGCACACAGGCAAGAAGCCCCCCAGGCCCGCGGCGCACCCGACCCTGGAGCCCCTGGAGCCCCCTGGCCGGATGCAGCCACAGGGAACGGGGGTTCTGAGTTGGCAGGCCCCATTCCCGAAGCATCCACGGGCACTTCCCGAAGGGCTGACACCTGCTGCGCCTCAGCAGCCAGCCAACCTCCCTCCCTCTGGTCGGGCACTGCACGCCACACAGCCACTTGTGTCCCCTGTGTCCCTCCCTGGAGGCCGCAGCGCGTTTTGGGTTTTGGCGCGGACGGGCCCCTCTCGGCTTCCGTAGTCCATTTGCCCCCGGAGCCTGCCAGACCCCTGGCTCTAGGAGGCTGCCCAGAGGCGCTGCCAACAGCCCCCAGGTGCTGGCTAGCCGCCTCGGCCGGCCACGGGGGGAGCACACACACCTGCGGGTGTCCCCGGGCCGCACACACGAACTGCCCCGCGCTTCCCGGCGTTGCAAATAGGCCCCCCGGGAAGCCCCGCCCGCCCTAGGGGCTTGTCGGGTGGGGCCGACGCAAGGTGGTTGACTGGGGAGGGCTGCTGCTGGCACACACCCACTCCTGAAGCCCACTGGGGCGGTCCAAGGGCGAGGAGCTCGGAGCACGGTCAGGGCTGTCCCAGCAGAACTTTTTGAGGGTGGACGGACACGCCCGCGGGCAATCAGGTGTTGTGGGTAGGCCCCGGGGGCAGGCCCTGCTGAGTCCCCGAGCGCCACCTGGGTTCCTGCCACCACCCTTGGGCCGGGATGAGGTGCCACCTTGTGCGTAGAAGCCCTGCACACAGGCAAGAAGCCCCCCAGGCCCGCGGCGCACCCGACCCTGGAGCCCCTGGAGCCCCCTGGCCGGCTGCAGCCACAGGGAACGGGGGTTCTGAGTTGGCAGGCCCCATTCCCGAAGCATCCACGGGCACTTCCCGAAGGGCTGACACCTGCTGCGCCTCAGCAGCCAGCCAACCTCCCTCCCTCTGGTCGGGCACTGCACGCCACACAGCCACTTGTGTCCCCTGTGTCCCTCCCTGGAGGCCGCAGCGCGTTTTGGGTTTTGGCGCGGACGGGCCCCTCTCGGCTTCCGTAGTCCATTTGCCCCCGGAGCCTGCCAGACCCCTGGCTCTAGGAGGCTGCCCAGGGGCGCTGCCAACAGCCCCCAGGTGCTGGCTAGCCGCCTCGGCCGGCCACGGGGGGAGCACACACAGCTACGGGTGTCCCCGGGCCGCACACACGAACTGCCCCGCGCTTCCCGGCGTTGCAAATAGGCCCCCCGGGAAGCCCCGCCCGCCCTAGGGGCTTGTCGGGTGGGGCCGACGCAAGGTGGTTGACTGGGGAGGGCTGCTGCTGGCACACACCCACTCCTGAAGCCCACTGGGGCGGTCCAAGGGCGAGGAGCTCGGAGCACGGTCAGGGCTGTCCCAGCAGAACATTTTGAGGGTGGACGGACACGCCCGCGGGCAATCAGGTGTTGCGGGCAGGCCCCGGGGGCAGGCCCTGCTGAGTCCCCGAGCGCCACCTGGGTTCCTGCCACCACCCTTGGGCCGGGATGAGGTGCCACCTTGTGCGTAGAAGCCCTGCACACAGGCAAGAAGCCCCCCAGGCCCGCGGCGCACCCGACCCTGGAGCCCCTGGAGCCCCCTGGCCGGCTGCAGCCACAGGGAACGGGGGTTCTGAGTTGGCAGGCCCCATTCCCGAAGCATCCACGGGCACTTCCCGAAGGGCTGACACCTGCTGCGCCTCAGCAGCCAGCCAACCTCCCTCCCTCTGGTCGGGCACTGCACGCCACACAGCCACTTGTGTCCCCTGTGTCCCTCCCTGGAGGCCGCAGCGCGTTTTGGGTTTTGGCGCGGACGGGCCCCTCTCGGCTTCCGTAGTCCATTTGCCCCCGGAGCCTGCCAGACCCCTGGCTCTAGGAGGCTGCCCAGGGGCGCTGCCAACAGCCCCCAGGTGCTGGCTAGCCGCCTCGGCCGGCCACGGGGGGAGCACACACACCTGCGGGTGTCCCCGGGCCGCACACACGAACTGCCCCGCGCTTCCCGGCGTTGCAAATAGGCCCCCCGGGAAGCCCCGCCCACCCTAGGGGCTTGTCGGGTGGGGCCGACGCAAGGTGGTTGACTGGGGAGGGCTGCTGCTGCCACACACCCACTCCTGAAGCCCACTGGGGCGGTCCAAGGGCGAGGAGCTCGGAGCACGGTCAGGGCTGTCCCAGCAGAACTTTTTGAGGGTGGACGGACACGCCCGCGGGCAATCAGGTGTTGCGGGCAGGCCCCGGGGGCAGGCCCTGCTGAGTCCCCGAGCGCCACCTGGGTTCCTGCCACCACCCTTGGGCCGGGATGAGGTGCCACCTTGTGCGTAGAAGCCCTGCACACAGGCAAGAAGCCCCCCAGGCCCGCGGCGCACCCGACCCTGGAGCCCCTGGAGCCCCCTGGCCGGCTGCAGCCACAGGGAACGGGGGTTCTGAGTTGGCAGGCCCCATTCCCGAAGCATCCACGGGCACTTCCCGAAGGGCTGACACCTGCTGCGCCTCAGCAGCCAGCCAACCTCCCTCCCTCTGGTCGGGCACTGCAAGCCACACAGCCACTTGTGTCCCCTGTGTCCCTCCCTGGAGGCCGCAGCGCGTTTTGGGTTTTGGCGCGGACGGGCCCCTCTCGGCTTCCGTAGTCCATTTGCCCCCGGAGCCTGCCAGAACCCTGGCTCTAGGAGGCTGCCCAGGGGCGCTGCCAACAGCCCCCAGGTGCTGGCTAGCCGCCTCGGCCGGCCACGGGGGGAGCACACACAGCTACGGGTGTCCCCGGGCCGCACACACGAACTGCCCCGCGCTTCCCGGCGTTGCAAATAGGCCCCCCGGGAAGCCCCGCCCGCCCTAGGGGCTTGTCGGGTGGGGCCGACGCAAGGTGGTTGACTGGGGAGGGCTGCTGCTGCCACACACCCACTCCTGAAGCCCACTGGGGCGGTCCAAGGGCGAGGAGCTCGGAGCTCGGTCAGGGCTGTCCCAGCAGAACTTTTTGAGGGTGGACGGACACGCCCGCGGGCAATCAGGTGTTGCGGGCAGGCCCCGGGGGCAGGCCCTGCTGAGTCCCCGAGCGCCACCTGGGTTCCTGCCACCACCCTTGGGCCGGGATGAGGTGCCACCTTGTGCGTAGAAGCCCTGCACACAGGCAAGAAGCCCCCCAGGCCCGCGGCGCACCCGACCCTGGAGCCCCTGGAGCCCCCTGGCCGGCTGCAGCCACAGGGAACGGGGGTTCTGAGTTGGCAGGCCCCATTCCCGAAGCATCCACGGGCACTTCCCGAAGGGCTGACACCTGCTGCACCTCAGCAGCCAGCCAACCTCCCTCCCTCTGGTCGGGCACTGCACGCCACACAGCCACTTGTGTCCCCTGTGTCCCTCCCTGGAGGCCGCAGCGCGTTTTGGGTTTTGGCGCGGACGGGCCCCTCTCGGCTTCCGTAGTCCATTTGCCCCCGGAGCCTGCCAGACCCCTGGCTCTAGGAGGCTGCCCAGGGGCGCTGCCAACAGCCCCCAGGTGCTGGCTAGCCGCCTCGGCCGGCCACGGGGGGAGCACACACACCTGCGGGTGTCCCCGGGCCGCACACACGAACTGCCCCGCGCTTCCCGGCGTTGCAAATAGGCCCCCCGGGAAGCCCCGCCCGCCCTAGGGGCTTGTCGGGTGGGGCCGACGCAAGGTGGTTGACTGGGGAGGGCTGCTGCTGCCACACACCCACTCCTGAAGCCCACTGGGGCGGTCCAAGGGCGAGGAGCTCGGAGCTCGGTCAGGGCTGTCCCAGCAGAACTTTTTGAGGGTGGACGGATACGCCCGCGGGCAATCAGGTGTTGCGGGCAGGCCCCGGGGGCAGGCCCTGCTGAGTCCCCGAGCGCCACCTGGGTTCCTGCCACCACCCTTGGGCCGGGATGAGGTGCCACCTTGTGCGTAGAAGCCCTGCACACAGGCAAGAAGCCCCCCAGGCCCGCGGCGCACCCGACCCTGGAGCCCCTGGAGCCCCCTGGCCGGCTGCAGCCACAGGGAACGGGGGTTCTGAGTTGGCAGGCCCCATTCCCGAAGCATCCACGGGCACTTCCCGAAGGGCTGACACCTGCTGCGCCTCAGCAGCCAGCCAACCTCCCTCCCTCTGGTCGGGCACTGCAAGCCACACAGCCACTTGTGTCCCCTGTGTCCCTCCCTGGAGGCCGCAGCGCGTTTTGGGTTTTGGCGCGGACGGGCCCCTCTCGGCTTCCGTAGTCCATTTGCCCCCGGAGCCTGCCAGAACCCTGGCTCTAGGAGGCTGCCCAGGGGCGCTGCCAACAGCCCCCAGGTGCTGGCTAGCCGCCTCGGCCGGCCACGGGGGGAGCACACACACCTGCGGGTGTCCCCGGGCCGCACACACGAACTGCCCCGCGCTTCCCGGCGTTGCAAATAGGCCCCCCGGGAAGCCCCGCCCGCCCTAGGGGCTTGTCGGGTGGGGCCGACGCAAGGTGGTTGACTGGGGAGGGCTGCTGCTGGCACACACCCACTCCTGAAGCCCACTGGGGCGGTCCAAGGGCGAGGAGCTCGGAGCACGGTCAGGGCTGTCCCAGCAGAACTTTTTGAGGGTGGACGGACACGCCCGCGGGCAATCAGGTGTTGCGGGCAGGCCCCGGGGGCAGGCCCTGCTGAGTCCCCAAGCGCCACCTGGGTTCCTGCCACCACCCTTGGGCCGGGATGAGGTGCCACCTTGTGCGTAGAAGCCCTGCACACAGGCAAGAAGCCCCCCAGGCCCGCGGCGCACCCGACCCTGGAGCCCCCTGGCCGGATTCAGCCACAGGGAACGGGGGTTCTGAGTTGGCAGGCCCCATTCCCGAAGCATCCACGGGCACTTCCCGAAGGGCTGACACCTGCTGTGCCTCAGCAGCCAGCCAGCCTCCCTCCCTCTGGTCGGGCACTGCACCCCACACAGCCACTTGTGTCCCCTGTGTCCCTCCCTGGAGGCCGCAGCGCGTTTTGGGTTTTGGCGCGGACGGGCCCCTCTCGGCTTCCGTAGTCCATTTGCCCCCGGAGCCTGCCAGACCCCTGGCTCTAGGAGGCTGCCCAGGGGCGCTGCCAACAGCCCCCAGGTGCTGGCTAGCCGCCTCGGCCGGCCACGGTGGGAGCACACACACCTGCGGGTGTCCCCGGGCCGCACACACGGACTGCCCCGCGCTTCCCGGCGTTGCAAATAGGCCCCCCGGGAAGCCCCGCCCGCCCTAGGGGCTTGTCGGGTGGGGCCGACGCAAGGTGGTTGACTGGGGAGGGCTGCTGCTGCCACACACCCACTCCTGAAGCCCACTGGGGCGGTCCAAGGGCGAGGAGCTCGGAGCACGGTCAGGGCTGTCCCAGCAGAACTTTTTGAGGGTGGATGGACACGCCCGCGGGCAATCAGGTGTTGCGGGCAGGCCCCGGGGGCCGGCCCTGCTGAGTCCCCGAGCGCCACCTGGGTTCCTGCCACCACCCTTGGGCCGGGATGAGGTGCCACCTTGTGCGTAGAAGCCCTGCACACAGGCAAGAAGCCCCCCAGGCCCGCGGCGCACCCGACCCTGGAGCCCCTGGAGCCCCCTGGCCGGCTGCAGCCACAGGGAACGGGGGTTCTGAGTTGGCAGGCCCCATTCCCGAAGCATCCACGGGCACTTCCCGAAGGGCTGACACCTGCTGCGCCTCAGCAGCCAGCCAACCTCCCTCCCTCTGGTCGGGCACTGCACGCCACACAGCCACTTGTGTCCCCTGTGTCCCTCCCTGGAGGCCGCAGCGCGTTTTGGGTTTTGGCGCGGACGGGCCCCTCTCGGCTTCCGTAGTCCATTTGCCCCCGGAGCCTGCCAGACCCCTGGCTCTAGGAGGCTGCCCAGGGGCGCTGCAAACAGCCCCCAGGTGCTGGCTAGCCGCCTCGGCCGGCCACGGGGGGAGCACACACACCTGTGGGTGTCCCCGGGCCGCACACACGAACTGCCCCGCGCTTCCCGGCGTTGCAAATAGGCCCCCCGGGAAGCCCCGCCCGCCCTAGGGGCTTGTCGGGTGGGGCCGACGCAAGGTGGTTGACTGGAGAGGGCTGCTGCTGCCACACACCCACTCCTGAAGCCCACTGGGGCGGTCCAAGGGCGAGGAGCTCGGAGCTCGGTCAGGGCTGTCCCAGCAGAACTTTTTGAGGGTGGACGGACACGCCCGCGGGCAATCAGGTGTTGCGGGCAGGCCCCGGGGGCAGGCCCTGCTGAGTCCCCGAGCGCCACCTGGGTTCCTGCCACCACCCTTGGGCCGGGATGAGGTGCCACCTTGTGCGTAGAAGCCCTGCACACAGGCAAGAAGCCCCCCAGGCCCGCGGCGCACCCGACCCTGGAGCCCCCTGGCCGGATGCAGCCACAGGGAACGGGGCTTCTGAGTTGGCAGGCCCCATTCCCGAAGCATCCACGGGCACTTCCCGAAGGGCTGACACCTGCTGCGCCTCAGCAGCCAGCCAACCTCCCTCCCTCTGGTTGGGCACTGCAAGCCACACAGCCACTTGTGTCCCCTGTGTCCCTCCCTGGAGGCCGCAGCGCGTTTTGGGTTTTGGCGCGGACGGGCCCCTCTCGGCTTCCGTAGTCCATTTGCCCCCGGAGCCTGCCATACCCCTGGCTCTAGGAGGCTGCCCAGGGGCGCTGCCAACAGCCCCCAGGTGCTGGCTAGCCGCCTCGGCCGGCCTCGGGGGGAGCACACACAGCTACGGGTGTCCCCGGGCCGCACACACGAACTGCCCCGCGCTTCCCGGCGTTGCAAATAGGCCCCCCGGGAAGCCCCGCCCGCCCTAGGGGCTTGTCGGGTGGGGCCGACGCAAGGTGGTTGACTGGGGAGGGCTGCTGCTGCCACACACCCACTCCTGAAGCCCACTGGGGCGGTCCAAGGGCGAGGAGCTCGGAGCTCGGTCAGGGCTGTCCCAGCAGAACTTTTTGAGGGTGGACGGACACGCCCGCGGGCAATCAGGTGTTGCGGGCAGGCCCCGGGGGCAGGCCCTGCTGAGTCCCCGAGCGCCACCTGGGTTCCTGCCACCACCCTTGGGCCGGGATGAGGTGCCACCTTGTGCGTAGAAGCCCTGCACACAGGCAAGAAGCCCCCCAGGCCCGCGGCGCACCCGACCCTGGAGCCCCTGGAGCCCCCTGGCCGGCTGCAGCCACAGGGAACGGGGGTTCTGAGTTGGCAGGCCCCATTCCCGAAGCATCCACGGGCACTTCCCGAAGGGCTGACACCTGCTGCACCTCAGCAGCCAGCCAACCTCCCTCCCTCTGGTCGGGCACTGCACGCCACACAGCCACTTGTGTCCCCTGTGTCCCTCCCTGGAGGCCGCAGCGCGTTTTGGGTTTTGGCGCGGACGGGCCCCTCTCGGCTTCCGTAGTCCATTTGCCCCCGGAGCCTGCCAGACCCCTGGCTCTAGGAGGCTGCCCAGGGGCGCTGCCAACAGCCCCCAGGTGCTGGCTAGCCGCCTCGGCCGGCCACGGGGGGAGCACACACACCTGCGGGTGTCCCCGGGCCGCACACACGAACTGCCCCGCGCTTCCCGGCGTTGCAAATAGGCCCCCCGGGAAGCCCCGCCCGCCCTAGGGGCTTGTCGGGTGGGGCCGACGCAAGGTGGTTGACTGGGGAGGGCTGCTGCTGGCACACACCCACTCCTGAAGCCCACTGGGGCGGTCCAAGGGCGAGGAGCTCGGAGCTCGGTCAGGGCTGTCCCAGCAGAACTTTTTGAGGGTGGACGGACACGCCCGCGGGCAATCAGGTGTTGCGGGCAGGCCCCGGGGGCAGGCCCTGCTGAGTCCCCGAGCGCCACCTGGGTTCCTGCCACCACCCTTGGGCCGGGATGAGGTGCCACCTTGTGCGTAGAAGCCCTGCACACAGGCAAGAAGCCCCCCAGGCCCGCGGCGCACCCGACCCTGGAGCCCCTGGTGCCCCCTGGCCGGCTGCAGCCACAGGGAACGGGGGTTCTGAGTTGGCAGGCCCCATTCCCGAAGCATCCACGGGCACTTCCCGAAGGGCTGACACCTGCTGCGCCTCAGCAGCCAGCCAACCTCCCTCCCTCTGGTCGGGCACTGCAAGCCACACAGCCACTTGTGTCCCCTGTGTCCCTCCCTGGAGGCCGCAGCGCGTTTTGGGTTTTGGCGCGGACGGGCCCCTCTCGGCTTCCGTAGTCCATTTGCCCCCGGAGCCTGCCAGAACCCTGGCTCTAGGAGGCTGCCCAGGGGCGCTGCCAACAGCCCCCAGGTGCTGGCTAGCCGCCTCGGCCGGCCACGGGGGGAGCACACACACCTGCGGGTGTCCCCGGGCCGCACACACGAACTGCCCCGCGCTTCCCGGCGTTGCAAATAGGCCCCCCGGGAAGCCCCGCCCGCCCTAGGGGCTTGTCGGGTGGGGCCGACGCAAGGTGGTTGACTGGGGAGGGCTGCTGCTGGCACACACCCACTCCTGAAGCCCACTGGGGCGGTCCAAGGGCGAGGAGCTCGGAGCACGGTCAGGGCTGTCCCAGCAGAACTTTTTGAGGGTGGACGGACACGCCCGCGGGCAATCAGGTGTTGCGGGCAGGCCCCGGGGGCAGGCCCTGCTGAGTCCCCGAGCGCCACCTGGGTTCCTGCCACCACCCTTGGGCCGGGATGAGGTGCCACCTTGTGCGTAGAAGCCCTGCACACAGGCAAGAAGCCCCCCAGGCCCGCGGCGCACCCGACCCTGGAGCCCCCTGGCCGGATTCAGCCACAGGGAACGGGGGTTCTGAGTTGGCAGGCCCCATTCCCGAAGCATCCACGGGCACTTCCCGAAGGGCTGACACCTGCTGTGCCTCAGCAGCCAGCCAGCCTCCCTCCCTCTGGTCGGGCACTGCACCCCACACAGCCACTTGTGTCCCCTGTGTCCCTCCCTGGAGGCCGCAGCGCGTTTTGGGTTTTGGCGCGGACGGGCCCCTCTCGGCTTCCGTAGTCCATTTGCCCCCGGAGCCTGCCAGACCCCTGGCTCTAGGAGGCTGCCCAGGGGCGCTGCCAACAGCCCCCAGGTGCTGGCTAGCCGCCTCGGCCGGCCACGGTGGGAGCACACACACCTGCGGGTGTCCCCAGGCCGCACACACGAACTGCCCCGCGCTTCCCGGCGTTGCAAATAGGCCCCCCGGGAAGCCCCGCCCGCCCTAGGGGCTTGTCGGGTGGGGCCGACGCAAGGTGGTTGACTGGGGAGGGCTGCTGCTGCCACACACCCACTCCTGAAGCCCACTGGGGCGGTCCAAGGGCGAGGAGCTCGGAGCACGGTCAGGGCTGTCCCAGCAGAACTTTTTGAGGGTGGATGGACACGCCCGCGGGCAATCAGGTGTTGCGGGCAGGCCCCGGGGGCCGGCCCTGCTGAGTCCCCGAGCGCCACCTGGGTTCCTGCCACCACCCTTGGGCCGGGATGAGGTGCCACCTTGTGCGTAGAAGCCCTGCACACAGGCAAGAAGCCCCCCAGGCCCGCGGCGCACCCGACCCTGGAGCCCCTGGAGCCCCCTGGCCGGATGCAGCCACAGGGAACGGGGGTTCTGAGTTGGCAGGCCCCATTCCCGAAGCATCCACGGGCACTTCCCGAAGGGCTGACACCTGCTGCGCCTCAGCAGCCAGCCAACCTCCCTCCCTCTGGTCGGGCACTGCACGCCACACAGCCACTTGTGTCCCCTGTGTCCCTCCCTGGAGGCCGCAGCGCGTTTTGGGTTTTGGCGCGGACGGGCCCCTCTCGGCTTCCGTAGTCCATTTGCCCCCGGAGCCTGCCAGACCCCTGGCTCTAGGAGGCTGCCCAGGGGCGCTGCCAACAGCCCCCAGGTGCTGGCTAGCCGCCTCGGCCGGCCACGGGGGGAGCACACACACCTGTGGGTGTCCCCGGGCCGCACACACGAACTGCCCCGCGCTTCCCGGCGTTGCAAATAGGCCCCCCGGGAAGCCCCGCCCGCCCTAGGGGCTTGTCGGGTGGGGCCGACGCAAGGTGGTTGACTGGAGAGGGCTGCTGCTGCCACACACCCACTCCTGAAGCCCACTGGGGCGGTCCAAGGGCGAGGAGCTCGGAGCTCGGTCAGGGCTGTCCCAGCAGAACTTTTTGAGGGTGGACGGACACGCCCGCGGGCAATCAGGTGTTGCGGGCAGGCCCCGGGGGCAGGCCCTGCTGAGTCCCCGAGCGCCACCTGGGTTCCTGCCACCACCCTTGGGCCGGGATGAGGTGCCACCTTGTGCGTAGAAGCCCTGCACACAGGCAAGAAGCCCCCCAGGCCCGCGGCGCACCCGACCCTGGAGCCCCCTGGCCGGATGCAGCCACAGGGAACGGGGCTTCTGAGTTGGCAGGCCCCATTCCCGAAGCATCCACGGGCACTTCCCGAAGGGCTGACACCTGCTGCGCCTCAGCAGCCAGCCAACCTCCCTCCCTCTGGTCGGGCACTGCAAGCCACACAGCCACTTGTGTCCCCTGTGTCCCTCCCTGGAGGCCGCAGCGCGTTTTGGGTTTTGGCGCGGACGGGCCCCTCTCGGCTTCCGTAGTCCATTTGCCCCCGGAGCCTGCCATACCCCTGGCTCTAGGAGGCTGCCCAGGGGCGCTGCCAACAGCCCCCAGGTGCTGGCTAGCCGCCTCGGCCGGCCTCGGGGGGAGCACACACAGCTACGGGTGTCCCCGGGCCGCACACACGAACTGCCCCGCGCTTCCCGGCGTTGCAAATAGGCCCCCCGGGAAGCCCCGCCCGCCCTAGGGGCTTGTCGGGTGGGGCCGACGCAAGGTGGTTGACTGGGGAGGGCTGCTGCTGCCACACACCCACTCCTGAAGCCCACTGGGGCGGTCCAAGGGCGAGGAGCTCGGAGCTCGGTCAGGGCTGTCCCAGCAGAACTTTTTGAGGGTGGACGGACACGCCCGCGGGCAATCAGGTGTTGCGGGCAGGCCCCGGGGGCAGGCCCTGCTGAGTCCCCGAGCGCCACCTGGGTTCCTGCCACCACCCTTGGGCCGGGATGAGGTGCCACCTTGTGCGTAGAAGCCCTGCACACAGGCAAGAAGCCCCCCAGGCCCGCGGCGCACCCGACCCTGGAGCCCCCTGGCCGGATGCAGCCACAGGGAACGGGGGTTCTGAGTTGGCAGGCCCCATTCCCGAAGCATCCACGGGCACTTCCCGAAGGGCTGACACCTGCTGCGCCTCAGCAGCCAGCCAACCTCCCTCCCTCTGGTCGGGCACTGCACGCCACACAGCCACTTGTGTCCCCTGTGTCCCTCCCTGGAGGCCGCAGCGCGTTTTGGGTTTTGGCGCGGACGGGCCCCTCTCGGCTTCCGTAGTCCATTTGCCCCCGGAGCCTGCCAGACCCCTGGCTCTAGGAGGCTGCCCAGGGGCGCTGCCAACAGCCCCCAGGTGCTGGCTAGCCGCCTCGGCCGGCCACGGGGGGAGCACACACAGCTACGGGTGTCCCCGGGCCGCACACACGAACTGCCCCGCGCTTCCCGGCGTTGCAAATAGGCCCCCCGGGAAGCCCCGCCCGCCCTAGGGGCTTGTCGGGTGGGGCCGACGCAAGGTGGTTGACTGGGGAGGGCTGCTGCTGCCACACACCCACTCCTGAAGCCCACTGGGGCGGTCCAAGGGCGAGGAGCTCGGAGCTCGGTCAGGGCTGTCCCAGCAGAACTTTTTGAGGGTGGACGGACACGCCCGCGGGCAATCAGGTGTTGCGGGCAGGCCCCGGGGGCAGGCCCTGCTGAGTCCCCGAGCGCCACCTGGGTTCCTGCCACCACCCTTGGGCCGGGATGAGGTGCCACCTTGTGCGTAGAAGCCCTGCACACAGGCAAGAAGCCCCCCAGGCCCGCGGCGCACCCGACCCTGGAGCCCCCTGGCCGGATTCAGCCACAGGGAACGGGGCTTCTGAGTTGGCAGGCCCCATTCCCGAAGCATCCACGGGCACTTCCCGAAGGGCTGACACCTGCTGCGCCTCAGCAGCCAGCCAACCTCCCTCCCTCTGGTCGGGCACTGCAAGCCACACAGCCACTTGTGTCCCCTGTGTCCCTCCCTGGAGGCCGCAGCGCGTTTTGGGTTTTGGCGCGGACGGGCCCCTCTCGGCTTCCGTAGTCCATTTGCCCCCGGAGCCTGCCAGACCCCTGGCTCTAGGAGGCTGCCCAGGGGCGCTGCCAACAGCCCCCAGGTGCTGGCTAGCCGCCTCGGCCGGCCACGGGGGGAGCACACACAGCTACGGGTGTCCCCGGGCCGCACACACGAACTGCCCCGCGCTTCCCGGCGTTGCAAATAGGCCCCCCGGGAAGCCCCGCCCGCCCTAGGGGCTTGTCGGGTGGGGCCGACGCAAGGTGGTTGACTGGGGAGGGCTGCTGCTGCCACACACCCACTCCTGAAGCCCACTGGGGCGGTCCAAGGGCGAGGAGCTCGGAGCACGGTCAGGGCTGTCCCAGCAGAACATTTTGAGGGTGGACGGACACGCCCGCGGGCAATCAGGTGTTGCGGGCAGGCCCCGGGGGCAGGCCCTGCTGAGTCCCCGAGCGCCACCTGGGTTCCTGCCACCACCCTTGGGCCGGGATGAGGTGCCACCTTGTGCGTAGAAGCCCTGCACACAGGCAAGAAGCCCCCCAGGCCCGCGGCGCACCCGACCCTGGAGCCCCTGGAGCCCCCTGGCCGGATGCAGCCACAGGGAACGGGGGTTCTGAGTTGGCAGGCCCCATTCCCGAAGCATCCACGGGCACTTCCCGAAGGGCTGACACCTGCTGCGCCTCAGCAGCCAGCCAACCTCCCTCCCTCTGGTCGGGCACTGCACGCCACACAGCCACTTGTGTCCCCTGTGTCCCTCCCTGGAGGCCGCAGCGCGTTTTGGGTTTTGGCGCGGACGGGCCCCTCTCGGCTTCCGTAGTCCATTTGCCCCCGGAGCCTGCCAGACCCCTGGCTCTAGGAGGCTGCCCAGGGGCGCTGCCAACAGCCCCCAGGTGCTGGCTAGCCGCCTCGGCCGGCCACGGGGGGAGCACACACACCTGCGGGTGTCCCCGGGCCGCACACACGAACTGCCCCGCGCTTCCCGGCGTTGCAAATAGGCCCCCCGGGAAGCCCCGCCCGCCCTAGGGGCTTGTCGGGTGGGGCCGACGCAAGGTGGTTGACTGGGGAGGGCTGCTGCTGCCACACACCCACTCCTGAAGCCCACTGGGGCGGTCCAAGGGCGAGGAGCTCGGAGCTCGGTCAGGGCTGTCCCAGCAGAACTTTTTGAGGGTGGACGGACACGCCCGCGGGCAATCAGGTGTTGCGGGCAGGCCCCGGGGGCAGGCCCTGCTGAGTCCCCGAGCGCCACCTGGGTTCCTGCCACCACCCTTGGGCCGGGATGAGGTGCCACCTTGTGCGTAGAAGCCCTGCACACAGGCAAGAAGCCCCCCAGGCCCGCGGCGCACCCGACCCTGGAGCCCCCTGGCCGGATGCAGCCACAGGGAACGGGGGTTCTGAGTTGGCAGGCCCCATTCCCGAAGCATCCACGGGCACTTCCCGAAGGGCTGACACCTGCTGCGCCTCAGCAGCCAGCCAACCTCCCTCCCTCTGGTCGGGCACTGCACGCCACACAGCCACTTGTGTCCCCTGTGTCCCTCCCTGGAGGCCGCAGCGCGTTTTGGGTTTTGGCGCGGACGGGCCCCTCTCGGCTTCCGTAGTCCATTTGCCCCCGGAGCCTGCCAGACCCCTGGCTCTAGGAGGCTGCCCAGGGGCGCTGCCAACAGCCCCCAGGTGCTGGCTAGCCGCCTCGGCCGGCCACGGGGGAGCACACACACCTGCGGGTGTCCCCGGGCCGCACACACGAACTGCCCCGCGCTTCCCGGCATTGCAAATAGGCCCCCCGGGAAGCCCCGCCCGCCCTAGGGGCTTGTCGGGTGGGGCCGACGCAAGGTGGTTGACTGGGGAGGGCTGCTGCTGCCACACACCCACTCCTGAAGCCCACTGGGGCGGTCCAAGGGCGAGGAGCTCGGAGCTCGGTCAGGGCTGTCCCAGCAGAACTTTTTGAGGGTGGACGGACACGCCCGCGGGCAATCAGGTGTTGCGGGCAGGCCCCGGGGGCAGGCCCTGCTGAGTCCCCGAGCGCCACCTGGGTTCCTGCCACCACCCTTGGGCCGGGATGAGGTGCCACCTTGTGCGTAGAAGCCCTGCACACAGGCAAGAAGCCCCCCAGGCCCGCGGCGCACCCGACCCTGGAGCCCCCTGGCCGGATGCAGCCACAGGGAACGGGGGTTCTGAGTTGGCAGGCCCCATTCCCGAAGCATCCACGGGCACTTCCCGAAGGGCTGACACCTGCTGCGCCTCAGCAGCCAGCCAACCTCCCTCCCTCTGGTCGGGCACTGCACGCCACACAGCCACTTGGGTCCCCTGTGTCCCTCCCTGGAGGCCGCAACGCGTTTTGGGTTTTGGCGCGGACGGGCCCCTCTCGGCTTCCGTAGTCCATTTGCCCCCGGAGCCTGCCAGACCCCTGGCTCTAGGAGGCTGCCCAGGGGCGCTGCCAACAGCCCCCAGGTGCTGGCTAGCCGCCTCGGCCGGCCACGGGGGGAGCACACACACCTGCGGGTGTCCCCGGGCCGCACACACGAACTGCCCCGCGCTTCCCGGCGTTGCAAATAGGCCCCCCGGGAAGCCCCGCCCGCCCTAGGGGCTTGTCGGGTGGGGCCGACGCAAGGTGGTTGACTGGGGAGGGCTGCTGCTGGCACACACCCACTCCTGAAGCCCACTGGGGCGGTCCAAGGGCGAGGAGCTCGGAGCTCGGTCAGGGCTGTCCCAGCAGAACTTTTTGAGGGTGGACGGACACGCCCGCGGGCAATCAGGTGTTGCGGGCAGGCCCCGGGGGCAGGCCCTGCTGAGTCCCCGAGCGCCACCTGGGTTCCTGCCACCACCCTTGGGCCGGGATGAGGTGCCACCTTGTGCGTAGAAGCCCTGCACACAGGCAAGAAGCCCCCCAGGCCCGCGGCGCACCCGACCCTGGAGCCCCCTGGCCGGATGCAGCCACAGGGAACGGGGGTTCTGAGTTGGCAGGCCCCATTCCCGAAGCATCCACGGGCACTTCCCAAAGGGCTGACACCTGCTGCGCCTCAGCAGCCAGCCAACCTCCCTCCCTCTGGTCGGGCACTGCACGCCACACAGCCACTTGTGTCCCCTGTGTCCCTCCCTGGAGGCCGCAGCGCGTTTTGGGTTTTGGCGCGGACGGGCCCCTCTCGGCTTCCGTAGTCCATTTGCCCCCGGAGCCTGCCAGACCCCTGGCTCTAGGAGGCTGCCCAGGGGCGCTGCCAACAGCCCCCAGGTGCTGGCTAGCCGCCTCGGCCGGCCACGGGGGGAGCACACACAGCTACGGGTGTCCCCGGGCCGCACACACGAACTGCCCCGCGCTTCCCGGCGTTGCAAATAGGCCCCCCGGGAAGCCCCGCCCGCCCTAGGGGCTTGTCGGGTGGGGCCGACGCAAGGTGGTTGACTGGGGAGGGCTGCTGCTGCCACACACCCACTCCTGAAGCCCACTGGGGCGGTCCAAGGGCGAGGAGCTCGGAGCACGGTCAGGGCTGTCCCAGCAGAACTTTTTGAGGGTGGACGGACACGCCCGCGGGCAATCAGGTGTTGCGGGCAGGCCCCGGGGGCAGGCCCTGCTGAGTCCCCGAGCGCCACCTGGGTTCCTGCCACCACCCTTGGGCCGGGATGAGGTGCCACCTTGTGCGTAGAAGCCCTGCACACAGGCAAGAAGCCCCCCAGGCCCGCGGCGCACCCGACCCTGGAGCCCCCTGGCCGGATTCAGCCACAGGGAACGGGGCTTCTGAGTTGGCAGGCCCCATTCCCGAAGCATCCACGGGCACTTCCCGAAGGGCTGACACCTGCTGCGCCTCAGCAGCCAGCCAACCTCCCTCCCTCTGGTCGGGCACTGCAAGCCACACAGCCACTTGTGTCCCCTGTGTCCCTCCCTGGAGGCCGCAGCGCGTTTTGGGTTTTGGCGCGGACGGGCCCCTCTCGGCTTCCGTAGTCCATTTGCCCCCGGAGCCTGCCAGACCCCTGGCTCTAGGAGGCTGCCCAGGGGCGCTGCCAACAGCCCCCAGGTGCTGGCTAGCCGCCTCGGCCGGCCACGGGGGGAGCACACACACCTGCGGGTGTCCCCGGGCCGCACACACGAACTGCCCCGCGCTTCCCGGCGTTGCAAATAGGCCCCCCGGGAAGCCCCGCCCGCCCTACGGGCTTGTCGGGTGGGGCCGACGCAAGGTGGTTGACTGGGGAGGGCTGCTGCTGGCACACACCCACTCCTGAAGCCCACTGGGGCGGTCCAAGGGCGAGGAGCTCGGAGCTCGGTCAGGGCTGTCCCAGCAGAACTTTTTGAGGGTGGACGGACACGCCCGCGGGCAATCAGGTGTTGCGGGCAGGCCCCGGGGGCAGGCCCTGCTGAGTCCCCGAGCGCCACCTGGGTTCCTGCCACCACCCTTGGGCCGGGATGAGGTGCCACCTTGTGCGTAGAAGCCCTGCACACAGGCAAGAAGCCCCCCAGGCCCGCGGCGCACCCGACCCTGGAGCCCCCTGGCCGGATGCAGCCACAGGGAACGGGGGTTCTGAGTTGGCAGGCCCCATTCCCGAAGCATCCACGGGCACTTCCCAAAGGGCTGACACCTGCTGCGCCTCAGCAGCCAGCCAACCTCCCTCCCTCTGGTCGGGCACTGCATGCCACACAGCCACTTGTGTCCCCTGTGTCCCTCCCTGGAGGCCGCAGCGCGTTTTGGGTTTTGGCGCGGACGGGCCCCTCTCGGCTTCCGTAGTCCATTTGCCCCCGGAGCCTGCCAGACCCCTGGCTCTAGGAGGCTGCCCAGGGGCGCTGCCAACAGCCCCCAGGTGCTGGCTAGCCGCCTCGGCCGGCCACGGGGGGAGCACACACAGCTACGGGTGTCCCCGGGCCGCACACACGAACTGCCCCGCGCTTCCCGGCGTTGCAAATAGGCCCCCCGGGAAGCCCCGCCCGCCCTAGGGGCTTGTCGGGTGGGGCCGACGCAAGGTGGTTGACTGGGGAGGGCTGCTGCTGGCACACACCCACTCCTGAAGCCCACTGGGGCGGTCCAAGGGCGAGGAGCTCGGAGCACGGTCAGGGCTGTCCCAGCAGAACATTTTGAGGGTGGACGGACACGCCCGCGGGCAATCAGGTGTTGCGGGCAGGCCCCGGGGGCAGGCCCTGCTGAGTCCCCGAGCGCCACCTGGGTTCCTGCCACCACCCTTGGGCCGGGATGAGGTGCCACCTTGTGCGTAGAAGCCCTGCACACAGGCAAGAAGCCCCCCAGGCCCGCGGCGCACCCGACCCTGGAGCCCCCTGGCCGGATTCAGCCACAGGGAACGGGGCTTCTTAGTTGGCAGGCCCCATTCCCGAAGCATCCACGGGCACTTCCCGAAGGGCTGACACCTGCTGCGCCTCAGCAGCCAGCCAACCTCCCTCCCTCTGGTCGGGCACTGCAAGCCACACAGCCACTTGTGTCCCCTGTGTCCCTCCCTGGAGGCCGCAGCGCGTTTTGGGTTTTGGCGCGGACGGGCCCCTCTCGGCTTCCGTAGTCCATTTGCCCCCGGAGCCTGCCAGACCCCTGGCTCTAGGAGGCTGCCCAGGGGCGCTGCCAACAGTCCCCAGGTGCTGGCTAGCCGCCTCGGCCGGCCACGGGGGGAGCACACACAGCTACGGGTGTCCCCGGGCCGCACACACGAACTGCCCCGCGCTTCCCGGCGTTGCAAATAGGCCCCCCGGGAAGCCCCGCCCGCCCTAGGGGCTTGTCGGGTGGGGCCGACGCAAGGTGGTTGACTGGGGAGGGCTGCTGCTGGCACACACCCACTCCTGAAGCCCACTGGGGCGGTCCAAGGGCGAGGAGCTCGGAGCACGGTCAGGGCTGTCCCAGCAGAACATTTTGAGGGTGGACGGACACGCCCGCGGGCAATCAGGTGTTGCGGGCAGGCCCCGGGGGCAGGCCCTGCTGAGTCCCCGAGCGCCACCTGGGTTCCTGCCACCACCCTTGGGCCGGGATGAGGTGCCACCTTGTGCGTAGAAGCCCTGCACACAGGCAAGAAGCCCCCCAGGCCCGCGGCGCACCCGACCCTGGAGCCCCTGGAGCCCCCTGGCCGGATGCAGCCACAGGGAACGGGGGTTCTGAGTTGGCAGGCCCCATTCCCGAAGCATCCACGGGCACTTCCCGAAGGGCTGACACCTGCTGCGCCTCAGCAGCCAGCCAACCTCCCTCCCTCTGGTCGGGCACTGCACGCCACACAGCCACTTGTGTCCCCTGTGTCCCTCCCTGGAGGCCGCAGCGCGTTTTGGGTTTTGGCGCGGACGGGCCCCTCTCGGCTTCCGTAGTCCATTTGCCCCCAGAGCCTGCCAGACCCCTGGCTCTAGGAGGCTGCCCAGGGGCGCTGCCAACAGCCCCCAGGTGCTGGCTAGCCGCCTCGGCCGGCCACGGGGGGAGCACACACACCTGCGGGTGTCCCCGGGCCGCACACACGAACTGCCCCGCGCTTCCCGGCATTGCAAATAGGCCCCCCGGGAAGCCCCGCCCGCCCTAGGGGCTTGTCGGGTGGGGCCGACGCAAGGTGGTTGACTGGGGAGGGCTGCTGCTGCCACACACCCACTCCTGAAGCCCACTGGGGCGGTCCAAGGGCGAGGAGCTCGGAGCTCGGTCAGGGCTGTCCCAGCAGAACTTTTTGAGGGTGGACGGACACGCCCGCGGGCAATCAGGTGTTGCGGGCAGGCCCCGGGGGCAGGCCCTGCTGAGTCCCCGAGCGCCACCTGGGTTCCTGCCACCACCCTTGGGCCGGGATGAGGTGCCACCTTGTGCGTAGAAGCCCTGCACACAGGCAAGAAGCCCCCCAGGCCCGCGGCGCACCCGACCCTGGAGCCCCCTGGCCGGATGCAGCCACAGGGAACGGGGGTTCTGAGTTGGCAGGCCCCATTCCCGAAGCATCCACGGGCACTTCCCGAAGGGCTGACACCTGCTGCGCCTCAGCAGCCAGCCAACCTCCCTCCCTCTGGTCGGGCACTGCACGCCACACAGCCACTTGTGTCCCCTGTGTCCCTCCCTGGAGGCCGCAGCGCGTTTTGGGTTTTGGCGCGGACGGGCCCCTCTCGGCTTCCGTAGTCCATTTGCCCCCGGAGCCTGCCAGACCCCTGGCTCTAGGAGGCTGCCCAGGGGCGCTGCCAACAGCCCCCAGGTGCTGGCTAGCCGCCTCGGCCGGCCACGGGGGAGCACACACACCTGCGGGTGTCCCCGGGCCGCACACACGAACTGCCCCGCGCTTCCCGGCATTGCAAATAGGCCCCCCGGGAAGCCCCGCCCGCCCTAGGGGCTTGTCGGGTGGGGCCGACGCAAGGTGGTTGACTGGGGAGGGCTGCTGCTGCCACACACCCACTCCTGAAGCCCACTGGGGCGGTCCAAGGGCGAGGAGCTCGGAGCACGGTCAGGGCTGTCCCAGCAGAACTTTTTGAGGGTGGACGGACACGCCCGCGGGCAATCAGGTGTTGCGGGCAGGCCCCGGGGGCAGGCCCTGCTGAGTCCCCGAGCGCCACCTGGGTTCCTGCCACCACCCTTGGGCCGGGATGAGGTGCCACCTTGTGCGTAGAAGCCCTGCACACAGGCAAGAAGCCCCCCAGGCCCGCGGCGCACCCGACCCTGGAGCCCCCTGGCCGGATGCAGCCACAGGGAACGGGGGTTCTGAGTTGGCAGGCCCCATTCCCGAAGCATCCACGGGCACTTCCCGAAGGGCTGACACCTGCTGCGCCTCAGCAGCCAGCCAACCTCCCTCCCTCTGGTCGGGCACTGCACGCCACACAGCCACTTGGGTCCCCTGTGTCCCTCCCTGGAGGCCGCAGCGCGTTTTGGGTTTTGGCGCGGACGGGCCCCTCTCGGCTTCCGTAGTCCATTTGCCCCCGGAGCCTGCCAGACCCCTGGCTCTAGGAGGCTGCCCAGGGGCGCTGCCAACAGCCCCCAGGTGCTGGCTAGCCGCCTCGGCCGGCCACGGGGGGAGCACACACACCTGCGGGTGTCCCCGGGCCGCACACACGAACTGCCCCGCGCTTCCCGGCGTTGCAAATAGGCCCCCCGGGAAGCCCCGCCCGCCCTAGGGGCTTGTCGGGTGGGGCCGACGCAAGGTGGTTGACTGGGGAGGGCTGCTGCTGGCACACACCCACTCCTGAAGCCCACTGGGGCGGTCCAAGGGCGAGGAGCTCGGAGCACGGTCAGGGCTGTCCCAGCAGAACATTTTGAGGGTGGACGGACACGCCCGCGGGCAATCAGGTGTTGCGGGCAGGCCCCGGGGGCAGGCCCTGCTGAGTCCCCGAGCGCCACCTGGGTTCCTGCCACCACCCTTGGGCCGGGATGAGGTGCCACCTTGTGCGTAGAAGCCCTGCACACAGGCAAGAAGCCCCCCAGGCCCGCGGCGCACCCGACCCTGGAGTCCCTGGAGCCCCCTGGCCGGCTGCAGCCACAGGGAACGGGGGTTCTGAGTTGGCAGGCCCCATTCCGAAGCATCCACGGGCACTTCCCGAAGGGCTGACACCTGCTGCGCCTCAGCAGCCAGCCAACCTCCCTCCCTCTGGTCGGGCACTGCACGCCACACAGCCACTTGTGTCCCCTGTGTCCCTCCCTGGAGGCCGCAGCGCGTTTTGGGTTTTGGCGCGGACGGGCCCCTCTCGGCTTCCGTAGTCCATTTGCCCCCCGGAGCCTGCCAGACCCCTGGCTCTAGGAGGCTGCCCAGGGGCGCTGCCAACAGCCCCCAGGTGCTGGCTAGCCGCCTCGGCCGGCCACGGGGGGAGCACACACACCTGCGGGTGTCCCCGGGCCGCACACACGAACTGCCCCGCGCTTCCCGGCGTTGCAAATAGGCCCCCCGGGAAGCCCCGCCCGCCCTAGGGGGCTTGTCGGGTGGGGCCGACGCAAGGTGGTTGACTGGGGAGGGCTGCTGCTGGCACACACCCACTCCTGAAGCCCACTGGGGCGGTCCAAGGGCGAGGAGCTCGGAGCACGGTCAGGGCTGTCCCAGCAGAACATTTTGAGGGTGGACGGACACGCCCGCGGGCAATCAGGTGTTGCGGGCAGGCCCCGGGGGCAGGCCCTGCTGAGTCCCCGAGCGCCACCTGGGTTCCTGCCACCACCCTTGGGCCGGGATGAGGTGCCACCTTGTGCGTAGAAGCCCTGCACACAGGCAAGAAGCCCCCCAGGCCCGCGGCGCACCCGACCCTGAAGCCCCTGGAGCCCCCTGGCCGGATGCAGCCACAGGGAACGGGGGTTCTGAGTTGGCAGGCCCCATTCCCGAAGCATCCACGGGCACTTCCCGAAGGGCTGACACCTGCTGCGCCTCAGCAGCCAGCCAACCTCCCTCCCTCTGGTCGGGCACTGCACGCCACACAGCCACTTGTGTCCCCTGTGTCCCTCCCTGGAGGCCGCAGCGCGTTTTGGGTTTTGGCGCGGACGGGCCCCTCTCGGCTTCCGTAGTCCATTTGCCCCCGGAGCCTGCCAGACCCCTGGCTCTAGGAGGCTGCCCAGGGGGCACTGCCAACAGCCCCCAGGTGCTGGCTAGCCGCCTCAGCCGGCCACGGGGGGAGCACACACACCTGCGGGTGTCCCCGGGCCGCACACACGAACTGCCCCGCGCTTCCCGGCGTTGCAAATAGGCCCCCCGGAAGCCCCGCCCGCCCTAGGGGCTTGTCGGGTGGGGCCGACGCAAGGTGGTTGACTGGGGAGGGCTGCTGCTGCCACACACCCACTCCTGAAGCCCACTGGGGCGGTCCAAGGGCGAGGAGCTCGGAGCTCGGTCAGGGCTGTCCCAGCAGAACTTTTTGAGGGTGGACGGACACGCCCGCGGGCAATCAGGTGTTGCGGGCAGGCCCCGGGGGCAGGCCCTGCTGAGTCCCCGAGCGCCACCTGGGTTCCTGCCACCACCCTTGGGCCGGGATGAGGTGCCACCTTGTGCGTAGAAGCCCTGCACACAGGCAAGAAGCCCCCCAGGCCCGCGGCGCACCCGACCCTGGAGCCCCCTGGCCGGATGCAGCCACAGGGAACGGGGGTTCTGAGTTGGCAGGCCCCATTCCCGAAGCATCCACGGGCACTTCCCGAAGGGCTGACACCTGCTGCGCCTCAGCAGCCAGCCAACCTCCCTCCCTCTGGTCGGGCACTGCACGCCACACAGCCACTTGTGTCCCCTGTGTCCCTCCCTGGAGGCCGCAGCGCGTTTTGGGTTTTGGCGCGGACGGGCCCCTCTCGGCTTCCGTAGTCCATTTGCCCCCGGAGCCTGCCAGACCCCTGGCTCTAGGAGGCTGCCCAGGGGCGCTGCCAACAGCCCCCAGGTGCTGGCTAGCCGCCTTGGCCGGCCACGCGGGGAGCACACACACCTGCGGGTGTCCCCGGGCCGCACACACGAACTGCCCCGCGCTTCCCGGCATTGCAAATAGGCCCCCCGGGAAGCCCCGCCCGCCCTAGGGGCTTGTCGGGTGGGGCCGACGCAAGGTGGTTGACTGGGGAGGGCTGCTGCTGCCACACACCCACTCCTGAAGCCCACTGGGGCGGTCCAAGGGCGAGGAGCTCGGAGCTCGGTCAGGGCTGTACCAGCAGAACTTTTTGAGGGTGGACGGACACGCCCCGCGGGCAATCAGGTGTTGCGGGCAGGCCCCGGGGGCAGGCCCTGCTGAGTCCCCGAGCGCCACCTGGGTTCCTGCCACCACCCTTGGGCCGGGATGAGGTGCCACCTTGTGCGTAGAAGCCCTGCACACAGGCAAGAAGCCCCCCAGGCCCGCGGCGCACCCGACCCTGGAGCCCCTGGAGCCCCCTGGCCGGCTGCAGCCACAGGGAACGGGGGTTCTGAGTTGGCAGGCCCCATTCCCGAAGCATCCACGGGCACTTCCCGAAGGGCTGACACCTGCTGCGCCTCAGCAGCCAGCCAACCTCCCTCCCTCTGGTCGGGCACTGCAAGCCACACAGCCACTTGTGTCCCCTGTGTCCCTCCCTGGAGGCCGCAGCGCGTTTTGGGTTTTGGCGCGGACGGGCCCCTCTCGGCTTCCGTAGTCCATTTGCCCCCGGAGCCTGCCAGACCCCTGGCTCTAGGAGGCTGCCCAGGGGCGCTGCCAACAGCCCCCAGGTGCTGGCTAGCCGCCTCGGCCGGCCACGGGGGGAGCACACACAGCTACGGGTGTCCCCGGGCCGCACACACGAACTGCCCCGCGCTTCCCGGCGTTGCAAATAGGCCCCCCGGGAAGCCCCGCCCGCCCTAGGGGCTTGTCGGGTGGGGCCGACGCAAGGTGGTTGACTGGGGAGGGCTGCTGCTGCCACACACCCACTCCTGAAGCCCACTGGGGCGGTCCAAGGGCGAGGAGCTCAGAGCTCGGTCAGGGCTGTCCCAGCAGAACTTTTTGAGGGTGGACGGACACGCCCGCGGGCAATCAGGTGTTGCGGGCAGGCCCCGGGGGCAGGCCCTGCTGAGTCCCCGAGCGCCACCTGGGTTCCTGCCACCACCCTTGGGCCGGGATGAGGTGCCACCTTGTGCGTAGAAGCCCTGCACACAGGCAAGAAGCCCCCCAGGCCCGCGGCGCACCCGACCCTGGAGCCCCCTGGCCGGCTGCAGCCACAGGGAACGGGGGTTCTGAGTTGGCAGGCCCCATTCCCGAAGCATCCACGGGCACTTCCCGAAGGGCTGACACCTGCTGCGCCTCAGCAGCCAGCCAACCTCCCTCCCTCTGGTCGGGCACTGCACGCCACACAGCCACTTGTGTCCCCTGTGTCCCTCCCTGGAGGCCGCAGCGCGTTTTGGGTTTTGGCGCGGACGGGCCCCTCTCGGCTTCCGTAGTCCATTTGCCCCCGGAGCCTGCCAGAACCCTGGCTCTAGGAGGCTGCCCAGGGGCGCTGCCAACAGCCCCCAGGTGCTGGCTAGCCGCCTCGGCCGGCCACGGGGGGAGCACACACACCTGCGGGTGTCCCCGGGCCGCACACACGAACTGCCCCGCGCTTCCCGGCTTTGCAAATAGGCCCCCCGGGAAGCCCCGCCCGCCCTAGGGGCTTGTCGGGTGGGGCCGACGCAAGGTGGTTGACTGGGGAGGGCTGCTGCTGGCACACACCCACTCCTGAAGCCCACTGGGGCGGTCCAAGGGCGAGGAGCTCGGAGCTCGGTCAGGGCTGTCCCAGCAGAACTTTTTGAGGGTGGACGGACACGCCCGCGGGCAATCAGGTGTTGCGGGCAGGCCCCGGGGGCAGGCCCTGCTGAGTCCCCGAGCGCCACCTGGGTTCCTGCCACCACCCTTGGGCCGGGATGAGGTGCCACCTTGTGCGTAGAAGCCCTGCACACAGGCAAGAAGCCCCCCAGCCCGCGGCGCACCCGACCCTGGAGCCCCTGGAGCCCCCTGGCCGGCTGCAGCCACAGGGAACGGGGGTTCTGAGTTGGCAGGCCCCATTCCCGAAGCATCCACGGGCACTTCCCGAAGGGCTGACACCTGCTGCGCCTCAGCAGCCAGCCAACCTCCCTCCCTCTGGTCGGGCACTGCACGCCACACAGCCACTTGTGTCCCCTGTATCCCTCCCTGGAGGCCACAGCGCGTTTTCGGTTTTGGCGCGGACGGGCCCCTCTCGGCTTCCGTAGTCCATTTGCCCCCGGAGCCTGCCAGACCCCTGGCTCTAGGAGGCTGCCCAGGGGCGCTGCCAACAGCCCCCAGGTGCTGGCTAGCCGCCTCGGCCGGCCACGGGGGAGCACACACACCTGCGGGTGTCCCCGGGCCGCACACACGAACTGCCCCGCGCTTCCCGGCATTGCAAATAGGCCCCCCGGGAAGCCCCGCCCGCCCTAGGGGCTTGTCGGGTGGGGCCGACGCAAGGTGGTTGACTGGGGAGGGCTGCTGCTGCCACACACCCACTCCTGAAGCCCACTGGGGCGGTCCAAGGGCGAGGAGCTCGGAGCTCGGTCAGGGCTGTCCCAGCAGAACTTTTTGAGGGTGGACGGACACGCCCGCGGGCAATCAGGTGTTGCGGGCAGGCCCCGGGGGCAGGCCCTGCTGAGTCCCCGAGCGCCACCTGGGTTCCTGCCACCACCCTTGGGCCGGGATGAGGTGCCACCTTGTGCGTAGAAGCCCTGCACACAGGCAAGAAGCCCCCCAGGCCCGCGGCGCACCCGACCCTGGAGCCCCCTGGCCGGATGCAGCCACAGGGAACGGGGGTTCTGAGTTGGCAGGCCCCATTCCCGAAGCATCCACGGGCACTTCCCGAAGGGCTGACACCTGCTGCGCCTCAGCAGCCAGCCAACCTCCCTCCCTCTGGTCGGGCACTGCACGCCACACAGCCACTTGGGTCCCCTGTGTCCCTCCCTGGAGGCCGCAGCGCGTTTTGGGTTTTGGCGCGGACGGGCCCCTCTCGGCTTCCGTAGTCCATTTGCCCCCGGAGCCTGCCAGACCCCTGGCTCTAGGAGGCTGCCCAGGGGCGCTGCCAACAGCCCCCAGGTGCTGGCTAGCCGCCTCGGCCGGCCACGGGGGGAGCACACACACCTGCGGGTGTCCCCGGGCCGCACACACGAACTGCCCCGCGCTTCCCGGCGTTGCAAATAGGCCCCCCGGGAAGCCCCGCCCGCCCTAGGGGCTTGTCGGGTGGGGCCGACGCAAGGTGGTTGACTGGGGAGGGCTGCTGCTGCCACACACCCACTCCTGAAGCCCACTGGGGCGGTCCAAGGGCGAGGAGCTCGGAGCTCGGTCAGGGCTGTCCCAGCAGAACTTTTTGAGGGTGGACGGACACGCCCGCGGGCAATCAGGTGTTGCGGGCAGGCCCCGGGGGCAGGCCCTGCTGAGTCCCCGAGCGCCACCTGGGTTCCTGCCACCACCCTTGGGCCGGGATGAGGTGCCACCTTGTGCGTAGAAGCCCTGCACACAGGCAAGAAGCCCCCCAGGCCCGCGGCGCACCCGACCCTGGAGCCCCCTGGCCGGATGCAGCCACAGGGAACGGGGGTTCTGAGTTGGCAGGCCCCATTCCCGAAGCATCCACGGGCACTTCCCGAAGGGCTGACACCTGCTGCGCCTCAGCAGCCAGCCAACCTCCCTCCCTCTGGTCGGGCACTGCACGCCACACAGCCACTTGTGTCCCCTGTGTCCCTCCCTGGAGGCCGCAGCGCGTTTTGGGTTTTGGCGCGGACGGGCCCCTCTCGGCTTCCGTAGTCCATTTGCCCCCGGAGCCTGCCAGACCCCTGGCTCTAGGAGGCTGCCCAGGGGCGCTGCCAACAGCCCCCAGGTGCTGGCTAGCCGCCTTGGCCGGCCACGGGGGGAGCACACACACCTGCGGGTGTCCCCGGGCCGCACACACGAACTGCCCCGCGCTTCCCGGCATTGCAAATAGGCCCCCCGGGAAGCCCCGCCCGCCCTAGGGGCTTGTCGGGTGGGGCCGACGCAAGGTGGTTGACTGGGGAGGGCTGCTGCTGCCACACACCCACTCCTGAAGCCCACTGGGGCGGTCCAAGGGCGAGGAGCTCGGAGCTCGGTCAGGGCTGTACCAGCAGAACTTTTTGAGGGTGGACGGACACGCCCGCGGGCAATCAGGTGTTGCGGGCAGGCCCCGGGGGCAGGCCCTGCTGAGTCCCCGAGCGCCACCTGGGTTCCTGCCACCACCCTTGGGCCGGGATGAGGTGCCACCTTGTGCGTAGAAGCCCTGCACACAGGCAAGAAGCCCCCCAGGCCCGCGGCGCACCCGACCCTGGAGCCCCTGGAGCCCCCTGCCCGGCTGCAGCCACAGGGAACGGGGGTTCTGAGTTGGCAGGCCCCATTCCCGAAGCATCCACGGGCACTTCCCGAAGGGCTGACACCTGCTGCGCCTCAGCAGCCAGCCAACCTCCCTCCCTCTGGTCGGGCACTGCAAGCCACACAGCCACTTGTGTCCCCTGTGTCCCTCCCTGGAGGCCGCAGCGCGTTTTGGGTTTTGGCGCGGACGGGCCCCTCTCGGCTTCCGTAGTCCATTTGCCCCCGGAGCCTGCCAGACCCCTGGCTCTAGGAGGCTGCCCAGGGGCGCTGCCAACAGCCCCCAGGTGCTGGCTAGCCGCCTCGGCCGGCCACGGGGGGAGCACACACAGCTACGGGTGTCCCCGGGCCGCACACACGAACTGCCCCGCGCTTCCCGGCGTTGCAAATAGGCCCCCCGGGAAGCCCCGCCCGCCCTAGGGGCTTGTCGGGTGGGGCCGACGCAAGGTGGTTGACTGGGGAGGGCTGCTGCTGCCACACACCCACTCCTGAAGCCCACTGGGGCGGTCCAAGGGCGAGGAGCTCGGAGCTCGGTCAGGGCTGTCCCAGCAGAACTTTTTGAGGGTGGACGGACACGCCCGCGGGCAATCAGGTGTTGCGGGCAGGCCCCGGGGGCAGGCCCTGCTGAGTCCCCGAGCGCCACCTGGGTTCCTGCCACCACCCTTGGGCCGGGATGAGGTGCCACCTTGTGCGTAGAAGCCCTGCACACAGGCAAGAAGCCCCCCAGGCCCGCGGCGCACCCGACCCTGGAGCCCCCTGGCCGGCTGCAGCCACAGGGAACGGGGGTTCTGAGTTGGCAGGCCCCATTCCCGAAGCATCCACGGGCACTTCCCGAAGGGCTGACACCTGCTGCGCCTCAGCAGCCAGCCAACCTCCCTCCCTCTGGTCGGGCACTGCACGCCACACAGCCACTTGTGTCCCCTGTGTCCCTCCCTGGAGGCCGCAGCGCGTTTTGGGTTTTGGCGCGGACGGGCCCCTCTCGGCTTCCGTAGTCCATTTGCCCCCGGAGCCTGCCAGACCCCTGGCTCTAGGAGGCTGCCCAGGGGCGCTGCCAACAGCCCCCAGGTGCTGGCTAGCCGCCTCGGCCGGCCACGGGGGGAGCACACACACCTGCGGGTGTCCCCGGGCCGCACACACGAACTGCCCCGCGCTTCCCGGCTTTGCAAATAGGCCCCCCGGGAAGCCCCGCCCGCCCTAGGGGCTTGTCGGGTGGGGCCGACGCAAGGTGGTTGACTGGGGAGGGCTGCTGCTGGCACACACCCACTCCTGAAGCCCACTGGGGCGGTCCAAGGGCGAGGAGCTCGGAGCTCGGTCAGGGCTGTCCCAGCAGAACTTTTTGAGGGTGGACGGACACGCCCGCGGGCAATCAGGTGTTGCGGGCAGGCCCCGGGGGCAGGCCCTGCTGAGTCCCCGAGCGCCACCTGGGTTCCTGCCACCACCCTTGGGCCGGGATGAGGTGCCACCTTGTGCGTAGAAGCCCTGCACACAGGCAAGAAGCCCCCCAGCCCGCGGCGCACCCGACCCTGGAGCCCCTGGAGCCCCCTGGCCGGCTGCAGCCACAGGGAACGGGGGTTCTGAGTTGGCAGGCCCCATTCCCGAAGCATCCACGGGCACTTCCCGAAGGGCTGACACCTGCTGCGCCTCAGCAGCCAGCCAACCTCCCTCCCTCTGGTCGGGCACTGCACGCCACACAGCCACTTGTGTCCCCTGTATCCCTCCCTGGAGGCCACAGCGCGTTTTCGGTTTTGGCGCGGACGGGCCCCTCTCGGCTTCCGTAGTCCATTTGCCCCCGGAGCCTGCCAGACCCCTGGCTCTAGGAGGCTGCCCAGGGGCGCTGCCAACAGCCACCAGGTGCTGGCTAGCCGCCTCGGCCGGCCACGGTGGGAGCACACACACCTGCGGGTGTCCCCGGGCCGCACACACGAACTGCCCCGCGCTTCCCGGCATTGCAAATAGGCCCCCCGGGAAGCCCCGCCCGCCCTAGGGGCTTGTCGGGTGGGGCCGACGCAAGGTGGTTGACTGGGGAGGGCTGCTGCTGCCACACACCCACTCCTGAAGCCCACTGGGGCGGTCCAAGGGCGAGGAGCTCGGAGCTCGGTCAGGGCTGTCCCAGCAGAACTTTTTGAGGGTGGACGGACACGCCCGCGGGCAATCAGGTGTTGCGGGCAGGCCCCGGGGACAGGCCCTGCTGAGTCCCCGAGCGCCACCTGGGTTCCTGCCACCACCCTTGGGCCGGGATGAGGTGCCACCTTGTGCGTAGAAGCCCTGCACACAGGCAAGAAGCCCCCCAGGCCCGCGGCGCACCCGACCCTGGAGCCCCCTGGCCGGATGCAGCCACAGGGAACGGGGGTTCTGAGTTGGCAGGCCCCATTCCCGAAGCATCCACGGGCACTTCCCGAAGGGCTGACACCTGCTGCGCCTCAGCAGCCAGCCAACCTCCCTCCCTCTGGTCGGGCACTGCACGCCACACAGCCACTTGGGTCCCCTGTGTCCCTCCCTGGAGGCCGCAGCGCGTTTTGGGTTTTGGCGCGGACGGGCCCCTCTCGGCTTCCGTAGTCCATTTGCCCCCGGAGCCTGCCAGACCCCTGGCTCTAGGAGGCTGCCCAGGGGCGCTGCCAACAGCCCCCAGGTGCTGGCTAGCCGCCTCGGCCGGCCACGGGGGGAGCACACACACCTGCGGGTGTCCCCGGGCCGCACACACGAACTGCCCCGCGCTTCCCGGCGTTGCAAATAGGCCCCCCGGGAAGCCCCGCCCGCCCTAGGGGCTTGTCGGGTGGGGCCGACGCAAGGTGGTTGACTGGGGAGGGCTGCTGCTGGCACACACCCACTCCTGAAGCCCACTGGGGCGGTCCAAGGGCGAGGAGCTCGGAGCTCGGTCAGGGCTGTCCCAGCAGAACTTTTTGAGGGTGGACGGACACGCCCGCGGGCAATCAGGTGTTGCGGGCAGGCCCCGGGGGCAGGCCCTGCTGAGTCCCCGAGCGCCACCTGGGTTCCTGCCACCACCCTTGGGCCGGGATGAGGTGCCACCTTGTGCGTAGAAGCCCTGCACACAGGCAAGAAGCCCCCCAGGCCCGCGGCGCACCCGACCCTGGAGCCCCCTGGCCGGATGCAGCCACAGGGAACGGGGGTTCTGAGTTGGCAGGCCCCATTCCCGAAGCATCCACGGGCACTTCCCAAAGGGCTGACACCTGCTGCGCCTCAGCAGCCAGCCAACCTCCCTCCCTCTGGTCGGGCACTGCACGCCACACAGCCACTTGTGTCCCCTGTGTCCCTCCCTGGAGGCCGCAGCGCGTTTTGGGTTTTGGCGCGGACGGGCCCCTCTCGGCTTCCGTAGTCCATTTGCCCCCGGAGCCTGCCAGACCCCTGGCTCTAGGAGGCTGCCCAGGGGCGCTGCCAACAGCCCCCAGGTGCTGGCTAGCCGCCTCGGCCGGCCACGGGGGGAGCACACACAGCTACGGGTGTCCCCGGGCCGCACACACGAACTGCCCCGCGCTTCCCGGCGTTGCAAATAGGCCCCCCGGGAAGCCCCGCCCGCCCTAGGGGCTTGTCGGGTGGGGCCGACGCAAGGTGGTTGACTGGGGAGGGCTGCTGCTGCCACACACCCACTCCTGAAGCCCACTGGGGCGGTCCAAGGGCGAGGAGCTCGGAGCACGGTCAGGGCTGTCCCAGCAGAACTTTTTGAGGGTGGACGGACACGCCCGCGGGCAATCAGGTGTTGCGGGCAGGCCCCGGGGGCAGGCCCTGCTGAGTCCCCGAGCGCCACCTGGGTTCCTGCCACCACCCTTGGGCCGGGATGAGGTGCCACCTTGTGCGTAGAAGCCCTGCACACAGGCAAGAAGCCCCCCAGGCCCGCGGCGCACCCGACCCTGGAGCCCCCTGGCCGGATTCAGCCACAGGGAACGGGGCTTCTGAGTTGGCAGGCCCCATTCCCGAAGCATCCACGGGCACTTCCCGAAGGGCTGACACCTGCTGCGCCTCAGCAGCCAGCCAACCTCCCTCCCTCTGGTCGGGCACTGCAAGCCACACAGCCACTTGTGTCCCCTGTGTCCCTCCCTGGAGGCCGCAGCGCGTTTTGGGTTTTGGCGCGGACGGGCCCCTCTCGGCTTCCGTAGTCCATTTGCCCCCGGAGCCTGCCAGACCCCTGGCTCTAGGAGGCTGCCCAGGGGCGCTGCCAACAGCCCCCAGGTGCTGGCTAGCCGCCTCGGCCGGCCACGGGGGGAGCACACACAGCTACGGGTGTCCCCGGGCCGCACACACGAACTGCCCCGCGCTTCCCGGCGTTGCAAATAGGCCCCCCGGGAAGCCCCGCCCGCCCTAGGGGCTTGTCGGGTGGGGCCGACGCAAGGTGGTTGACTGGGGAGGGCTGCTGCTGGCACACACCCACTCCTGAAGCCCACTGGGGCGGTCCAAGGGCGAGGAGCTCGGAGCACGGTCAGGGCTGTCCCAGCAGAACATTTTGAGGGTGGACGGACACGCCCGCGGGCAATCAGGTGTTGCGGGCAGGCCCCGGGGGCAGGCCCTGCTGAGTCCCCGAGCGCCACCTGGGTTCCTGCCACCACCCTTGGGCCGGGATGAGGTGCCACCTTGTGCGTAGAAGCCCTGCACACAGGCAAGAAGCCCCCCAGGCCCGCGGCGCACCCGACCCTGGAGCCCCTGGAGCCCCCTGGCCGGATGCAGCCACAGGGAACGGGGGTTCTGAGTTGGCAGGCCCCATTCCCGAAGCATCCACGGGCACTTCCCGAAGGGCTGACACCTGCTGCGCCTCAGCAGCCAGCCAACCTCCCTCCCTCTGGTCGGGCACTGCACGCCACACAGCCACTTGTGTCCCCTGTGTCCCTCCCTGGAGGCCGCAGCGCGTTTTGGGTTTTGGCGCGGACGGGCCCCTCTCGGCTTCCGTAGTCCATTTGCCCCCGGAGCCTGCCAGACCCCTGGCTCTAGGAGGCTGCCCAGGGGCGCTGCCAACAGCCCCCAGGTGCTGGCTAGCCGCCTCGGCCGGCCACGGGGGGAGCACACACACCTGCGGGTGTCCCCGGGCCGCACACACGAACTGCCCCGCGCTTCCCGGCGTTGCCAATAGGCCCCCCGGGAAGCCCCGCCCGCCCTAGGGGCTTGTCGGGTGGGGCCGACGCAAGGTGGTTGACTGGGGAGGGCTGCTGCTGCCACACACCCACTCCTGAAGCCCACTGGGGCGGTCCAAGGGCGAGGAGCTCGGAGCTCGGTCAGGGCTGTCCCAGCAGAACTTTTTGAGGGTGGACGGACACGCCCGCGGGCAATCAGGTGTTGCGGGCAGGCCCCGGGGGCAGGCCCTGCTGAGTCCCCGAGCGCCACCTGGGTTCCTGCCACCACCCTTGGGCCGGGATGAGGTGCCACCTTGTGCGTAGAAGCCCTGCACACAGGCAAGAAGCCCCCCAGGCCCGCGGCGCACCCGACCCTGGAGCCCCCTGGCCGGATGCAGCCACAGGGAACGGGGGTTCTGAGTTGGCAGGCCCCATTCCCGAAGCATCCACGGGCACTTCCCGAAGGGCTGACACCTGCTGCGCCTCAGCAGCCAGCCAACCTCCCTCCCTCTGGTCGGGCACTGCACGCCACACAGCCACTTGTGTCCCCTGTGTCCCTCCCTGGAGGCCGCAGCGCGTTTTGGGTTTTGGCGCGGACGGGCCCCTCTCGGCTTCCGTAGTCCATTTGCCCCCGGAGCCTGCCAGACCCCTGGCTCTAGGAGGCTGCCCAGGGGCGCTGCCAACAGCCCCCAGGTGCTGGCTAGCCGCCTCGGCCGGCCACGGGGGGAGCACACACACCTGCGGGTGTCCCCGGGCCGCACACACGAACTGCCCCGCGCTTCCCGGCTTTGCAAATAGGCCCCCCGGGAAGCCCCGCCCGCCCTAGGGGCTTGTCGGGTGGGGCCGACGCAAGGTGGTTGACTGGGGAGGGCTGCTGCTGGCACACACCCACTCCTGAAGCCCACTGGGGCGGTCCAAGGGCGAGGAGCTCGGAGCTCGGTCAGGGCTGTCCCAGCAGAACTTTTTGAGGGTGGACGGACACGCCCGCGGGCAATCAGGTGTTGCGGGCAGGCCCCGGGGGCAGGCCCTGCTGAGTCCCCGAGCGCCACCTGGGTTCCTGCCACCACCCTTGGGCCGGGATGAGGTGCCACCTTGTGCGTAGAAGCCCTGCACACAGGCAAGAAGCCCCCCAGCCCGCGGCGCACCCGACCCTGGAGCCCCTGGAGCCCCCTGGCCGGCTGCAGCCACAGGGAACGGGGGTTCTGAGTTGGCAGGCCCCATTCCCGAAGCATCCACGGGCACTTCCCGAAGGGCTGACACCTGCTGCGCCTCAGCAGCCAGCCATCCTCCCTCCCTCTGGTCGGGCACTGCACGCCACACAGCCACTTGTGTCCCCTGTATCCCTCCCTGGAGGCCACAGCGCGTTTTCGGTTTTGGCGCGGACGGGCCCCTCTCGGCTTCCGTAGTCCATTTGCCCCCGGAGCCTGCCAGACCCCTGGCTCTAGGAGGCTGCCCAGGGGCGCTGCCAACAGCCCCCAGGTGCTGGCTAGCCGCCTCGGCCGGCCACGGGGCAGCACACACACCTGCGGGTGTCCCCGGGCCGCACACACGAACTGCCCCGCGCTTCCCGGCATTGCAAATAGGCCCCCCGGGAAGCCCCGCCCGCCCTAGGGGCTTGTCGGGTGGGGCCGACGCAAGGTGGTTGACTGGGGAGGGCTGCTGCTGCCACACACCCACTCCTGAAGCCCACTGGGGCGGTCCAAGGGCGAGGAGCTCGGAGCTCGGTCAGGGCTGTCCCAGCAGAACTTTTTGAGGGTGGACGGACACGCCCGCGGGCAATCAGGTGTTGCGGGCAGGCCCCGGGGACAGGCCCTGCTGAGTCCCCGAGCGCCACCTGGGTTCCTGCCACCACCCTTGGGCCGGGATGAGGTGCCACCTTGTGCGTAGAAGCCCTGCACACAGGCAAGAAGCCCCCCAGGCCCGCGGCGCACCCGACCCTGGAGCCCCCTGCCCGGATGCAGCCACAGGGAACGGGGGTTCTGAGTTGGCAGGCCCCATTCCCGAAGCATCCACGGGCACTTCCCGAAGGGCTGACACCTGCTGCGCCTCAGCAGCCAGCCAACCTCCCTCCCTCTGGTCGGGCACTGCACGCCACACAGCCACTTGGGTCCCCTGTGTCCCTCCCTGGAGGCCGCAGCGCGTTTTGGGTTTTGGCGCGGACGGGCCCCTCTCGGCTTCCGTAGTCCATTTGCCCCCGGAGCCTGCCAGACCCCTGGCTCTAGGAGGCTGCCCAGGGGCGCTGCCAACAGCCCCCAGGTGCTGGCTAGCCGCCTCGGCCGGCCACGGGGGGAGCACACACACCTGCGGGTGTCCCCGGGCCGCACACACGAACTGCCCCGCGCTTCCCGGCGTTGCAAATAGGCCCCCCGGGAAGCCCCGCCCGCCCTAGGGGCTTGTCGGGTGGGGCCGACGCAAGGTGGTTGACTGGGGAGGGCTGCTGCTGGCACACACCCACTCCTGAAGCCCACTGGGGCGGTCCAAGGGCGAGGAGCTCGGAGCTCGGTCAGGGCTGTCCCAGCAGAACTTTTTGAGGGTGGACGGACACGCCCGCGGGCAATCAGGTGTTGCGGGCAGGCCCCGGGGGCAGGCCCTGCTGAGTCCCCGAGCGCCACCTGGGTTCCTGCCACCACCCTTGGGCCGGGATGAGGTGCCACCTTGTGCGTAGAAGCCCTGCACACAGGCAAGAAGCCCCCCAGGCCCGCGGCGCACCCGACCCTGGAGCCCCCTGGCCGGATGCAGCCACAGGGAACGGGGGTTCTGAGTTGGCAGGCCCCATTCCCGAAGCATCCACGGGCACTTCCCAAAGGGCTGACACCTGCTGCGCCTCAGCAGCCAGCCAACCTCCCTCCCTCTGGTCGGGCACTGCACGCCACACAGCCACTTGTGTCCCCTGTGTCCCTCCCTGGAGGCCGCAGCGCGTTTTGGGTTTTGGCGCGGACGGGCCCCTCTCGGCTTCCGTAGTCCATTTGCCCCCGGAGCCTGCCAGACCCCTGGCTCTAGGAGGCTGCCCAGGGGCGCTGCCAACAGCCCCCAGGTGCTGGCTAGCTGCCTCGGCCGGCCACGGGGGGAGCACACACAGCTACGGGTGTCCCCGGGCCGCACACACGAACTGCCCCGCGCTTCCCGGCGTTGCAAATAGGCCCCCCGGGAAGCCCCGCCCGCCCTAGGGGCTTGTCGGGTGGGGCCGACGCAAGGTGGTTGACTGGGGAGGGCTGCTGCTGCCACACACCCACTCCTGAAGCCCACTGGGGCGGTCCAAGGGCGAGGAGCTCGGAGCACGGTCAGGGCTGTCCCAGCAGAACTTTTTGAGGGTGGACGGACACGCCCGCGGGCAATCAGGTGTTGCGGGCAGGCCCCGGGGGCAGGCCCTGCTGAGTCCCCGAGCGCCACCTGGGTTCCTGCCACCACCCTTGGGCCGGGATGAGGTGCCACCTTGTGCGTAGAAGCCCTGCACACAGGCAAGAAGCCCCCCAGGCCCGCGGCGCACCCGACCCTGGAGCCCCCTGGCCGGATTCAGCCACAGGGAACGGGGCTTCTGAGTTGGCAGGCCCCATTCCCGAAGCATCCACGGGCACTTCCCGAAGGGCTGACACCTGCTGCGCCTCAGCAGCCAGCCAACCTCCCTCCCTCTGGTCGGGCACTGCAAGCCACACAGCCACTTGTGTCCCCTGTGTCCCTCCCTGGAGGCCGCAGCGCGTTTTGGGTTTTGGCGCGGACGGGCCCCTCTCGGCTTCCGTAGTCCATTTGCCCCCGGAGCCTGCCAGACCCCTGGCTCTAGGAGGCTGCCCAGGGGCGCTGCCAACAGCCCCCAGGTGCTGGCTAGCCGCCTCGGCCGGCCACGGGGGGAGCACACACAGCTACGGGTGTCCCCGGGCCGCACACACGAACTGCCCCGCGCTTCCCGGCGTTGCAAATAGGCCCCCCGGGAAGCCCCGCCCGCCCTAGGGGCTTGTCGGGTGGGGCCGACGCAAGGTGGTTGACTGGGGAGGGCTGCTGCTGGCACACACCCACTCCTGAAGCCCACTGGGGCGGTCCAAGGGCGAGGAGCTCGGAGCACGGTCAGGGCTGTCCCAGCAGAACATTTTGAGGGTGGACGGACACGCCCGCGGGCAATCAGGTGTTGCGGGCAGGCCCCGGGGGCAGGCCCTGCTGAGTCCCCGAGCGCCACCTGGGTTCCTGCCACCACCCTTGGGCCGGGATGAGGTGCCACCTTGTGCGTAGAAGCCCTGCACACAGGCAAGAAGCCCCCCAGGCCCGCGGCGCACCCGACCCTGGAGCCCCTGGAGCCCCCTGGCCGGATGCAGCCACAGGGAACGGGGGTTCTGAGTTGGCAGGCCCCATTCCCGAAGCATCCACGGGCACTTCCCGAAGGGCTGACACCTGCTGCGCCTCAGCAGCCAGCCAACCTCCCTCCCTCTGGTCGGGCACTGCACGCCACACAGCCACTTGTGTCCCCTGTGTCCCTCCCTGGAGGCCGCAGCGCGTTTTGGGTTTTGGCGCGGACGGGCCCCTCTCGGCTTCCGTAGTCCATTTGCCCCCGGAGCCTGCCAGACCCCTGGCTCTAGGAGGCTGCCCAGGGGCGCTGCCAACAGCCCCCAGGTGCTGGCTAGCCGCCTCGGCCGGCCACGGGGGGAGCACACACACCTGCGGGTGTCCCCGGGCCGCACACACGAACTGCCCCGCGCTTCCCGGCGTTGCCAATAGGCCCCCCGGGAAGCCCCGCCCGCCCTAGGGGCTTGTCGGGTGGGGCCGACGCAAGGTGGTTGACTGGGGAGGGCTGCTGCTGCCACACACCCACTCCTGAAGCCCACTGGGGCGGTCCAAGGGCGAGGAGCTCGGAGCTCGGTCAGGGCTGTCCCAGCAGAACTTTTTGAGGGTGGACGGACACGCCCGCGGGCAATCAGGTGTTGCGGGCAGGCCCCGGGGGCAGGCCCTGCTGAGTCCCCGAGCGCCACCTGGGTTCCTGCCACCACCCTTGGGCCGGGATGAGGTGCCACCTTGTGCGTAGAAGCCCTGCACACAGGCAAGAAGCCCCCCAGGCCCGCGGCGCACCCGACCCTGGAGCCCCCTGGCCGGATGCAGCCACAGGGAACGGGGGTTCTGAGTTGGCAGGCCCCATTCCCGAAGCATCCACGGGCACTTCCCGAAGGGCTGACACCTGCTGCGCCTCAGCAGCCAGCCAACCTCCCTCCCTCTGGTCGGGCACTGCACGCCACACAGCCACTTGTGTCCCCTGTGTCCCTCCCTGGAGGCCGCAGCGCGTTTTGGGTTTTGGCGCGGACGGGCCCCTCTCGGCTTCCGTAGTCCATTTGCCCCCGGAGCCTGCCAGACCCCTGGCTCTAGGAGGCTGCCCAGGGGCGCTGCCAACAGCCCCCAGGTGCTGGCTAGCCGCCTCGGCCGGCCACGGGGGGAGCACACACACCTGCGGGTGTCCCCGGGCCGCACACAAGAACTGCCCCGCGCTTCCCGGCTTTGCAAATAGGCCCCCCGGGAAGCCCCGCCCGCCCTAGGGGCTTGTCGGGTGGGGCCGACGCAAGGTGGTTGACTGGGGAGGGCTGCTGCTGGCACACACCCACTCCTGAAGCCCACTGGGGCGGTCCAAGGGCGAGGAGCTCGGAGCTCGGTCAGGGCTGTCCCAGCAGAACTTTTTGAGGGTGGACGGACACGCCCGCGGGCAATCAGGTGTTGCGGGCAGGCCCCGGGGGCAGGCCCTGCTGAGTCCCCGAGCGCCACCTGGGTTCCTGCCACCACCCTTGGGCCGGGATGAGGTGCCACCTTGTGCGTAGAAGCCCTGCACACAGGCAAGAAGCCCCCCAGCCCGCGGCGCACCCGACCCTGGAGCCCCTGGAGCCCCCTGGCCGGCTGCAGCCACAGGGAACGGGGGTTCTGAGTTGGCAGGCCCCATTCCCGAAGCATCCACGGGCACTTCCCGAAGGGCTGACACCTGCTGCGCCTCAGCAGCCAGCCATCCTCCCTCCCTCTGGTCGGGCACTGCACGCCACACAGCCACTTGTGTCCCCTGTATCCCTCCCTGGAGGCCACAGCGCGTTTTCGGTTTTGGCGCGGACGGGCCCCTCTCGGCTTCCGTAGTCCATTTGCCCCCGGAGCCTGCCAGACCCCTGGCTCTAGGAGGCTGCCCAGGGGCGCTGCCAACAGCCCCCAGGTGCTGGCTAGCCGCCTCGGCCGGCCACGGGGCAGCACACACACCTGCGGGTGTCCCCGGGCCGCACACACGAACTGCCCCGCGCTTCCCGGCATTGCAAATAGGCCCCCCGGGAAGCCCCGCCCGCCCTAGGGGCTTGTCGGGTGGGGCCGACGCAAGGTGGTTGACTGGGGAGGGCTGCTGCTGCCACACACCCACTCCTGAAGCCCACTGGGGCGGTCCAAGGGCGAGGAGCTCGGAGCTCGGTCAGGGCTGTCCCAGCAGAACTTTTTGAGGGTGGACGGACACGCCCGCGGGCAATCAGGTGTTGCGGGCAGGCCCCGGGGACAGGCCCTGCTGAGTCCCCGAGCGCCACCTGGGTTCCTGCCACCACCCTTGGGCCGGGATGAGGTGCCACCTTGTGCGTAGAAGCCCTGCACACAGGCAAGAAGCCCCCCAGGCCCGCGGCGCACCCGACCCTGGAGCCCCCTGGCCGGCTGCAGCCACAGGGAACGGGGGTTCTGAGTTGGCAGGCCCCATTCCCGAAGCATCCACGGGCACTTCCCGAAGGGCTGACACCTGCTGCGCCTCAGCAGCCAGCCAACCTCCCTCCCTCTGGTCGGGCACTGCAAGCCACACAGCCACTTGTGTCCCCTGTGTCCCTCCCTGGAGGCCGCAGCGCATTTTGGGTTTTGGCGCGGACGGGCCCCTCTCGGCTTCCGTAGTCCATTTGCCCCCGGAGCCTGCCAGACCCCTGGCTCTAGGAGGCTGCCCAGGGGCGCTGCCAACAGCCCCCAGGTGCTGGCTAGCCGCCTCGGCCGGCCACGGGGGGAGCACACACAGCTACGGGTGTCCCCGGGCCGCACACACGAACTGCCCCGCGCTTCCCGGCGTTGCAAATAGGCCCCCCGGGAAGCCCCGCCCGCCCTAGGGGCTTGTCGGGTGGGGCCGACGCAAGGTGGTTGACTGGGGAGGGCTGCTGCTGGCACACACCCACTCCTGAAGCCCACTGGGGCGGTCCAAGGGCGAGGAGCTCGGAGCACGGTCAGGGCTGTCCCAGCAGAACATTTTGAGGGTGGACGGACACGCCCGCGGGCAATCAGGTGTTGCGGGCAGGCCCCGGGGGCAGGCCCTGCTGAGTCCCCGAGCGCCACCTGGGTTCCTGCCACCACCCTTGGGCCGGGATGAGGTGCCACCTTGTGCGTAGAAGCCCTGCACACAGGCAAGAAGCCCCCCAGGCCCGCGGCGCACCCGACCCTGAAGCCCCTGGAGCCCCCTGGCCGGATGCAGCCACAGGGAACGGGGGTTCTGAGTTGGCAGGCCCCATTCCCGAAGCATCCACGGGCACTTCCCGAAGGGCTGACACCTGCTGCGCCTCAGCAGCCAGCCAACCTCCCTCCCTCTGGTCGGGCACTGCACGCCACACAGCCACTTGTGTCCCCTGTGTCCCTCCCTGGAGGCCGCAGCGCGTTTTGGGTTTTGGCGCGGACGGGCCCCTCTCGGCTTCCGTAGTCCATTTGCCCCCGGAGCCTGCCAGACCCCTGGCTCTAGGAGGCTGCCCAGGGGCGCTGCCAACAGCCCCCAGGTGCTGGCTAGCCGCCTCAGCCGGCCACGGGGGGAGCACACACACCTGCGGGTGTCCCCGGGCCGCACACACGAACTGCCCCGCGCTTCCCGGCGTTGCAAATAGGCCCCCCGGGAAGCCCCGCCCGCCCTAGGGGCTTGTCGGGTGGGGCCGACGCAAGGTGGTTGACTGGGGAGGGCTGCTGCTGGCACACACCCACTCCTGAAGCCCACTGGGGCGGTCCAAGGGCGAGGAGCTCGGAGCTCGGTCAGGGCTGTCCCAGCAGAACTTTTTGAGGGTGGACGGACACGCCCGCGGGCAATCAGGTGTTGCGGGCAGGCCCCGGGGGCAGGCCCTGCTGAGTCCCCGAGCGCCACCTGGGTTCCTGCCACCACCCTTGGGCCGGGATGAGGTGCCACCTTGTGCGTAGAAGCCCTGCACACAGGCAAGAAGCCCCCCAGGCCCGCGGCGCACCCGACCCTGGAGCCCCCTGGCCGGATGCAGCCACAGGGAACGGGGGTTCTGAGTTGGCAGGCCCCATTCCCGAAGCATCCACGGGCACTTCCCGAAGGGCTGACACCTGCTGCGCCTCAGCAGCCAGCCAACCTCCCTCCCTCTGGTCGGGCACTGCACGCCACACAGCCACTTGTGTCCCCTGTGTCCCTCCCTGGAGGCCGCAGCGCGTTTTGGGTTTTGGCGCGGACGGGCCCCTCTCGGCTTCCGTAGTCCATTTGCCCCCGGAGCCTGCCAGACCCCTGGCTCTAGGAGGCTGCCCAGGGGCGCTGCCAACAGCCCCCAGGTGCTGGCTAGCCGCCTTGGCCGGCCACGGGGGGAGCACACACACCTGCGGGTGTCCCCGGGCCGCACACACGAACTGCCCCGCGCTTCCCGGCATTGCAAATAGGCCCCCGGGAAGCCCCGCCCGCCCTAGGGGCTTGTCGGGTGGGGCCGACGCAAGGTGGTTGACTGGGGAGGGCTGCTGCTGCCACACACCCACTCCTGAAGCCCACTGGGGCGGTCCAAGGGCGAGGAGCTCGGAGCTCGGTCAGGGCTGTCCCAGCAGAACTTTTTGAGGGTGGACGGACACGCCCGCGGGCAATCAGGTGTTGCGGGCAGGCCCCGGGGGCAGGCCCTGCTGAGTCCCCGAGCGCCACCTGGGTTCCTGCCACCACCCTTGGGCCGGGATGAGGTGCCACCTTGTGCGTAGAAGCCCTGCACACAGGCAAGAAGCCCCCCAGGCCCGCGGCGCACCCGACCCTGGAGCCCCTGGAGCCCCCTGGCCGGCTGCAGCCACAGGGAACGGGGGTTCTGAGTTGGCAGGCCCCATTCCCGAAGCATCCACGGGCACTTCCCGAAGGGCTGACACCTGCTGCGCCTCAGCAGCCAGCCAACCTCCCTCCCTCTGGTCGGGCACTGCAAGCCACACAGCCACTTGTGTCCCCTGTGTCCCTCCCTGGAGGCCGCAGCGCATTTTGGGTTTTGGCTCGGACGGGCCCCTCTCGGCTTCCGTAGTCCATTTGCCCCCGGAGCCTGCCAGACCCCTGGCTCTAGGAGGCTGCCCAGGGGCGCTGCCAACAGCCCCCAGGTGCTGGCTAGCCGCCTCGGCCGGCCACGGGGGGAGCACACACAGCTACGGGTGTCCCCGGGCCGCACACACGAACTGCCCCGCGCTTCCCGGCGTTGCAAATAGGCCCCCCGGGAAGCCCCGCCCGCCCTAGGGGCTTGTCGGGTGGGGCCGACGCAAGGTGGTTGACTGGGGAGGGCTGCTGCTGGCACACACCCACTCCTGAAGCCCACTGGGGCGGTCCAAGGGCGAGGAGCTCGGAGCACGGTCAGGGCTGTCCCAGCAGAACATTTTGAGGGTGGACGGACACGCCCGCGGGCAATCAGGTGTTGCGGGCAGGCCCCGGGGGCAGGCCCTGCTGAGTCCCTGAGCGCCACCTGGGTTCCTGCCACCACCCTTGGGCCGGGATGAGGTGCCACCTTGTGCGTAGAAGCCCTGCACACAGGCAAGAAGCCCCCCAGGCCCGCGGCGCACCCGACCCTGGAGCCCCTGGAGCCCCCTGGCCGGATGCAGCCACAGGGAACGGGGGTTCTGAGTTGGCAGGCCCCATTCCCGAAGCATCCACGGGCACTTCCCGAAGGGCTGACACCTGCTGCGCCTCAGCAGCCAGCCAACCTCCCTCCCTCTGGTCGGGCACTGCACGCCACACAGCCACTTGTGTCCCCTGTGTCCCTCCCTGGAGGCCGCAGCGCGTTTTGGGTTTTGGCGCGGACGGGCCCCTCTCGGCTTCCGTAGTCCATTTGCCCCCAGAGCCTGCCAGACCCCTGGCTCTAGGAGGCTGCCCAGGGGCGCTGCCAACAGCCCCCAGGTGCTGGCTAGCCGCCTCGGCCGGCCACGGGGGGAGCACACACACCTGCGGGTGTCCCCGGGCCGCACACACGAACTGCCCCGCGCTTCCCGGCGTTGCAAATAGGCCCCCCGGGAAGCCCCGCCCGCCCTAGGGGCTTGTCGGGTGGGGCCGACGCAAGGTGGTTGACTGGGGAGGGCTGCTGCTGGCACACACCCACTCCTGAAGCCCACTGGGGCGGTCCAAGGGCGAGGAGCTCGGAGCTCGGTCAGGGCTGTCCCAGCAGAACTTTTTGAGGGTGGACGGACACGCCCGCGGGCAATCAGGTGTTGCGGGCAGGCCACGGGGGCAGGCCCTGCTGAGTCCCCGAGCGCCACCTGGGTTCCTGCCACCACCCTTGGGCCGGGATGAGGTGCCACCTTGTGCGTAGAAGCCCTGCACACCGGCAAGAAGCCCCCCAGGCCCGCGGCGCACCCGACCCTGGAGCCCCCTGGCCGGATGCAGCCACAGGGAACGGGGGTTCTGAGTTGGCAGGCCCCATTCCCGAAGCATCCACGGGCACTTCCCGAAGGGCTGACACCTGCTGCGCCTCAGCAGCCAGCCAACCTCCCTCCCTCTGGTCGGGCACTGCACGCCACACAGCCACTTGTGTCCCCTGTGTCCCTCCCTGGAGGCCGCAGCGCGTTTTGGGTTTTGGCGCGGACGGGCCCCTCTCGGCTTCCGTAGTCCATTTGCCCCCGGAGCCTGCCAGACCCCTGGCTCTAGGAGGCTGCCCAGGGGCGCTGCCAACAGCCCCCAGGTGCTGGCTAGCCGCCTTGGCCGGCCACGGGGGGAGCACACACACCTGCGGGTGTCCCCGGGCCGCACACACGAACTGCCCCGCGCTTCCCGGCATTGCAAATAGGCCCCCCGGGAAGCCCCGCCCGCCCTAGGGGCTTGTCGGGTGGGGCCGACGCAAGGTGGTTGACTGGGGAGGGCTGCTGCTGCCACACACCCACTCCTGAAGCCCACTGGGGCGGTCCAAGGGCGAGGAGCTCGGAGCTCGGTCAGGGCTGTCCCAGCAGAACTTTTTGAGGGTGGACGGACACGCCCGCGGGCAATCAGGTGTTGCAGGCAGGCCCCGGGGGCAGGCCCTGCTGAGTCCCCGAGCGCCACCTGGGTTCCTGCCACCACCCTTGGGCCGGGATGAGGTGCCACCTTGTGCGTAGAAGCCCTGCACACAGGCAAGAAGCCCCCCAGGCCCGCGGCGCACCCGACCCTGGAGCCCCTGGAGCCCCCTGGCCGGCTGCAGCCACAGGGAACGGGGGTTCTGAGTTGGCAGGCCCCATTCCCGAAGCATCCACGGGCACTTCCCGAAGGGCTGACACCTGCTGCGCCTCAGCAGCCAGCCAACCTCCCTCCCTCTGGTCGGGCACTGCAAGCCACACAGCCACTTGTGTCCCCTGTGTCCCTCCCTGGAGGCCGCAGCGCGTTTTGGGTTTTGGCGCGGACGGGCCCCTCTCGGCTTCCGTAGTCCATTTGCCCCCGGAGCCTGCCAGACCCCTGGCTCTAGGAGGCTGCCCAGGGGCGCTGCCAACAGCCCCCAGGTGCTGGCTAGCCGCCTCGGCCGGCCACGGGGGGAGCACACACAGCTACAGGTGTCCCCGGGCCGCACACACGAACTGCCCCGCGCTTCCCGGCGTTGCAAATAGGCCCCCCGGGAAGCCCCGCCCGCCCTAGGGGCTTGTCGGGTGGGGCCGACGCAAGGTGGTTGACTGGGGAGGGCTGCTGCTGCCACACACCCACTCCTGAAGCCCACTGGGGCGGTCCAAGGGCGAGGAGCTCGGAGCTCGGTCAGGGCTGTCCCAGCAGAACTTTTTGAGGGTGGACGGACACGCCCGCGGGCAATCAGGTGTTGCGGGCAGGCCCCGGGGGCAGGCCCTGCTGAGTCCCCGAGCGCCACCTGGGTTCCTGCCACCACCCTTGGGCCGGGATGAGGTGCCACCTTGTGCGTAGAAGCCCTGCACACAGGCAAGAAGCCCCCCAGGCCCGCGGCGCACCCGACCCTGGAGCCCCCTGGCCGGCTGCAGCCACAGGGAACGGGGGTTCTGAGTTGGCAGGCCCCATTCCCGAAGCATCCACGGGCACTTCCCGAAGGGCTGACACCTGCTGCGCCTCAGCAGCCAGCCAACCTCCCTCCCTCTGGTCGGGCACTGCACGCCACACAGCCACTTGTGTCCCCTGTGTCCCTCCCTGGAGGCCGCAGCGCGTTTTGGGTTTTGGCGCGGACGGGCCCCTCTCGGCTTCCGTAGTCCATTTGCCCCCGGAGCCTGCCAGACCCCTGGCTCTAGGAGGCTGCCCAGGGGCGCTGCCAACAGCCCCCAGGTGCTGGCTAGCCGCCTCGGACGCAAGGTGGTTGACTGGGGAGGGCTGCTGCTGCCACACACCCACTCCTGAAGCCCACTGGGGCGGTCCAAGGGCGAGGAGCTCGGAGCACGGTCAGGGCTGTCCCAGCAGAACTTTTTGAGGGTGGACGGACACGCCCGCGGGCAATCAGGTGTTGCGGGCAGGCCCCGGGGGCAGGCCCTGCTGAGTCCCCGAGCGCCACCTGGGTTCCTGCCACCACCCTTGGGCCGGGATGAGGTGCCACCTTGTGCGTAGAAGCCCTGCACACAGGCAAGAAGCCCCCCAGGCCCGCGGCGCACCCGACCCTGGAGCCCCTGGAGCCCCCTGGCCGGCTGCAGCCACAGGGAACGGGGGTTCTGAGTTGGCAGGCCCCATTCCCGAAGCATCCACGGGCACTTCCCGAAGGGCTGACACCTGCTGCGCCTCAGCAGCCAGCCAACCTCCCTCCCTCTGGTCAGGCACTGCACGCCACACAGCCACTTGTGTCCCCTGTGTCCCTCCCTGGAGGCCGCAGCACGTTTTGGGTTTTGGCGCGGACGGGCCCCTCTCGGCTTCCGTAGTCCATTTGCCCCCGGAGCCTGCCAGACCCCTGGCTCTAGGAGGCTGCCCAGGGGCGCTGCCAACAGCCCCCAGGTGCTGGCTAGCCGCCTCGGCCAGCCACGGGGGGAGCACACACACCTGCGGGTGTCCCCGGGCCGCACACACGAACTGCCCCGCGCTTCCCGGCGTTGCAAATAGGCCCCCCGGGAAGCCCCGCCCGCCCTAGGGGCTTGTCGGGTGGGGCCGACGCAAGGTGGTTGACTGGGGAGGGCTGCTGCTGCCACACACCCACTCCTGAAGCCCACTGGGGCGGTCCAAGGGCGAGGAGCTCGGAGCTTGGTCAGGGCTGTACCAGCAGAACTTTTTGAGGGTGGACGGACACGCCCGCGGGCAATCAGGTTTTGCGGGCAGGCCCTGGGGGCAGGCCCTGCTGAGTCCCCGAGCGCCACCTGGGTTCCTGCCACCACACTTGGGCCGGGATGAGGTGCCACCTTGTGCGTAGAAGCCCTGCACACAGGCAAGAAGCCCCCAGGCCCGCGGCGCACCCGACCCTGGAGCCCCCTGGCCGGATGCAGCCACAGGGAACGGGGCTTCTGAGTTGGCAGGCCCCATTCCCGAAGCATCCACGGGCACTTCCCGAAGGGCTGACACCTGCTGCGCCTCAGCAGCCAGCCAACCTCCCTCCCTCTGTTCGGGCACTGCACGCCACACAGCCACTTGTGTCCCCTGTGTCCCTCCCTGGAGGCCGCAGCGCGTTTTGGGTTTTGGTGCGGACGGGCCCCTCTCGGCTTCCGTAGTCCATTTGCCCCCGGAGCCTGCCAGACCCCTGGCTCTAGGAGGCTGCCCAGGGGCGCTGCCAACAGCCCCCAGGTGCTGGCTAGCCGCCTCGGCCGGCCACGGGGGGAGCACACACACCTGCGGGTGTCCCCGGGCCGCACACACGAACTGCCCCACGCTTCCCGGTGTTGCAAATAGGCCCCCTGGGAAGCCCCGCCCGCCCTAGGGGCTTGTCGGGTGGGGCCGACGCAAGGTGGTTGACTGGGGAGGGCTGCTGCTGCCACACACCCACTCCTGAAGCCCACTGGGGCGGTCCAAGGGCGAGGGGCTAGGAGCTCGGTCAGGGCTGTCCCAGCAGAACTTTTTGAGGGTGGACGGACACGCCCGCGGGCAATCAGGTGTTGCGGGCAGGCCCCGGGGGCAGGCCCTGCTGAGTCCCCGAGCGCCACCTGGGTTCCTGCCACCACCCTTGGGCCGGGATGAGGTGCCACCTTGTGCGTAGAAGCCCTGCACACAGGCAAGAAGCCCCCCAGGCCCGCGGCGCACCCGACCCTGGAGCCCCCTGGCCGGATGCAGCCACAGGGAACGGGGGTTCTGAGTTGGCAGGCCCCATTCCCGAAGCATCCACGGGCACTTCCCAAAGGGCTGACACCTGCTGCGCCTCAGCAGCCAGCCAACCTCCCTCCCTCTGGTCGGGCACTGCACGCCACACAGCCACTTGTGTCCCCTGTGTCCCTCCCTGGAGGCCGCAGCGCGTTTTGGGTTTTGGCGCGGACGGGCCCCTCTCGGCTTCCGTAGTCCATTTGCCCCCGGAGCCTGCCAGACCCCTGGCTCTAGGAGGCTGCCCGGGGCGCTGCCAACAGCCCCCAGGTGCTGGCTAGCTGCAGCAGCCGGCCACGGGGGAGCACACACACCTGCGGGTGTCCCCAGGCCGCACACACGGACTGCCCCGCGCTTCCCCGCGCTTCCCGGCTTTGCAAATAGGCCCCCCGGGAAGCCCTGCCCGCCCTAGGGGCTTGTCGGGTGGGGCCGACGCACGGTGGGTGAGTGGGGAGGGCTGCTGCTGGCACACACCCACTCCTGAAGCCCACTGGGGCGGTCCAAGGGCGAGGAGCTCGGAGCTCGGTCAGGGCTGTCCCAGCAGAACTTTTTGAGGGTGGACGGACACGCCCGCGGGCAATCAGGTGTTGCGGGCAGGCCACGGGGGCAGGCCCTGCTGAGTCCCCGAGCGCCACCTGGGTTCCTGCCACCACCCTTGGGCCGGGATGAGGTGCCACCTTGTGCATAGAAGCCCTGCACACCGGCAAGAAGCCCCCCAGGCCCGCGGCGCACCCGACCCTGGAGCCCCCTGGCCGGATGCAGCCACAGGGAACGGGGGTTCTGAGTTGGCAGGCCCCATTCCTGAAGCATCCACGGGCACTTCCCGAAGGGCTGACACCTGCTGCGCCTCAGCAGCCAGCCAACCTCCCTCCCTCTGGTCGGGCACTGCACGCCACACAGCCACTTGTGTCCCCTGTGTCCCTCCCTGGAGGCCGCAGCGCGTTTTGGGTTTTGGCGCGGACGGGCCCCTCTCGGCTTCCGTAGTCCATTTGCCCCCGGAGCCTGCCAGACCCCTGGCTCTAGGAGGCTGCCCAGGGGCGCTGCCAACAGCCCCCAGGTGCTGGCTAGCCGCCTTGGCCGGCCACGGGGGGAGCACACACACCTGCGGGTGTCCCCGGGCCGCACACACGAACTGCCCCGCGCTTCCCGGCATTGCAAATAGGCCCCCCGGGAAGCCCCGCCCGCCCTAGGGGCTTGTCGGGTGGGGCCGACGCAAGGTGGTTGACTGGGGAGGGCTGCTGCTGCCACACACCCACTCCTGAAGCCCACTGGGGCGGTCCAAGGGCGAGGAGCTCGGAGCTCGGTCAGGGCTGTCCCAGCAGAACTTTTTGAGGGTGGACGGACACGCCCGCGGGCAATCAGGTGTTGCAGGCAGGCCCCGGGGGCAGGCCCTGCTGAGTCCCCGAGCGCCACCTGGGTTCCTGCCACCACCCTTGGGCCGGGATGAGGTGCCACCTTGTGCGTAGAAGCCCTGCACACAGGCAAGAAGCCCCCCAGGCCCGCGGCGCACCCGACCCTGGAGCCCCTGGAGCCCCCTGGCCGGCTGCAGCCACAGGGAACGGGGGTTCTGAGTTGGCAGGCCCCATTCCCGAAGCATCCACGGGCACTTCCCGAAGGGCTGACACCTGCTGCGCCTCAGCAGCCAGCCAACCTCCCTCCCTCTGGTCGGGCACTGCAAGCCACACAGCCACTTGTGTCCCCTGTGTCCCTCCCTGGAGGCCGCAGCGCGTTTTGGGTTTTGGCGCGGACGGGCCCCTCTCGGCTTCCGTAGTCCATTTGCCCCCGGAGCCTGCCAGACCCCTGGCTCTAGGAGGCTGCCCAGGGGCGCTGCCAACAGCCCCCAGGTGCTGGCTAGCCGCCTCGGCCGGCCACGGGGGGAGCACACACAGCTACAGGTGTCCCCGGGCCGCACACACGAACTGCCCCGCGCTTCCCGGCGTTGCAAATAGGCCCCCCGGGAAGCCCCGCCCGCCCTAGGGGCTTGTCGGGTGGGGCCGACGCAAGGTGGTTGACTGGGGAGGGCTGCTGCTGCCACACACCCACTCCTGAAGCCCACTGGGGCGGTCCAAGGGCGAGGAGCTCGGAGCTCGGTCAGGGCTGTCCCAGCAGAACTTTTTGAGGGTGGACGGACACGCCCGCGGGCAATCAGGTGTTGCGGGCAGGCCCCGGGGGCAGGCCCTGCTGAGTCCCCGAGCGCCACCTGGGTTCCTGCCACCACCCTTGGGCCGGGATGAGGTGCCACCTTGTGCGTAGAAGCCCTGCACACAGGCAAGAAGCCCCCCAGGCCCGCGGCGCACCCGACCCTGGAGCCCCCTGGCCGGCTGCAGCCACAGGGAACGGGGGTTCTGAGTTGGCAGGCCCCATTCCCGAAGCATCCACGGGCACTTCCCGAAGGGCTGACACCTGCTGCGCCTCAGCAGCCAGCCAACCTCCCTCCCTCTGGTCGGGCACTGCACGCCACACAGCCACTTGTGTCCCCTGTGTCCCTCCCTGGAGGCCGCAGCGCGTTTTGGGTTTTGGCGCGGACGGGCCCCTCTCGGCTTCCGTAGTCCATTTGCCCCCGGAGCCTGCCAGACCCCTGGCTCTAGGAGGCTGCCCAGGGGCGCTGCCAACAGCCCCCAGGTGCTGGCTAGCCGCCTCGGACGCAAGGTGGTTGACTGGGGAGGGGTGCTGCTGCCACACACCCACTCCTGAAGCCCACTGGGGCGGTCCAAGGGCGAGGAGCTCGGAGCACGGTCAGGGCTGTCCCAGCAGAACTTTTTGAGGGTGGACGGACACGCCCGCGGGCAATCAGGTGTTGCGGGCAGGCCCCGGGGGCAGGCCCTGCTGAGTCCCCGAGCGCCACCTGGGTTCCTGCCACCACCCTTGGGCCGGGATGAGGTGCCACCTTGTGCGTAGAAGCCCTGCACACAGGCAAGAAGCCCCCCAGGCCCGCGGCGCACCCGACCCTGGAGCCCCTGGAGCCCCCTGGCCGGCTGCAGCCACAGGGAACGGGGGTTCTGAGTTGGCAGGCCCCATTCCCGAAGCATCCACGGGCACTTCCCGAAGGGCTGACACCTGCTGCGCCTCAGCAGCCAGCCAACCTCCCTCCCTCTGGTCAGGCACTGCACGCCACACAGCCACTTGTGTCCCCTGTGTCCCTCCCTGGAGGCCGCAGCACGTTTTGGGTTTTGGCGCGGACGGGCCCCTCTCGGCTTCCGTAGTCCATTTGCCCCCGGAGCCTGCCAGACCCCTGGCTCTAGGAGGCTGCCCAGGGGCGCTGCCAACAGCCCCCAGGTGCTGGCTAGCCGCCTCGGCCAGCCACGGGGGGAGCACACACACCTGCGGGTGTCCCCGGGCCGCACACACGAACTGCCCCGCGCTTCCCGGCGTTGCAAATAGGCCCCCCGGGAAGCCCCGCCCGCCGTAGGGGCTTGTCGGGTGGGGCCGACGCAAGGTGGTTGACTGGGGAGGGCTGCTGCTGCCACACACCCACTCCTGAAGCCCACTGGGGCGGTCCAAGGGCGAGGAGCTCGGAGCTCGGTCAGGGCTGTCCCAGCAGAACTTTTTGAGGGTGGACGGACACGCCCGCGGGCAATCAGGTGTTGCGGGCAGGCCCCGGGGGCAGGCCCTGCTGAGTCCCCAAGCGCCACCTGGGTTCCTGCCACCACCCTTGGGCCGGGATGAGGTGCCACCTTGTGCGTAGAAGCCCTGCACACAGGCAAGAAGCCCCCCAGGCCCGCGGCGCACCCGACCCTGGAGCCCCCTGGCCAGATGCAGCCACAGGGAACGGGGGTTCTGAGTTGGCAGGCCCCATTCCCGAAGCATCCACGGGCACTTCCCGAAGGGCTGACACCTGCTGCGCCTCAGCAGCCAGCCAACCTCCCTCCCTCTGGTCGGGCACTGCACGCCACACAGCCACTTGTGTCCCCTGTGTCCCTCCCTGGAGGCCGCAGCACGTTTTGGGTTTTGGGGCGGACGGGCCCCTCTCGGCTTCCGTAGTCCATTTGCCCCCGGAGCCTGCCAGACCCCTGGCTCTAGGAGGCTGCCCAGGGGCGCTGCCAACAGCCCCCAGGTGCTGGCTAGCCGCAGCAGCCGGCCACGGGGGAGCACACACACCTGCGGGTGTCCCCAGGCCGCACACACGGACTGCCCCGCGCTTCCCGGCATTGCAAATAGGCCCCCTGGGAAGCCCCGCCCGCCCTAGGGGCTTGTCGGGTGGGGCCGACGCACGGTGGGTGAGTGGGGAGGGCTGCTGCTGGCACACACCCACTCCTGAAGCCCACTGGGGCGGTCCAAGGGCGATGAGCTCGGAGCTCGGTCAGGGCTGTCCCAGCAGAACTTTTTGAGGGTGGACGGACACGCCCGCGGGCAATCAGGTGTTGCGGGCAGGCCCCGGGGGCAGGCCCTGCTGAGTCCCCGAGCGCCACCTGGGTTCCTGCCACCACCCTTGGGCCGGGATGAGGTGCCACCTTGTGCGTAGAAGCCCTGCACACAGGCAAGAAGCCCCCAAGACCCGCGGGCGCGCCCGACTCTGCAGCCCCGCTGCCGCCCCAGGGAACGGGATGTCTGAGTGGGCAGCCCCCACTTCCCAAGCCTCCGCTGCCAGTTCCCCGAAGGGCTGGTGGCGGCTGCGCCTCAGCAGCCAGCCTCCCTTCCTCCTTCCCTCCCTCCCTTCCTCCCTCTGGTCGGGCACTGCAAGCCACACAGCCACTTGTGTCCCCTGTGTCCCTCCCTGGAGGCCGCAGCGCGTTTTGGGTTTTGGAGCCGGCGGTCCCCCTCAGCTTCCATCTTCTACTGCTATCCTAGGCTATAGCTGAGAGCTGGATTGGAAGAGGAACATCCAGGAGTAGAATTAGTGCCCATATGGGATACCGGCGCTTCAGGCCAGTGCCTTAACCTGCTGTACCACGGCGCCAGCTCTTCGATTCTTCTGTAAGTTTCCACTAGAACCATGTAAAACATCTTGAAGCTATGACAATAACAAAAATTGAAACCAATGTGCATTCAGCACAGATGGCTTTAAATCTTGCAGCCATGCTCAATTTGTCCTGATTCTGAATTATATTTCTTTATGCTTTTCCAACCTAACTAAATCTTATAAACATCTTAAAATACAATGTAGGCCGGAACCGCAGCTCACTAGGGTAATCCTCTGCCTGCGGTGCTGGTACCCTGGGTTCTAGTCCCGGTTGGGGTGCCAGATTCTGTCCCGCTTGCTCCTCTTTCAGTCCGGCTCTCTGCTGTGGCCTGGGAAGGCAGTGGAGGATGGCCCAAGTCCTTGGGCCCCGCACATGTATGGGAGACCAGCAGGAAGTATCTGGCTCCTGGTTTCGGATTGGCACAGCGTGCCAGCCGTAGCGACCATTTGGGGGGTAAACCAATGGAAGAAAAACCTTTCTCTCTCTCTCTGCCTGTTTCTAACTCTGCCTGTCAAAAATAAATACAATGTGAAAGAAGCTGAGGAATAAACAACTTACTGGCAACATATTCTTTTTTGTTAGTCTTGGGTACATGAAGATTTCTCCAGGATCTTATCTGCAAGAGAAATTATTCAGAGAGAGTGGTGAGACAAATAGTCTAGATTCTCCCTAGATTCCATTGTGCTAGCAAGATCATGAAGGAAAGGCATAGAGACAAATGGGCATATTAGCTGGGCAACAGAAATAAAGTACCCGCCCTATGGGGGAATATAGGCTTTACACATGGGAAGAGCAGCAAGGCCCTGAAAGAGCACACACAACTCTACCAATCCCTCAGGTTAAACAGAAACTATTGTTAGGCTAATTAAAATATTCATTTGTTACCAATTCTGTAAAAAAAAAATAATCAGTGCCAGGGCCATCACTGTGGGGTAGTGAGTAAAGCTTCCTGCTGCAGTGTGGGCGTCTCACATGGACACCAAATTGAGTCCTACCTGCTCCACTTCTGATCTAGCTCTCTGCTATGGACTGGGAAAGCAGTGGATGAAAACCCAAGTCCTGGGACCAGCACTGTGGCACACTGGGTTAATCTTCCACCTGCAGGACTGGCATCCCACATGGGCACTGGTTCTAGTCCCAGTTGCTTCTCTTCCAGTACAGCTCTCTGCTATGGCCCGGGAGGGCAGTGGAGAATGGCCCCGGTGCTTGGGCTCCTGCACCCATGTGGGAGACCAGAAAGGGTCACCTGGCTCCTGTCTTCAGGTTGGCGCAGCTCCAGCTATGGTGGCCATTTGCAGGGTGAACCAATGGAAGGAAGACCTTTCTCTTTGTCTCTCTCTCTCACGGTCTATAACCCTTCTGTGGTGACTGTTCCTCGCCACTGCCGGAGAATTAGGCAGGCTGCCCACGGCTTGCCTTAACCGAGGAGGGGAAAGTGCGCCACCTGCCACTCAGCCTTCCCCAAACCCAGGGGACAATCAGGCACGGTGTGGAGCCCAGTCGAAGCAGGGTCTCACTTTATTGTAAAAGAGAGGTTGTATAGGCAGGCGCCGTGGCTTACCAGGCTAATCCTCCGCCTTGCGGCGCCAGCACACCAGCTTCTATTCCCGGTTGCCCCTCTTCCAGGCCAGCTCTCTGCTATGGCCCGGGAGGGCAGTGGAGGATGGCCCAAGTCCTTGGGCCCTGCACCCGCATGGGAGACCAGGAGAAGCACCTGGCTCCTGGCTTCAGATCAGAGAGATGTGCTGGCCGCAGTGGCCACTGGAGGGTGAACCAACGGCAAAAAAGGAAGACCTTTCTCTCTGTCTCTCTCTCTCTCTCTCTCTCTCTCACTACCCACTCTGCCTGTCAAAAAAAAGAGAGGTGGTGTATATAGCTGAGGTACAGGTTGGATGGTACAGAGTGGATGAGGGCATGTGGGCAAGGGGTGGGGTGTTGTGATGCAAAAGGGCCTTAGCAACTCCTATTGTACCACCTTAATGATCCTTAGGGAGAAGCACCCTGGGGCTGGGGTGTTTGCTACCAGGGAATTGAAACTTAAAGACAGGTTTTCAAATTTGAGGCAGGCTCAGGAAGTTCCTCTAGGCCTTTCCGGATTCAGCTTCCCCCACACCCTACCTGTCAAATGAGGGGAGGGGAGGGGAGGGGAGGGAAGAGGAGGAGAGGGGAGAGAAGACCCAAGTCCTTGGGTCCCTTGCACCAACATGGGAGATTTGGAAAAAATCTCCAGGCTCCTGGCTTCAGATTGGCCCAGCCTCAGCCAATGAGGCCATTTGGGGAGTGATCAGCAGATGTAAAACCATCTCTCTTTCTGCCTCTGCCTCTCTGTAACAGCCTTTGGAATAAATAAATAAATAAATCATAAAAAAAGTCACTGCCTAAATAATTTATACTATTCATCAGGATTGTCCAATTAATTAGCAGTACACCAAAAAGAAACCTGTTTTCATTAGTATCTATATTACACAGAAAATTACTCAGGCAATACTAACTGTTTTCCTTGCAGCATCTCTCGTTTTTATGTATCTAAAATTCCATTAAAGTATACAGCTCAAAGTTAGTTTTTGGCCACAATTATATGTATAGGAAAAATCGACATAATATATCTATTACAGCTTTCTTTAACTGTTCAATGACACTCCTCTCTGTATACAAACCTTGATAGAATTCTTCTCCACAGGGACCCCTGACATTTTCCAGTTCACTTTTGTTCTAGCCCATGAGACAACAGTCAATATGATACCAACATAATTTGAAAAGTATTTTGCCTTTGGGAGTTTGCCCTCTTGTACAGTAATCATGTGGAGCATCCTGAGACTTGCCTGTTGGGCACATGGGGCCTAGGTCACAGGCTGCACAAACCAGACATTGGAAGCGTAGGCATCATGATACACTAGGTTAAGCTACTTCTCTGGACACACCACATGTATATCAGAGTGCTTGGTGTGTCCTGGCTATTTCAGACCTCCAAACCAACTTACTTCAAGTATTTTTTTAAGTTATTTTTTAAAGTTTTAGTTATTTATTTGAAATGCATAGTTACAGAGACACAGAGACAGAGAGAGAGGTCTTCCATTTGCTGGTTCACTCCCCAGGTGGCTGCAATGGCTAGAGCTACACTGATCCAAAACCAGGAGCCAGGGGCTTCTTCCAGGTCTCCCACCCACACAGGCACAAGGGCCCAAGGCCATGGGCCATCTTCTACTTTCTCAGGCCATAACAGAGAGCTAGATTGGAAGCGGGCAGCCAGAACTCAATCTGATGCCCATATGGATTGCTGGCAATGCAGGTGGTGACTTTACTCATGACACCAACAGCACCGGCACCACAAGTGTTCTTTTGAGTCAACAGGTCATGGTGCAAAAACTTGGATTTTTGCCATCTGCATGGAAACCCACATGGAGTCCCTGCATCCTGGCTTTCATAGATAGCACCCTGGCTGTTGTGGGCTTTTGCAGAGTGATCAGGCAGCCTTGGTTGGCAGTGTTCATATTTTTAAATATTTCACTTTTCTAGATTTTTGAGTCCGTATTCTGAGTCCTATTGCTTCTTTATTACCAAGAATTCCAAGACCTAACTCAGCATGGGTGCTATGGATAGCATAATGTGAGAGTTAAGATGAGGTGAGAGAACTCCCAACATTGTATCTAGTTAGCATACCTTAGAAATAGTGGCAGTCTGTAGAAGTTACAAATCTACCTACCAGAGTGGTGGGACATTTAGGGGATTTTAATGATTTCCCAAAATTTATTACAAGGAAAAATGGTAACATGGTTAAGGGCTTGCTTCCCATGATTCCTAACCATCTTCATCTTCCTGCACTACACACCCTCACCCATCACTCCCATCCATCCATGATCCATAACCACCCTGCCATGGCTTGCCTGGGCCACAGCTGGGTGCCCAGCCATGGCTGTGGGAGGGAGCTCCAATAGGAGAATAGCAGCTGTCCTAGGCACATGATCACAGCTGGGGGAGGGACATGGATAGCAGAGCACCACCACTCCAGTGGGCCCGGTGGGTGCTTGCCTGTGCCAAGGGTGGAGACTAAGCCCCGACCTCCCTGTCCCCAATTTTGGGCTTGCCAGAGTACACCTGTGAAATGCATGTCAGTAGAGAATTGTGGTTACCAACGAGTGAGGGGAGAAATGGTGGGTTAAGGACAAAGGAGATACATTGGTCATGGGGCACAAAGTTTCCACTAGACAGGAGAAATGAGTCTACAGCTGTACTGCAAAGCATGGAAACTACAATGCTGTATTTCATATTTCAGCTTGTTAAGAGAGGCTTTTGAAAGTACTCACCATACAGTATAGGAGGTGATGAATGAGTTATTCTGATTAGACAATTCCAGAATTAACACTCATCAAATGATTGCGTTGTATCCCACAGGTATCTATAGCTATTTCTCAGTTGAATAGTTTAAAAAGGCAGATTGGCTGGCGCCATGGCTTGACAGGCTAATCCTCCGCCTTGCGGAGCCGGCACACCAGCTTCTAGTCCTGGTTGGGGCGCCGGATTCTGTCCCGATTGCCCCTCTTCCAGGCCAGCTCTCTGCTATGGCCCGGGAGGGCAGTGGAGGATGGCCCAAGTCCTTGGGCCCTGCACCCGCATGGGAGACCAGGAGAAGCACCTGGCTCCTGGCTTCGGATCAGAGAGATGTGCTGGCCGCAGTGGCCACTGGAGGGTGAACCAACGGCAAAAAGGAAGACCTTTCTCTCTGTCTCTCCCTCTCTCACTATCCACACTGCTTGTCAAAAAAAAGAAAAGGCAAAGATTACCAGGCTACACTAAAAAAGCTAGGAACAATACAATGTGTATTAATATAAAGAGAAATGTTTAATGATTTCACAGTAGGACAAAAATGATTCTTGAAGATTTGTTAAATTGAAAGGCAGAGTTAGAGAGAAGAGATATAGATCTTCCATCCACTGGTTCACTCTCCAGATGGCCACAACAGACAGAGCTGTGCCAATCCAAAGCCAGGAAGCACAGGCTTATTCTGGGTCTCATATGTGGGTGCAGGTGTCCAAGTACTTGGGTCATCTTCTGCTGCTTTTCCAGGCACATTAGCCAGGAGCTGGATTGGAAATGGAGCAGCTGGGACTTGAACCTGGGCCTGTATGGGATGCCAGTGCTGTAAGCTGCAGTTTATCTTGGTTTAACACAGCAGTGCCCCCCCCCCCCAAAAAAAAAAACAGGTCAGGGATACAAAGAGTTCAAAAGCTGAATGATGAAAACAATACATATAGAAGGGGCTGGGGCCATGGCTTAGAGGGTAAAGCCACCCTTCTGCAGTGTTGGAATTCCACAAGGGCACCACTTCAAGTCCCACCTCCAGTGCTGGCATCCCATATGGGCACCGGTTTGAATCCCGATTGCTCCACTTCCAATCTAGTTCTGTTATGCCCTGGAAAAGCAGTAGAAGATGGCCCAAGTCTTTGGGCCCCTGCACCTATGTGGGGGACCTGGAAGAAGCTCCTGGCTCTGGGTCAGCAGAGCTCTAGCTGTTGCAGCCAACTAGGGAGTGAACCATTGGATAGAAGACCTCCCTCTCTCTCTCTCTCTGCTTCTCTGTGCGTAACTGACTTTTAAATAGAAAAATAAATCCTTAAAACACAAATGTGTAACTGTTCATATAGATAGGCTCAAAGGGATCACATAAACAAGATCAAGTGTCTACTAATAACAATAGATAGAATTAAAAAGGAGAGAATGATCCAACATGGAAAGCAGGCCACACAGCAGACTCATAGAATGACAAATGCCCTAAACAGCACAATGACATCAGCATCTAGCTAAAAATCCCATGAGGGCATTTTAGGCATGGAAATCCAAGACACTGTAGAAAAAAAGAAAATCTACATAAATGATCTCTGTGAGTGAGACCCCAGTGGAAAGAAGAGGACATCAAAGGAGGTACCTTTTTCAGAAGGCTAGAGAGAACTTTCCACTTTTCTTATGGCCCTGTCTACATAGTAACAGAGTTTGTGGACTCAAAAGGCTTCCATAGCCTTGGCAGCTAATGACAAGAGCCTCAGGTGATCACTGACATCATAAATAAAAGTGTCCATTGTTAAATCAACAATAGGAGTCACTGTGTACTTACTCCCTATGTAGGACCTCTGTCCTTAATGAGTTGTGCTATGAGAATTAACAGTAAAACTCATCTTCAAAAGTACTTTAGACATTGTGTGTCTCTGCAAACTGTTGAAATCTTTACTTAGTACAGAGTTGGCCTTCTGTATATAAAGATAATTACAAATGAATCTTTATGAAGAATGGGATAGCAGAGGGAGTAGAAGGTGGGACAGGAGTGGGGGTGCGAGGGTGGGAAGGGGGGAAGAACTGCTATATTCCTAAAGCTGTACCTATGAAATGTGTATTCATTAAATAAAAGCTTTCTAAAAGAAAAAGAAAGAGCCAAGAATGGGCCAAGTACCTGGAGCCCTTTCTATCCATGGTACAAACCTGGCTTGAGTTCTGAGTGCTAGGCCTTAGGCTAGTGGAGTCCAGGTATTGTGGTAGCTGGAGAAAGTCAGTTGATGGGAGAGAGAAGCACAGGGATCTCCTTTTTGCTCTGTCTCTTGGTTCCTCAAATAAAAAAAATTAAAAATTTACATCCCTGGAAACCAAAACCAGAAAGATATTGAAGAATTCTTCAAACTTGTAGTAAATAAGAATCATATTCCTAAATGGACAGTGACTTATTGAAGAAACCACATGGGAAATTCAGATGTAAGATGATTAGAATCAAAGTACAACACAAATTAATGGAATAAATGCAAAGCAAGGCTTAGGAGGAAATAGCTGTAAAGATATATATTTCATAGTAAGATATGAAATCAATTATCTACAATTCTACCTTAAGAAACCAAAAAGCAAAATCAGAGAAAATTGGAGCCAAAAAAGGCAGAAGAAACAAAGAGTGAAGTGGAGTAGGGTGGAGAAAGGAATGTGTGGCGCTCCCCACTTTGTGTAAAAGACACAGTGCTGTGCTTCTGGCACATAGCAAGGGATGCTTCTCCCACCAAGAGCCTACAGCCTCTGCACCATGATATCAAGCTACCCTACCCAAATCTTATTTTTCAAATAAAGAAATCTTGAAAAACACAGATGTAAATAATCAAGCCCTCTTATTGTCCTAGGCTTCTAAGGTAAACATTTTAACATTTTTATTAACATTTTTAACATTTATTTATTTATGTTAAAGGCAGAGTTACAGAGAGAGAAAACAAAGAGACCTTCCATCTGTTGGTTCACTTCCCCCATGGCCACCACTACAGGGATGGGCCAGGCTGAAGCCACAGACAGAAGCTTCATCCTTGTCTCCTACAGGGGTACAGAGACCCAAGGACTTAGGCCATCCTCTCCTGCTTTCCCAGGTGCATTAGCTAGGAGATGGATCAGAATCGGGCCACCCGGAATCAGACCAGTGCCCATATGGGTTGCTACTGTCACTGGCAGCAGCTTAACCTGCTATGCCACAATGTCATAAAGGTAAGCGTTTCTAACTCAGGCCACAGTAAAGGAGGAGAAAATAGCTTACAGGAGAGGACTAGAAATTTGAAAGCAGTCAATCAAATGGAAACTTAAAAAAAGCTGCACTTCAGAAGATGATCGAAAATGTTATTAGAGGTTGCCCTCATTGTGGCCTAAAATGTTAAATAAACCTCCCCCTTCAGTGCCGGCATCGCATATGGCCACTGATTCAAATCAAGTCCTGGCTGCTCCACTTCTGATCCAACTCTCTGGGGTGGTCTGGAAAAGCAGAAGATGGCTCAAGCCCTTGGGCCTCTGCACCCATGTGAGAGACCCTGAAGAAGCTGCTGGCTACTGGTTTCGGATTGGCCCAGCTCAGGCCATTATGGCCATTTGGGGAGTGAACCAGTGGATGGAAAACCTCTCTACCCATGCCTCTCTGTAACACTGCTTTTCAAATAAATAAATAAATCATTTTAAAAAATAGAATAATGTCTTAACTAAGACATTAAAAACCCACAAATTTCACCAGTTCATTGAGTCTCCTATAATTGCTTTTTTCTCTTTTTTTTCTCTTTTGATCTCCATTAGCAGTTTCACGATTCTGTTTTATTTTTCAGAATTCTAGAAATTCATGGTTACCCCATTGATCTTCCATAAGAAACCCATATTTATAATAATTTTTAATGGTCTTATGAATATAAATCTTCCTGGAGAAGAACTAGAACTGTGAATGACAAAGACAAATCATCACAATTGAAATGTTTAAAGTAATTTAGCAATTTAGCAAAGGAGATGCCCACAGGATTTGAAAAAGCACAGCAGTATTTTACAAACCAGTTCATCATTTCGGGCAATGATAGCACTGGAGCAATTTCAAAATTCTTCTAAAGTACCCAAGGAACCCCCCTCCGCTTTTTGAAGAACAGCAGCTTGTTAGATTTCACCATTGGACTTCTGCATGTTACCTAACCCCTGGGAAACTCACATCAATAGCATTTCTATATCAATGTAACAACTTGAAATTTATGATATTACAACTAGATAATACTTTTCAGGTAAAGGGAGCCTAATTAACCATCATCTCTGCAAGTTGAAAACTACATCTTTTGTTGATTTCCAGGGATCCACAAAGAAATCAAGGTCAAAGCAGTTAATTGAGAACTTGGATTTTGAAAAAAATGTCAAAGATATCAAAAATTAAAAAATACTTGGTTAACATAGGATCTCTGATCATTTTATGAGACAATAATCATTCACTTATATAGAGTCAAATTATGTTTAAATATATTTATTACATATTAAGTATATTTAATAGTTGATTAGTAGAAAGATACACTTAAAAGATATTAAAAATCAATTCTTAACATTCAGTTTTCTAAACCCAAAGATAGAAAATACATGAGATTATCTTGACAAAACACAAAATTTCTTTCCCTCATGTAATTAGCTACCAAAAGATGAAGAAAATCCTTTTGTACTGTGCTTCTTCTAATGGGAAGCTCCCCCAGATAACTTAGAAGTTAAACCTAGTGGAAAGATACCCCAACTTAGACATTGAAATAGTATGTGTGCAGGCTGTAAGCATTCAACCTTATAAAAGAACGAGAACACTTAGAAACAAGTACACCCGAGGCCGGTGCTGTGGCACTGCAGGTAAAGCCACCACCTGCAGTGCCTGACTCCCATAGGACTGCTCTACTTCTGATCCAGCTCTCTGCTATGGCCTGGAAAAGCAGTAGATGGCCCGAGTACTTAGCCTCTCTGCACTAGTGTTGGAGACCCAAAAGATGTTCCTGGCTCCTGGCTTCAGATTGGCAGAACTCCAGCCATTGCAGCCTTTTGGGGAGTGAACCAGCACTCTCTCTGCCTCTCTGTAACTCTGCCTTTCAAATGAATATATAAATCTTTAACAAAAAAGACAATACCATATCTTAGAAACAAAAGCATAAAACTCCATAGAACAGTTTAAATACATCTAGAAAAGTCAAGTATAGGGGCCAGTGTTGTGGCATGTTGTGTAAAGCCAGCCCCTGTGACACAGGCATCCCATCCTACATGGGCACTTGTTCCAGTCCTGACTATTCCATTTCAGATCCAGATCCCTGCTAATGTGCCAAGGAACATAATGAAAAATGGCCAAGTCCTTGGGCCCCTGCCACTCAGGTGTGAGACCCAGAAGAAGCTCCTGGCCATTGTGGCTCAGGTCCAGCCATTGTGGCCATCTGGGGAATGAACCAGTAGACCAAAGATCTCTGTCTCTTCTCTCCCTCTGTGAACTCTGGCTTACAAATGAAAAAATCTTTAACAAAAAAAATTAGGTACTCTTAGTATCCTAGTCTCTAAGATAAAAATTTCTCTTTAAGATTAATTAATTTCAAAGGTAGAGTTACAGAGAGAGAACAGAGAGAGAGAAAGATCTTCCATCTGCTAGTTCATTAGCCAAATGGCCACTACAACCAGAACTGGGCCTGGCAGAAGCCACTGCCAGGAGACTCATCCAGGTCTCCCACGTGGGTGCAGGGTCCCAAAGATTTGGGCCATCCTCTCCTGTGTGCCAGGTGGATTAGCTAGGAGATGAATCAGAAGTGGGCCACGAGGAATCAAACCAGTGCTCATATGGGTTGCTGCCATCACAGGCAGCATCTTAACCTGCTGTGCCACAATGTCAGCTGTAAGGACAAGCATTTTTAATGACAGGCCATAACTAAACAATAAAGGAGGAGAAAATAGCTTATAAGAGATGGCTAGTTGTTGGGAAGGAGTCAATCAAATGGAAATTTTAAAAAATTACAGTTGAGGAGATAGAGGGGCCAGGCACTGTAGCGTAGTAGGCTAATCCTAGAAAAGCAGTTGGTGGCTCACTTGGTTAACCCTCCACCTACAGTGCTGGCAACCTGTATGGGTGCTGGGTATAGTCCCAGCTGCTCCTCTTCCTGACCCAACCCCCAGTCATTTGGGTAGTGTCATTGGATGGAAGATCTCTTTCTTTCCCTCTTTCTCTCTTTGTATCTCTGCCTTTCAAATAAATAAATGTGTTGTAGAAAGTTATTCGACTTTAAAATCAAATATAAAAAACCTCTTGCAAAAATTATCATTAATATTTATATTTTTGTAAAAAAATTACTAACTTAATATAGGGTATAAATCCTGATTTTATTTATTTGAAAGAATTCCAAAAAAGACAATGAGAAAGTGATCATCGGGATCACTTCCCAACTGATTGCAGCCAGAGCTGGGACAGATTGAAGAAGCCGGAAGCCAGGGAAATCCATGTGGTTCTCCCACATGTGTGGCAGGGGTCCCAGCACTTGGGCCATCTTCTGCTATCCCAGGCACATTCACAGGGTGCTGGATTAGAAGTGCAGCAGTCAGGACTCAAAGAAGCACTCTTAAGGGGTGCAGGTATGATAGACTGCACTTAACCTACAATGCTGGCTGAACCTTGAACATTTTTAATGTCAGGGCTGGAATTGTGATGTTGTGGGTAAGGCCACCACCTGTGATGCTGGCATCCATAGGGTCACATGTCACAGCTGCTCTACTTCAGATCAAGCTCCCTGCTAATGGCCTGGGAAGAGCAGAGGAAAATGGCACAAGTGTTTAGGCCCCTGCTACTGATGTAGGAGGCCTGAATGGAGCTCCAGGCTCCTGCCTTCAGTCTGGCCCAGTGCTTGTTTGCTGCAGAGATCTGGGATGGAACCAGTAGGTTGACGATGTCTGTCCCACTCTCTAACTCAGCCTTTCAAATACATAAATAAAACTTTAAACAATTCTAAATTTTGGTAAGTTCATTTAGAATTATTTTTATTGGGGCCAGCACTGTGGCATAGTAGGTTAAGCCTCCACCTGCAGTGCTGGCACTTCATAAGAGCACTGGTTCAAAATGCCCTAGAAAAGCAGTGGAGGATGGCACAAATCCTTTGGCCACTGCACCCATGTGGGAGACTTGGATGAGGGTCCTGGCTCTTAGCTTCAGATCAGCAAGATCCAGCCATTGTAGCCCTCTGGGGAGGGAACCTGTGGATGGAGGACCTCTCTCTCTCTTTCTCTCTCTCTCTCTGGGGAGGGAACCTGTGGATGGAGGACCTCTCTCTCTCTCTCTCTCTCTCTCTCTGGGGAGGGAACCTGTGGATGGAGGACCTCTCTCTCTCTCTCTCTCTGGGGAGGGAACCTGTGGATGAAGGACCTCTCTCTCTCTCTCTGGGGAGGGAACCTGTGGATGGAGGACCTCTCTCTCTCTCTCTCTCTGGGGAGGGAACCTGTGGATGGAGGACCTCTCTCTCTCTCTCTCTCTCTCTCTCTCTCTCTCTGTTATTCTGCTTTGCAAATACTTAAATAAATCTTAAAAAAAAATTTCTTATCCTTGATAACTTGATTTTTTTTTACTTTGAACTTTTATTTGGCAAAGCAACACTGCATAAACTGTGCAGTAACAAATGACAGTTTACACAGAATGTTAAATTCATATACATTATCAGCAGCAAATTAGAAATAAACAAAAAACCACTAAGCTACAAATCCCCTATCACTTTTAGAGAGAAAGAACAAACTGTCAGTTGTGTCCAACTTGAACAGCAGAGTCTATAGGACATCACCTGCCATCTTAAGTTTCAGGATTTACAGATGCCTAGTTGGAAGGTAACAAAGCAGTTGACTGTATCTACAACACGCTATTCTGTGACACCACCTCAAAAGCTTTAAAAAGAAAGCTCATCTCTACTTTCTTAGTAGCATCTAACAGATATCCAAATACCAAGAAGCTTAACTTGTGAATGGTGGTGTTATCTGATACACAGAAGAAATTCAGAAATTCAGGTAATTCAGAATATCAGTAAATGGTTTTTGCTATACAAAATGTGAAAACGAAAAGGGAAGGAAGATGGTTTTATTATGGTTACTCCTCCTTTTTAAAACTCCCAAAGAAAAATGAATAAAAGTTCTAATCAATTAAATAGAATTACTTCTTGCTGTTAGTAACCTCAGTTAACCCTATTGTTCCACAGTTGAAACCTGAAAAACTTACTTGAGCATTTAATTTGGAAAGCAACTCTAGTCCCAGTAATGGTACTGGACACCAACATACATAAAGATAACTATATCCTCATTACAGACTCAGTGGGCACTCTGCTCAGAAAACACCTTTAATTGCATTAATTCTTGTTCCTCACAGTCAATTTCATCAGAGGCATCTGTGGAAATTTACAATAGGTTTGTAAGAGATCAAGGAGCCAGGAAAGTGAGGGTTTAGTTCAGGTAGGAGAGAGGGGAAAAGTCTGGAAACTAGGGTAGTATCCATACCACTCAGAGAGCAGGCCAAAACCACATGCAGCAAGCACTTGGAGCTGCTCTCCACCGCTTATCACCAGCAGCAAAGCAGAGGCAGAGAGCGTTATTTAAGAAAGAGAGGAAAATGTGGGATCATACTGAGCACCAGGAACCAGCTACATGGAGGAGTATCTAGGCCTGGAAGCCTAGGGCGCGGGGCTACAGCAAGCCCCCTCCTGGCAAGAGGTCAGGGGAAAGAGAAGGGCCAGACACATCATGTCCTAGGAGTTTAACCCACTTCCAAAGGGGAGTGGTTAATTAACCTGATTGGCTGGTTGGCAGGCACCCAGATGTGGCCAGGTAGGGGGATGAGGTCACACAGGGGCGTGGCAAAGGCGTGGTCTTCCAGCTCACAAACCTAATCAATTTTAAGCTGTATGCCTGCCTGCTTCAACTCTGACTTTCAAATGAAATAAATATTTTAAAAATCCACTTACCAGCCACCTTCTCTTAACTTTAACACATACACAGGCCATGCAGTATGACAACAGAACACCACTTTCTTCTTAGAAATAGGATGGTAACTGTAAGCTGCTCAATCAGCCACAACGCAACTCAAGGTGCTTTTGGATGGAAATTAAATTGAACCACTCGTATTTCACCACATGCGTACTCTTCCAAACCATATCCAAATCTTCCTCACAGAGGGGCTGAGGCAAAAATCTTGGAATCTTGTCTCCCACATGAAGCAGGCAAGCATACAGGTAAAGATAGATTAGGTTTGTGAGCTGGAAGACCACACCTCTGCCACGCCCCTGTGTGGCCTCAGGCCCCTACCTGATGCCTTTGCCACGCCCCTGTGTGGCCTCATTCCCCTACCTGCCCACACCTGGGTGCCCACCAGCCAAGCAGGTTAATTAACCACTCCCCTTTGGAAGTGGGTTAAAAGCCCAGCCACGGTGTGGCCCCGGCTGCTCTTCTTCCCTGGCCTCTTGCCAGGACAGGGCTTGCTGTAGCCCTGCACCTCCAGGGTGCATGGCCTTCTGGCCATGTGCTCTAGGCTTCCTGGCCTAGAGGCTCATCCATGTGGCTGGTTCCTGGTGCTTGGTATGAACCCTACTCACCTCTCTCCCGTAAATAGCTCTCACTCTCCTATGCATCTTTCTCACTAAATAAAAGCTTAAAACGTGCCATGCTGCCTCGTTTATCTGTACTGGTATTTAGAAGTCTTCTCTAAATATTAGGCAAGAACCCTCTTGGGCTTATTAATATTGGGGATTTAGTAATAAGCCTGTGGTGAAATCGTATGGCACCCCAAATTCCGGTAGTACACGTGGCACCCCGGATAGCATTTCTAGGGAACCTTAAGGGGGGGCTACAATTTAGTGTGGATTTTATGGGGTCTTCTCCAGTTTCACACAAACCAGTACCACGAAAAATGACCTAAGCCAGGTCCCAATTCCATAAACCCAAAGAGCAGAGACAGAAATTTCAGTCTCAGAGCTGTTGACTCCGTACACCAATGGAAGCCATTGTGCTAATAGGTAGCTAATGCGCAGCAGGAAGAGAAAGGACAGCTGCTGGATGTCCCCAGAGTCCCAACCACCACATTAGCTCACAAGCTGCTCTGGGGATGGAGTACAAGTGGCCACTGCCCTCCTTACCAGCGTGAGAGGGTCAGGCCACTTGAAGAATATACCCTAGACCTCTGGGCTAGCTCACCAATGTGGTTACCGAGGGAATAGTCCAGCTCTTGATGCTCGCCGCTTCAATTCACCAAAGATGAGGCATGGCCAGAGGTAAAGGTTTATTGCAAGAAGGCAGCAGCAGCCTTGGGGAAAGAAAAAGAAGTTTCTCTCAATCCAAACAGGTGCTTTTCTACCAAACCACCCAGTACAGAGGATTTTTTTAAAGAGACAGGGTGGGCCGGCGCCATGGCTCAACAGGCTAATCCTCCTAGCGGTGCCAGCACACTGGGTTCTAGTCCTGGTCGGGGCGCCAGATTCTGTCCCGGTTGCACCTCTTCCAGGCCAGCTTTCTGCTGTGGCCAGGGAGTGCAGTGGAGGATGGCCCAAGTGCTTGGGCCCTGCACCCCATGGGAGACCATGACCAGCATGGTGTGCTGGCCACAGCACGCCGGCTGCAGCAGCCATTGGAGGATGAACCACCGGCAAAGGAAGACCTTTCTGTCTCTCTCTCTCACTGTCCACTCTGCCTGTCAAAAAAATAAATAAATAAAGAGACAGGGTAATTGGAGGGTGAGGATTCAAAGAAAACAGTCTATTCACTTGACAATTATGCAGATTTTCAGGCTTTGTTCTGAGGCACATCCCACCACCCAGTCAGAGGAGTCCTGGGTGTAACCCCAGGGGCTTTCTGCCTCAGTTGGGGGAGGGGGGAAGGGTTCTTTGTCAGTTGGGGCAACAGCCTGCCATTCCTAATCATCTCCTTTTTTCAGTGGGCTTTTGAAATTCTTATGCAAATATTATTCACTAGATTACAGCAACAGCAAGTGTCTTCATTAAGGTAAACATTTGAAAAGGAAAAATGCATTTATTGTGGTTACAGGAGTACCATTCTGTTGGAGGAGGGTATTTGGGGGCTTATAAAGAGGTCATAATGCAGGGGGTGGCTGCTGTAAGGACTAGATGACCTAATGAGGAGTCCTTTTAAGAGTGGGCAAGACCTGTCTACTAGCAAGACAGTGAGTTTCTAGTTTTTTTTTTTTTTTGACAGGCAGAGTGGACAGTGAGAGAAAGAGACAGAGAAAGGTCTTCCTTGGCCATTGGTTCACCCTCCAATGGCCGCCGTGGCCGGCGCACCGTCCTGATCTGAAGGCAGGAGCCAGGTGCTTCCCCTGGTCTCCCATGGGGTGCAGGGCCCAAGCACTTGGGGCCATCCTCCACTGCCCTCCCTGGCCACAGCAGAAAGCTGGCCTGGAAGAGGTGCAACCGGGACAGAATCCAGTGCCCTGACCGGGACTAGAACCCGGTGTGCTGGTGCCGCAAGGCAGAGGATTAGCGTGTTGAGCCAAGGGGCCAGCCCAGTGAGTTTCTAGTTTTATCATGAGAATAGAAGGGAAGTTAACAATCCCACCCTTCTAACCTAGTTTTACCAAGAGAATTTGCCTATTGCATAGTTCCCAAGGTTTTTGGTTTTAACAAGAGCAGGCTAGATAGATTATGATTCTGTCCTTCTGATGAGATTGTTAGCTGTTATTATTCTGCTCATCCAAATCGTGGTTCAAAAACTCCACTCCATTTTTCAGGGTTGGGTGTCTACTTCTCACTGTTTCTACACACACACACACACACCCCACTCATGAACAAAATATTTCTCAGGTGCAAAATTAGGTAACGTTATCAGACTCAGTACCCTCCTTTGCACCAAGCAAACAGGTTTCTCCTGGTGTGCCTTTATTGGAGGGGCAGGGTTTTGTAGTGTAAAGTGCTGGGCTGCTTTCCCAGGCCTGCCTCTAAGGCTGCTGCATTCCTTCTGCAGAGCACATGTTTTGTTTCCCATGGCTGCTTTCACACACATAGGCTAATTTCTATCTTCCTGTCTAAAAATAGTACTAAGAGCATGAAAATCTTTTTTTTTTTAATTTATTTGACAGATAGAGTTAGTGAGAAAGACAGAGAGAAAGGTCTTCCTTCTGTTGGTTCACCCCCCCAAATGGCCGCTATGGCAGAAGCTACACCGATCCAAAGCTAGGAGCCTGGTGCTTCCTCCTGGTCTCCCATGTGGGTGCAGGGGCCCAAGCACCTGGACCATCCTCCATTGCCTTCCTGGGCCACAGCAGAGAGCTGGACTGGAAGAGGAGCTACCTGGACTAGAACCCAACACCCATATGAGATGCCCGCAGATGGAGGATTAGCCAAGTGAGCCATGGCACCGGCCCCATGAAAACCTTGAATAGAAGAATACCCTTAGAAACAAAAGCTGAAGGAATTGTCTGATTACATGAAAAAACTTAAACACATTAAGAAAAGACAGAAGAATCAAGTATCCTATAACCTAAGGCTTCTAAGATAAACAGTTTGAATGTCAGGTCACAGGAGTCAGAACTAAGGAGGAAGAAATACCTTACAGGAGATGCCTAGAAATTTGAAAAGAAAATCACCAATTAAGTAGAAACTACTAAAAGGAGAAACTGCATTAAAAATAGATTTCAAAATGAAACAGCAAGATTATTACAAATATGTATGTTACTGGAGGGAAGGCCATGGAAACTGTGGGTTCTTATCTTCAGGCAAGAAAGAATTCAGGTGTGAGACAGAGGGCAGAGTGCTAAGGCTTTGTTGGGGACAGGGCATCCATCAGGATGGAAGGGAGAGAAAGAGCGCCCAGTCGCTCAGACTGGGGAGAGTGAGGTTATGAAGTAGCACCTTGACAGTAGGGACTCCATTTTGGAGAACCTGAGACTCCATTCTGGGAAGGTGCCCCCCCACACCGTGAGACTCTGGTCTGAAACTATGATCTAAAACAGTTGAACAATAGCAGTCCACTACATCACACTTGGCAGAGCACAGAAACCCCCTACCATGATCGCTCAAGCTTGAAGTGAGTAGGCTACACCTGGGTTAATAATAAAAATGTAATTTGTCTATGTCCTACATATGATTAAACCAATACCTGGATTAATGTCAAGATTATAATTAAAATTGTTAAGATTGTAACTGGTATTGTCAAGATTATAATTGATACTAGTTTTGCATAGGTTTAAGTCAGCTTGACCCCAGTAACCGTGTATTCCCCCCCGATCCTAGCAACCATGTATTCCCCTCCCGATTTTGCAGTTTTTGCCTTTATAAACCTTTATAAACCTTTATAAACCCTACTCTCCTCCCCACCACTTCTCTCATCCCCTCGAGCCCCATTCCTGTCCTGACTTCCTTGACTTTTCCTAACTACATTTCATCATCTCAGACACTCCTATTCCCAGAGGCCTGGATTGGGTCATTGGTGGTAGTGCTTCTAAAGCTCCCCCTTTTCCCACTGGATATGCAATAATTGAGGGGGCATCCTGATGTCACCTCCTCCTCTTCCCTGCATAGGGCCATAGAGGCCAGGCCCCTACCTCAAGGCACTACCTCCCAACAGGCCGAGTTATTAGCCTTGGTTCAAGCCTTCACCTTTGCCAAAGGAAAGACAGTCAATATATATACAGATTCCCGGTATGCCTATCATATCATGCACTCCAATGCCCAGATGTGGCAAGCCCAAGGGACCCCTATAATAAATGGCAAGCTGATTAAAGCTCTTCTTGATGCTGCCCAGTTGCCAACAAAAGCTGCTATTATTCACTGCAAAGGACACCAGAAAGGTAAACAATCCCTATCTGAAGCTAATAACAAGGCTGATCTGACAGCTAACACAGCGACCCTGAAGGAAGAAAAGAAATCTAAAATCTGTCCCTTTAATACTAGAAACTGCTTCACTTGTTTTCCTTTGGCTCCTTTTGTTATGCTTTCTCTGAACTGCTTTCTCTGAATAAAGAACCAAGAAAGTAACCTTAGTGTGACCCTCCCCTGTTCTCTCCCCAGCCAGGTTTCACTTGATTAATGCAGATGTAACAAGGGCTTGTACAACAGACTGCTTGTACCTGCTTTGTGCTACTAAGGAGTTATGGTTTATATTATCCCAAGATTTGGATTGCCTGCTTCCATCAGTCAGACAGTGGACCAGAGTTTACCTCTAAAATTACTCAAATAGTATCTGCCTCCCTTCATAGCTCATGGCATTTTCACATTCCCTATCGTCCCCCCTCCTCAGGCAAAGTAGAATGGATGAATGGAATTTTAGAACAGGCTCTAACTAAACTCTCCACCCAGGTTTACTTGGACTGGGTAAAACTCCTCCCTTTGGCTCTGTTAAGAATCAGATCTCTTCCCAAGAAGTCCTTAATGCTTAGCCCATTTGAAATTCCCTATGGAAGGCCTGTCCTTCTGTTACCGGAGAAATTGCAGGGTTCTTGTCTTCAGGCAAGAAAGAATTCAGGCGTGAGACAGAGAGTAGTGGGAGGTAAAATAGCAAGGTTTATTAGGAAGGGACATCTGTAGGGACGGATGGGCACCTCTCCTGACAGAGCCTGAGAGTCGGGGGAGGAGGAAGGAGGGAGGTTCCATGTTGAGTGGAGAGATTACACATGACCAGGCCAGGCGGGCGGCTCAGCAAAGATGCAGAGAGCTGGGGTTTTTTAAGGAGATGGGTCTTGCTTCCCCACCTCTGCTCCTCTTGGAACAAAGGGCTTTTTGGATGTAAATAGAAAAACTTCTCTTGAAGGTCTGAAACAAAGGACTTTATGGATGCAAATGTTAGCAGACAGGAGGAAGCCAGCAGGGTGTTTGAGATGCAGATACTAGGCTGCACCTGGGAGATTGTGGAAGCTTGTCAGGCAGAAGGGGTGGGAACCGCCACCTGGCAGGTTATCAGGTAGAAGGGGGCAGGGCAGGATGCGAACTCTGGGCTGCCCCTGAAACATTGTCATGATGACTTTCAGATGCAGATGCATCTCATGCTGGACATAGATGTCCTCTCTTTAGGCCTGTTACACACACATAAGCTCATAACTGACTTCCTACCTAACACTTCCACCTAGCTTCCCTCCTCTACAGAGCACTGAAGCTATTCCTCCTCCTCTGGCTTTCTCTCTTCTTACTGAAATGTGCTCTGACTTAGGGATGTATGCAGACACACACCTACCCAAACCACACTCTCTGCCTCCCGACTATATTCCTATCTTTCCACCTGGTGACTGGGTTTATCTAAAACAAAATGAGGCTGCTCTAAAAACAAAGTGGAGTGGGCCCTACCAGGTGATATTGACTACCCCCACCGCAGCCAAACTCAAAGGGCACCCTCCCTGGGTGCATTTTACTTCATTAAAACTAGTTACCTCTCCCTCATAAGAGTCCACCCCCACAGGACCCACCTCGCTCAGGTCGACATACTAACACGATGCATTTACAAGGTAACTCTGCCTCATTTTGGCCGTTGTTTCCACCATGGGCCATGGCTCTAGTGTCTCCTTTTGCCCTCATAATCATCGTGCTCCTATTTCTGCCATGCATAATTAATCCATTCCAAAGGTTCTTGCAGGAACAAATAACTGCTATATCTCAAGCCAACTCACAGGAGCAATGCAAGACTGCTCTTCTCCAATCAATCTGATCCCAAGTATAGGTCACTGCTCAAGTCCTGGCTCCATGGCTAAGCCCCCTCTCAGCAGGAAGTAGCCAGACAGAAATTGGCACCCCTCTCCTTATCTGTACTCAGAGTCAGGATTGATGGAACAATGGCAGAAGCCTCAGGTATTCTCCCTCATTGCCCACAATAGGTAAACACTGGAATGTATTCCTTGTCCTCGAAACTCAACTGGATTTCATACCCTATTGCCTTCATACTCCACTCCTTACAGCCACCTGAAAGACCAGCTGCTCTCAACACCTTCAGGAACACCAGTTCCAGGAATTCCCCTCTGCCTGCTGGCCCCTACCCAAAATATAAAAAGGCCCAGCCCCTGGGGTTGGGGCCTTCTGTCCCGTGCTCCACTAGTGTGCATGTGGGCAGTTGATCACCCACCTCTACAGACTTATTTTCTCTGAATAAGTTCAGTCTGGCTGTAAATTTGTACACTGCCCCCTCTCTATTCTGCACCTCTTTCCCTAACATTTTGGTGTCCTGTGTGGGGAAGCAAAAATCTGCAACTCTTTTCCTAACAATTACCAATGCTCAATTTTGAGAAACTCATTTAGAAGTAATTTCCTTCTAATCTCAGCCAAAGTAATCTCACACAAAATTATCTGCTACAAATCTTCTGTAACATTCTTATATTACCTAAGTTATCTATTGTTTTGTACCTCCTTCTCCTTGCCAAACACCAGTTTTATTTCAGGTTAGACAAAGATCACTTGCTTCCTTTGTTATTCAAAACACATCTTGAGCACCAAGACACATTCTCATGTTTATAGATTCCTTAACATTTCTCTCCCCTATCTATTGGTTCCTTAATTTGCAATTTAAAGTGATCCTAAAAAGCCTCTAAAATAAGAACAAAGCATTTTAATAAAACATAAATTTCAAATTATTTTAAAGTAGTCAAATCCAAAAGTCCATTGTCTTTTACAACTTTTACAAGGCCAACAGTACAAAAGTTTGAAAACATTTCTTTTATGTTTACCAATTTATTATTAACAAGTACAGACTTTTTAAGAAACTAAAATATTGGACTAGCATGGTTATAATCTTGAGTCATGTTTTGCCAAAGAACAACTCGAGGAGTTAAATTTTACTTCAAACAGGAATTAATGAACATTGCATTATACCACTAACCTGTATCCTTTTTTCTTGCCCAAAATGAACATTTATGACTGAGTATCCAAAAAAAGTAAGTATGACTTTTGCTTGACCAGCAAACCCAGGGACAAAACCCTGACAATATTTCAATTTGTATCTATCAACCAAGTTAAAACAACCTATCAGATGCTTACTTAGGTTGCATGAATCAAAAGATATTTTTGGCCGGCGCCACGGCTCACTAGGCTAATCCTCCACCTGTGGAACCCGCACACCAGGTTCTAGTCCCAGTCAGAGTGCCGCATTGATTGCCTGTATTTTAACCAAGACAAACAAATTTTCACACAGTGACTCTTCCAAACAATATTTCCCTTGTGGAGGGACTGATCAGAGTCTTAGAATATCATCTCCCCAGGGCCGGGACTGTGGTGCACTAGGCTAAAGCCTCTGCCTGAGGTGCCGACCTCCCATCTTAGAGCTGGTGTCCCATACGGGTGCCAGTTCTGTTCCCGGCTGCTCCTCTTCTGATGCAGCTCTCTGCTATGGCCTGAGAAAGCAGTCAAAAAATGGCCCAAGTCCTTGGCCTCTGCAGCCATGTGGGAGACCTGGAAGAAGCTTCTGGCTTCAGATCAGCCCATCTCCGGCTGTTGCAACCATTTGAGAAGTGAACCAGTGGATGTAAGACCTTTCTCTTTGTCTCTCCCTCTCTCTGTAACTCTACCTCTCAAATAAATAAATAAAAATCTTAAAAAAAAAATCTACCACCAGTGGGTACTGGAACAAATGACCTAAGCCAGGTCCAAATGGCATGAAACCTAAATGTCAGAGAAAGAGGATTCCCAGTGAGTATCCTGTTTGATCTAGCCAGTCTTGGAGCCTCAACTGCCCAGCAAATACCATTTCTTTGTGTCAACAGATATTCAGAGGGAGCTGATGCCAAGGCAGGGAGAAAAGGGAGAGTCTCCCAGAAAGGATTCTTGGCCTCTGCTTGGGCTGTCTCTGAAATCCCTGCCCAGGGTCCGCTCATAACCAGCAGCCACAGGCTGAGAGCTGATGCAGGGAGACAGCCTCACACCCCTAGGAAGAGCTGTGCTAAGAGGACTGGCTTGTGGACTTGGTGACCTGCTTTCTAGCTGAGGGGAATTCTGTGATCCAGGAGGAGAAAGAAGGGACAGGGATCCCAAACTCACAGCTTCTCCCCCAATGCCGTGTATGAAGTCTGGATTCTCCCTGAGGACCCACGAACCCTAACCACACAATTTGGAAAAATACAGAGCTCTAGGCTGAGCCAAAGTCACCACATTCAGGAATGAAACAAGATATCCAGGGTCCCATGCCAGCTGCCATCCTGCAAGCCAGAAGCACCTGGCCCCCACACACTCACCTCATTCCAGATTCTGAGCTGCCCAGGCATCCTTCTGAGGGCTCTTGTACTGGGAGAAGTGCACAGAGAGGGAAGGGCTGAGCATCGTGGCACCTCCATGAGCATCAGACTGGAGAAGCTGTTTAGCAGCATACAGAAAGAGACCTCACTCCCATGAGTCTGATTGGACAGCTTGCTGAGCCAGTGAGCAGGCAGCACATCAGATGATGCAGCCAATCAGAGTCACACCTACCAGATTGCCCCGAGGGGTTGGGGGGAGGGGTGCAGTTCATCCAGGCTGTGGCTGGTGGGGGAAGTGAGGGTTGAGTCTTGGGCTCAGGTCTGGTGGTGCTCACGGGGGGCCTAGCTATCCTAAGAGCCAGGGCTGCTGTCACCTTCCTGCTGACCCAACCACACAAGATTGGAGACCCTCCCTCCACTGTCTGTGATCCTGCTGGGAGCTTAGGACCTGGAGCTTCCAATAACCTCCTTCACAAGGGATGCAAGTCACTCACAATTTACTGAATGTTGAGCTTTTCATCCTCTTCATGTTGTTGGCTTAATTTCCTTTTAGGTTTTCAATTTTTTTTTTATGATTAAAAAATATTTGCTGGCTCCACAGCTCACTAGGCCTGCAGCACTGGTACTCCGGGTTCTAGTCCCAGTTGGGGCACTGGTTCTGTCCTGGTTGCTCCTCTTCCAGTCCAGCTCTCTGCTGTGGCCCAGGAAGGCAGTGAAGGATGGCCCAAGTGCTTGGGCCCTACACCCACATGGGAGACCAGGAGGAGGCACCTGGCTCCTAGCTTCAGATCAGCACAGCACACTGGCTATGGTGGCCATTTGGGGGGTGAACCAATGGAAGGAAGGCCTTTCTCTCTCTCTCTCTCTCACTAAGTCTGCCTGTCAAAAAAAAAAAAAGAAAGAAAGAAAGAAAATATCTAAAGGTATTCTATAGAGGTTTTCTAGTCTGTATTGTGTCCTTTAAAATGGCTTTCTATTTTTTCCTGCTGCTCCATGGGAAGCCAGTTGACCTATATTGATCATCTTGTACTCACTCATATCACTTAATTCTCTTAGCTTAAATTTTGTTTTGCATTGCCTCTGTAGATTGTAGAGTGATCCACATATATTGAAAATTTTGTTGCTTAAAAATTGAATCTGGGGCTGGCACCGTGGTGCAGTGGGTTAATCCTCCACCTGTGGTGCCAGAATTCCATGTCCCGGCTGCTCCTCTTCCAGTCCAGCTCTCTGCTATGGCCTGGGAAAACAGTAGAAGATGGCCCAAGTGCTTGGGCCCCTGTACCCATGTGGGAGACCAGGAAGAAGCTCATGCTCCTGGTTTCAGATCAGCCCATCTCCAGCCATTGCAACCATTTGGGGAGTAAACCAATGGAAGGAAGAGTTTTCTCTCTGTCTCTTCCTCTCTCAGTCTGTAACTCTACCTCTCAAATAAATAAACCTTAAACATAAATTAATTAATCCTTTTACTTAATGCTTCCATTTTTTGTTTCACTTTCCTAACTACACTTCCAGTACAATGTTGGAGAACGAGAATTTAAGGAGTCAGCTTTGGGTAAACTCCCAGGAAAAGAGGTGTTTTTTTTTTTTAAGATTTTATTTTATTTATTCCAAAGTCAGAGTTACACACACACACAGAGAAGTAGAGGCAGAGGGAGAGAGAAAGAGAGAGAGAGAGAGAGAGAGAGGTCTTCCATCTGCTGGTTCACTCCCTGGTTGGACTCAATGGCCAGAGCTATGTTGATCCAAAGCCAGGAGCCAGGAACTTCTGTGTCTCCTACATGAGGACAGAAGCTCAAGGGCTTGGGCCATCTTCCACTGCATTCCCAGGCAACAGCAGAGAGCTGAATCAGAAGTGGAGCAGCTGGGATTTCAACTGACACCCATATGGGATGCTGGTGCTGGCCCCAAGAGCTTTCAACGTCGTGTTATTTATACTGGTTGCTATAGGTTCATCATAGACAATTTTAATTATAATAAAGAAATTCTGATATTTTACTTCTCTGCTTACAGGGTTTTTTTTTTTAAAGGCCAGATGCTGAATTTAATCAAATGCTTCCTAGCATTTAATTTAAATAATCACGTGATTTTTCTCCTTGAATTTTTATGATTTATTTGGAAGGCATACTGACAGAGAATTTGATCCATTGGTTCATGTCCCAAATGATCACAACAACCAAGCTAGGCTAAGCTGAAGCCAAAAGTCAGGAACACCAACTAGGTCTCACACATGAGTGTCAGAGACTCAAGTATTTGGGTCATTTTCTGCTTTCCTAGGTACAACAGCAGGGAACTGGGCAAAATGTCAATCATTCAGGATTCAAACCACTCTGATATGGGACTCCAACATCGCAACTGGCATCACAACTGGCATCACTGTGCCACAAGGGCAGCCATTGATTTTGAGTGTTTTTCTTTTTTAGGAAATAGCTTGATTGACCAGATTTGTATATACTTGAAAGGCAGTTATGAACACACACACACACACACACACAGAGGATGAATCTATCAGTGATGGCTAAGTCTGGGACAGGTTGAAGCAGGAGTCTTGACCTCCATCTGGGTCTCCACAAGGGTGCAGAGGGCCAAAGCCTTAGGTCATCTTTCACTGCATTCTCAGGCCTATTAGCAGGGAACTAGATCAGAAGTGCAGAAGGGGCTGGCGCTGTGGCATAGCAGGTAAAACCACTGCCTGCAGTGCCAGCTTCCCAAATGGATTCCAGTTTGAGTTCCAGCTGCTCCATTACTGATCCAGCTCTCTGCTGAAGTCTGGGAAAGCAGTAGAAAGTGATCCAAGTCCTTGGGCCCCTGCACCCATGTGGGAGACCCAGAGAAAGCTCCTGGCTCCTGAATTAGCTCAGACCCAACCATTGCGGCCGTCTGGGGAGTGAACTAATGGATGGAAGACCTCTTTCTCTCTCTCTCTGACTCTGTCTCTCTGTAGTTCTGCCTTTCAAATAAATAAATACATCTTAAAAAATAAAGAAATACAGCAGTTAGTACACGAAGCCGTGCCCATGTAAGATGTCATCCTTGCAGGCAGTGGCCCCAAGAGATATTTTTAATAACTGTAATGCTTGATATCTTAAGACTATTTCAATAGGTAAACACACACATAAATGGCATGCATCCCAGGGTTCATCCTTACCGTTTGGGTAGGGGCTAAACACCAAGGACTCCTCAGCACCTCAACTCAGAACCACTCTCAGTGGGCTTATACATTACACTAAAGAATAAACTTGCTTTAAGTGTTCCACAAATAAAAATCAACAAAATGTGGCAATTGAACTCTCTAGGGAGCAACAGTGATGATGCAGTAAAACTGCCATCCAGTGAAGTATTGGCACCTGTCTGTGGGGTCTTGTACCTACTCATGTGGGTTAAGGGAGCACAGGGAGGCTGAGGAGACTTCAGCTGACAAAACCTGTCCTTTGGAGGTTCAGAAAAGGGAGCAGCAGCATCTTTCTGTAACTTGGGGTCCCAGCAGGGAAATCTTGTGATGTTTCCTCCCAGTAGCCCAGGGGCTGCTTCTCTCCTCCAGAGTCAGGCCCCAGACTCCAGGTCTCTACAACATTTAAATGTTCTTTTGCACCCCCAGCCAGTGCTGAAGTCTTCTATGACCCCTTGCTAGCTGACAGCAGCTGTCATTTCAGCATCCCTTGTGACCTGGAGGATGGATGGGCTCTTGTGGCAACAGTGTCCTGTTCAAAACTGAATCTCAGAGGAAACAGGTTTGGAGGAGTGGTATCTCGGTTTCAGAATATGAGGAACACTGTCAACATGTTAAGGTACTGTAGTGTCTGACACATATAATACCCCTTGACAAATACTTGCTATCCAAGGAGAACTCTCGAAACTTCTGGGGGGTGGGAGAATGCTGTTGTGGCATAGTGGGTTAAGCCACTTCCTGTGATGCCAGCATTCCCATGTGGGTGCCAATTTGAGTCTTGGATGCTCCATTCTGATTCAGCTCCATGCTAGTGTGGCGTGTGGGAGATCTGGATGAAGCTCCTTGTTCGGGCTTCAGTTTGGCCCAATCCTGGATTTTGCAGGGATTTGTGGAGTGAACCAGTGGAAGGAAGGTCTCTCTCTGTCTCATATCTCTCTCTCTCTCTCTCTCTCTCTCTCTCTCTAACTCTGTGTTTCAAATAAGTAAATTTTTAAAAAGGACATTAAAAAAAACCTGCCAAATATTCTACATGCTGGGCACAGGCCCAGCTCCCAATGTCTTGGTTCCCCTTCATTGTAGCATTGTTATCACACCATTGCATTTGTTAGCTAGATGATTTCACAGACAGAATCAGGAAGATACAGATTTCATTTAAAAAAATATTTATTTATGTATTTATTTGAAAGGCAGAATGGCTGGCATTGTGGAGTAATGGGGAAAGCCACTGCCTGTGATGCTGGCATGCCATATGTTTATGTTCTGGCTGCTCCATTCCAATCCAGCTCCCTGTTAATGGTCTGGGAAAAGCAACAGAGGATGGCACAAGTGTTTGAGCCCCAACCACTCACATAGAGACTAGAAGAATCTCCAAACTCATGGCTTTAGCCTGAACCAGCACCAGCCATTGTAGCCATCTGGAGGGAGGGAACAAGCAGATGGAAGATTTCTCCCTCTGTATCTCTCCCTCTCTCTGTGGAACTCTGACTTTCAAAAGAAACAAATAAATATTTTAAAAATTAAAAAAGGGTGAGTGATACAGAAGGAGAGAGACAGAGAGATATAGTTGAGAGAGAGAGAGAGAGAGAGAGAGAGAGATCTTCAATCTACTAATCTACTATTCAAATGGCCACAGTATCTGAGGCTGAGCTAGGACAAATCCAGGAGCCTGCAACTCCATTCAGGTCTCCCATGTGAGTGTAGGGGCCAAAGTACTTAGGTGATGACTCCAGTGCTTTCCCACATGTATTAACAGGGAGTTGGATTGGAAGAAGAGAAATAAGGACTCAAATGAATGCTCATACAAGATGCTGGTATTGCAGGTTGTGGCTGAACATTTGCACCACAGTGCTGAACATGGTTTTCACAGATTTCTGTTGGTCACTGTGGATGTCATGTAGAAAGCATATTTTCTTGGAAGCAAGCAGTTAGACGGTTGCTCCAAAGACACCATGCTAATCTGTCATACAGATCTACATGTACTAGAAATCTCACATTGAGTATGCACACTGTCACCAAATGTCAGACAATAGTAACATTTACTATGACAGTTTAGAGTGTGAACCAAACTTTGAAAAGTCGGTGGATGTTGGTGAAGCATGAAGACCTGCATAGTAGACATTCCTGTAATTTCAGTAGTTGTCTAAGAAAGATACTTGCTTACAACAGCTTGAATTAGAGCATCTCCCTGAGTCTTATCCTTCTGTTGAAAGGATTCTGGGATGCAGCATTGACATCATTGCTGAGGGTTTGCAATATGCTTAGTGTCTTGATCTATAAATATGCGCATCTCCGCTGAATGGTGTGTGACTTGTCTGTGGGCTTTTTGTTGGGTCAGTCCATGTTGGGCTGTTTTGTTGCACTGGAGCTTACCCATGTCATGCAAAAGCTGGAAGTGATAAGTGATATCACATGGAGGCTGCTAAAGTAGCATGTGTGGCACTTTTCCTGCATCAAGTCAAAAGCCTATGCCCTCATTTACACCATGAGGAGAGTTAGAGACAGTGGGAGGATGTTAATAGGTGAGAAAACAAGAGCCCTGGGAACAGACCATCCAGAGAGGGGAGCACAAGAAGGAGACTAATATGTGAAAGAGCCTGAGACACTGGAACATTTGGAAGAAAAGACAAGCAAAGAAACAACCTGAGATGTGTTAAATATCCTCCAAGAACAAATCTGACTGAAACCTACATTTGTTCTCAGGAAAATAGACTTTTCTTCACCTTCCACTGCAGTTTAGCTCACAGGTTCCAGTGCAAATCTAGAATAGGAAATAATCATCGAGAACATGAACATAAAACTCACTTGCTGGGACTGGCATTGTGGTACAGCACATTAAACTATCACTTATGATGCCTGCATCCCCTATCAGAGTGCCAACTTGAATTCTAGCTGTGTTCTTTCTGATCCAATCTCCTAACCTGTGCCTAGGAATTAGCAGATAATGGCCTGATTACTTGACTCCTTGCCACCCACATGAAATACTCAGATGGGGTTCTTGACTTCTGGCTTCAGTCTGGCCCAGGTTCAACTGTTGAAGCCATTTAGGAGAGGGAACCAGTGAATGGAAATCTCTCTCTTTATCCCTCCCCTGTGTATGTGTATCTCCCTTCTCACTCTGCCTTTCAGCAAAATAAATGAATCTCTAAAATATCTCCCTTCAGGATCAAGCATCTGGGGGATATTACACTTTAGGAAGAAGTGGATTGATTTGTTCAGAGTACTCAAAGCAGTTTCTTTTTTTTTTTCTTTTTTGACAGGCAGAGTGGACAGTGAGAGAAAGAGACAGAGAGAAAGGTCTTCCTTTGCCATTGGTTCACCCTCCAATGGCTGCTGTGGCTGGTGCACCATGCCTACTCAAAGGCAGGAGCCAGGTGCTTATGCTGGTCTCCCATGGGGTGCAGGGCCCAAGCACTTGGGCCATCCTCCACTGTACTCCCTGGCCACAGCAGAGAGCTGGCCTGGAAGAGGGGCAACCAGGACAGTATCCGGTGCCCTGAACAGGACTAGAACCCAGTGTGCCGGCACTGCAAGGTGGAGGATTAGCCTATTGAGCTGCGGTGCCGACCCTCAAAGCAGTTTCTTTATATCCCCATTCTTTGTACATACTTATGTTTTTATAGTACTTATTATAGCATCAGTGTGAATTTTCATTCATTTTCTCAAATCTAGTGTGTGACCTATTAAAAAGCAGCCTTCCTGATTGTGTGTCTTTTTGCTGCTCCATCCCAAATACTTAGAATAGTGTCTAGTGACTGACATGTGAAGATCATTTGTTGAATGAACAAACTGAACTATTTACTAAATGTTAATGAAGGAGCTTATGTGCAATCATTCCATTTATAAAATAAAGCTCAGCCGACTATGAAATGTTTATATTGTATAGAAAATATATATGAATTTGCAATCTGCCTTTGAACTCAGTCATAAGCATCAGCATCCTGGTCTCCTTAATTTGTTGTGGGCAGTAAGAAGACTTCTGCCTGCTCTGTTTAAAGATCCCCATGGTTCTCAGTGTTCAGAGAGCTTTTCTGCTGGTGACCTTCCATGTCCACCTGGTTTCTCTTTGTACCAAGCCTGGACTTGAGGATTGTGATTGTGGCTATGGATCCCAGGTCAAAACTCAAAATGTACCCACTGAAATATTCTCTGATTTCCTTTTTGATTTCCTCTTCAAGCCAATGGCTGTTTGACACTGTGTGGATTGACATCCACATATGTGTGACTTTTCCCATTTTTCTGGAATTGATTTCTGTTTTTATTCTATTAGAGTTATGAAAGACAATGATATGACTCCAATTTTCTAAATGTTGTTGATGCATATTTTCTGAATTAACAGATGATCCCACCTGGAGACTTTAGACAGCTGTTGAGAAGAACACATGTTCTGCCTCTGCCAGGTAGAATGCTCTCTGTGTAACTGTTAGGAAAAGTTGATTTATAATATTGTTCAAATCTACCATTCTTTACTGATTTCCCACCAAGGTATTCTATTCTGTGTTGAAAGTGGAGTAGTGATATGTTCTGCTTGTTCCCTTGCTGTTTATCTCTTCAGAGCTGTCAACATTTGCTTATATATTCTGATGATCTGAGGTTGGGTATGCATGTTGTTCAACCTAGAAAAGTACACAGAGGAACACGCAAGAATATCAAGAATAATATGGAAACAAAATGAGGAATTCAAAAAACACATAGAACAATGAAGAAGAATCAATCGATTTTCAAGATGTAGAAAATGGTGAATAAAAAGAAAAAAATCAAATAGAAAACTTTTACTCCAAGGAACACAACAGAAGAAATATTTTGTTATGCAGAAATGGGGTTGGACTTGTATGATCCTCCAGCTTTGATGCATTTCCCTGGCACAAATCCATGTCTTCTACTGAGAGCATCATTCCAGGACTTCTTCAGGGAGGGATCCATGCCACCTGTCAGTGCAAGTGGTAAGTGAGGATAGAACTAGCTCCTGCTGCAGGGGCAAGGGTCATGCTTGTTCTTCCTGCTGTGGCATTGTTGGTGCATGAGGAGTTGGGGCTCAGGGGTGCACATTTTAGGAGGGAATGTATAGGGCCCAGGATTTAGCCCTGGCTATGGACATCTCTGTGTTCAGCTCAAGGCACACCTGCTTCCACCTAAGTGTAAGATGCCCAGTGGTGACCACATTATGTTTCCCTCAAACACAGCCAGGAGGGAGGGAACCCAGGCCACACCCACACAGAACATGGCTTCTGCACTCTGTCATCAGTGTCTTTAGTGAGAGAGGATTGCATCTGATTCTTATTTCAAAAAAAATGACATAGCAACTCAGCAAAATGGAATCAGGGATGTTACTATTTTGAAAATGGGCAAATATAAGCGATTATACAAAATTAATAAGTATTAACTGCACTTCTGAGAAAGCATAACATTAACTTTTATGAGATGTGTATTTGGCCACTTTTCAAATCAACTTTTTTTTAAAAGAGCTGTGTTGTTTATTTGAAAGGCAGAGTTAGAGAAAGAGAGGTAGACAGAAAGAGATCTTCATCTGCTGGTTCACTCCCCAAATGCCCAGAGTGGGCCGAGCTAGGCCAATCTGAATCCAGGAGCCAGGAGTTTCTTCCAGGTCCCCCATGTGGGTGAAGGGGCCCAAGTATTTGGGCCATCTTCCTCTGCTTTCCCAGGCACATTAGCAGAGAGTTGGATGCGAAGTGGAGCACCCAGGACTTGAACCGGCACCCTTGTGGGATGCTGACATTGCAGGCCAGGGCTTTAACCTGTTGTGCCACAGCTCTAGCCCCCATTTGACCACTTTTAAAATGTACTGTTAGTGTGGTCCTGACCAAAAAAAAATATAGCTGATGAATTTTATCATCTTAAGTATTTCTGAGTGTATGGTTGAGTAGTATTGAGTATATGCACATTGCTGTGGGACCAATATTCAGAACTGTTTTTCCTTATGAGACTGAAACTCTCTACCCATTGAATGAAAGTTTTTTTATCATTTCACCACCTCCAGATCCCAGCAATTGCCATTCTACTTGCCATTGCCCAGACTATGGAGTCTTTAGGAGGTATGGTGATATTTCAGGGTCACATAACTGAGAGGGTAGAGGGAACCCTCCTGGATCTCAGTTTGTCTCTGCAAAGCTGGGTTCGGATTATACCTGGAAACTCCCTGGGGTTTTCAGATTGGGCAATGTGGCATATATGTGTGTGACTATGGACATGGCATGAGGCAGATGGAGGATGAGACTTTGGAGAGGTCTTTTCTGCTGAGGAATCCCATGAAAGAGGATCCCAAGAAATGAAATCAATTTCTTGAGGAAAGTCTACAATAGGACCTGGAACTCAGGGTGTCTAAGCTTTCTTCGCTGAAGCCCCACTAGAGAAAGCCATCTGTTCTGCTGCTTTGTCCTGACTTTCCAGGGGCCCAGACTCAAGATTTCCTGGATGTGAATACTTTATAACTGAGATATTGACTCAGCTCTTGCTATTGACACCTCGGGCATTTGGGCAGGAAGCATCCCATGGTGACATGGGTTGTCCCGAAGAAGGAAACTCTAGGCAAGGTCACCACTCTGATCCCATTTGGGCATTGCAACACTACTTCCCCTTTTGTGGGTATTTTTTGGGAGCCTCATGTAGGGTGTCCTGTCCCATCTAGGAACAATTTATTGGAAGAATTAAAATCTGGGTCAGCCTGTTAGGTCTGCAATCTAGGTCATGACGGCAGAATGGGAAGAGGAATGTTGTGCTGGCACTCATGTTTTATGTGAATCCTAAGCTAGAGAAATGTTCACACAGAAATCTCTGCTCCACCTTGCTAACAGAAAGTTACCTGGAACAGAAAGAGTATTAATAGCCAGATGGGGTTAGGATACCTCCAGACCTGGCTTTAGAAACACTGCAGGAGGTTGAAAATGTATTTAACGGAGTCATACACTTCTCCCTGGGTGATGGGCAATTTCACCACACTGACAATGAAGCCCAATGCTGATTCACCTTGAGTGCAAATGCAGAGGGATCTTCATAACCATGGCCAGTAATGGCCAATAAGACCTCCTGCTCCTGTTCTTTAAAAACAAACAAACAAAAAACCCAGGTGCATAATTTGATGAAGATAGAAAGATTTTCAGCTACATGTCCAGTGTCGGTGGTAATGTAAAATGATGCAACCACCACAGAAAATAGTTTGTTCTTCATTACATTGAAAATAAAATTTTTATATGATCTGATAATCTCAGTTCTGATTATATATCTAAAGTTATTTAAAGTTCAATATAAATAAGGTATTAGCACTATTTGCCACAGCATAATTCACTGTAGCCAAGACTTCTAGTGTGGCCTGCACTCAACAGTGGAAAGTTATGCAGGCACAGAAGAAAAGAAAATTCTATGCCATGGATGAACAGTGAGGTTATTTTCCTAAGTGAAATTAGCCACAACTATCAGTCCCCCAAGGACAAGGATTCCAACATATGAAGTATTTAAAGTAGTCAGAGAGGCCAGTGCTGTAGTGCAGTAGTTTAAAGCCCCACCTGCAGTGTCGGCAATCCATATGGGTGCCTATTCAATTCCTGGCTATTCCACTTCTGACCCAGCTCTCTGTTATGGCCTGGGGAAGCAGTAGAAGATGGCCCAAGTCCTTGGTCCCCTGCACCTGTGTGGGAGATCTGGAAGAAGCTTCCAGAGCTCCTGGCTCCTGGCTTCAGATTGGCTCAGCTCTAGCTGTTGTGGTCATTTGGGGAGTGAACCAGTGGATGGAAGATCGCTCTCTGGCTCCACCTCTCTCTGTAACTCTTTCAATTAAATAAAATAAATCTTTTTTAAAAAATAGAATATGAGAAGCATAAAGTAGAAGGGTAGTTATGGATGGTGGGGGGGTATGCTATTCAGTAGAAATGGAATTTTTAGATGAAAAAATCCTAGAGATCTGGTGTGTGTGTGTAGACACATGTACATGTCACTTACCTTAGAGTGACATCTGTGCTTGTGAGATACAGTACTCAAGCCCTCTTCTACCTGACCTTGTATAAGAAAAGGGCTCCCCCTCTTGGTCTTTGGTCACTCTTCAGGTGCTTGTGAGTAGGATTGGTGGCAAGCTATTCCAAAATATGTGGAGATTCATGATTAGAGTCATCTAGGAATACTGGGAAAGACTGCAATGCAATATCTCCTCTCTCCCCAGCTTGGTCTCCTTAGTTTCTACACTGTATTTTGGTGAGAATACAAGAAGATACACCAATCTCTGATGAGTTTATGACAATACAATTGAAATAGAATCCTATGAATGGATCTTCCTTTACAGAAAAGTCTCATCTTGGCCTGAGACTTCTAAATGCATCCAACAATATTAGTTCCAGTTTTATTTATTTTATTTTATTTGTTTAAAGATTTATTGACTTATTTGAAAATCAGAGCTACATAGAGAGGCAGAGAGAGAGACAGAGAGACACAGAGAGAGGTCTTCCTCTGATGGTTTACTCCCCTATTGGCTGCGACAGCCAGAACTGAACCAATCTGAAGCCAGGAGCTAGGAGCTTCTTTCAGTTCTCCTACATGGGTGCAGGGGCTCAAGGACTTGGGCCATCTTCCACTGCCTTCCCATGCCACAGCAGAAAGCTGGACTGGAAGAGGAGCAACCAGGACAGAATCCAGCACCCCAACCAGGACTAGAACCTGGGGTGCCAGCGCCGCAGGTGGAAGATTAACCAAATGAACTGTGGTGCTGGCCTCCCAGGCAGGTTTGTAAAGATGGCCAAATGTGACTGTGGAGAATAAGATTTCTGCCAAAGCAAAGACATTTTCTTCCTAGTACACAGTGTGTGGCTGCTAAACATGTTCGAGAGAATCCTTGGAGTTAGATGAACACATGCATGAGCTGTACAATATGTGGTTGTAATCCTTTTTATTTTAATTATTTTTTTTCTCACAGACATAGTGAAAGAGAGAGACAGGGAGAAAGGTCTTCCTTCCATTGGTTCACACCCAAATAGCTGCTGTGGCTGGTGCTGCAAAGATCCTAAGCCAGGAGCCAGGTGCATCCTTCTGGTCTCCCATGGGTGCAGGGCCCAAGTACTTGGGCCATCCTCCACTACACTCACAGAACACAGCAGAAAGCTGGACTACAGGAGGAGCAACCAGGACAGAATCTGGCCACAGACATGGACTAGAACCCATGGTGCCAGCGCTACAGGTGCCTCCTCTGGCAGTTAACCGAAGGGTTGGCACCAGCTGCGCCTCAGCAGACAGCCTCCCTCCCTCCCTCGCTCCCTGCCTCCCTCTGGTCGGGCACTGCAAGCCACACAGCCACTTGTGTCCCCTGTGTCCCTCCCTGGAGGCCGCAGCGCGTTTTGGGTTTTGGCGCGGACGGGCCCCTCTCGGCTTCCGTAGTCCATTTGCCCCCGGAGCCTGCCAGACCCCTGGCTCTAGGAGGCTGCCCAGGGGCGCTGCCAACAGCCCCCAGGTGCTGGCTAGCCACAGCAGCCGGCCACGGGGGAGCATACACACCTGCGGTTGTCCCCAGGCTGCACACACGGACTGCCCCGCGCTTCCCGGCGTTGCAAATAGGTACCCGAGAAGCCCCGCCGGCCCTAGGGGCTTGTCGGGCGGGGCCGACGCACGGTGGGTGAGTGGGGAGGGCTGCTGCTGCCACACACCCACTCCTGAAGCCCACTGGGGCGGTCCAAGGGCGAGGAGCTCGGAGCTCGGTCAGGGCTGTCCCAGCAGAACTTTTTGAGGGTGGACGGACACGCCCGCGGGCAATCAGGTGTTGCGGGCAGGCCCCGGGGGCAGGCCCTGCTGAGTCCCCGAGCGCCACCTGGGTTCCTGCCACCACCCTTGGGCCGGGATGAGGTGCCACCTTGTGCGTAGAAGCCCTGCACACAGGCAAGAAGCCCCCCAGGCCCGCGGCGCACCCGACCCTGGAGCCCCCTGGCCGGCTGCAGCCACAGGGAACGGGGGTTCTGAGTTGGCAGGCCCCATTCCCGAAGCATCCACGGGCACTTCCCGAAGGGCTGACACCTGCTGCGCCTCAGCAGCCAGCCAACCTCCCTCCCTCTGGTCGGGCACTGCACGCCACACAGCCACTTGTGTCCCCTGTGTCCCTCCCTGGAGGCCGCAGCGCGTTTTGGGTTTTGGCGCGGACGGGCCCCTCTCGGCTTCCGTAGTCCACTTGCCCCCGGAGCCTGCCAGACCCCTGGCTCTAGGAGGCTGCCCAGGGGCGCTGCCAACAGCCCCCAGGTGCTGGCTAGCCGCAGCAGCCGGCCACGGGGGAGCACACACACCTGCGGGTGTCCCCGGGCCGCACACACTGACTGCCCCACGCTTCCCGATGTTGCAAATAGGCCCCCCGGGAAGCCCCGCCCGCCCTAGGGGCTTGTCGGGTGGGGCCGACACAAGGTGGTTGACTGGGGAGGGCTGCTGCTGGCACACACCCACTCCTGAAGCCCACTGGGGCGGTCCAAGGGCGAGGAGCTCGGAGCTCGGTCAGGGCTGTCCCAGCAGAACTTTTTGAGGGTGGACGGACACGCCCGCGGGCAATCAGGTGTTGCGGGCAGGCCCCAGGGGCAGGCACTGCTGAGACCCCGAGCGCCACCTGGGTTCCTGCCACCACCCTTGGGCCGGGATGAGGTGCCACCTTGTGCGTAGAAGCCCTGCACACAGGCAAGAAGCCCCCCAGGCCCGCGGCGCACCCGACCCTGGAGTCCCCTGGCCAGCTGCAGCCACAGGGAACGGGGGTTCTGAGTTGGCAGGCCCCATTCCCGAAGCATCCACGGGCACTTCCCGAAGGGCTGACACCTGCTGCGCCTCAGCAGCCAGCCAACCTCCCTCCCTCTGGTCGGGCACTGCACGCCACACAGCCACTTGTGTCCCCTGTGTCCCTCCCTGGAGGCCGCAGCGCGTTTTGGGTTTTGGCGCGGACGGGCCCCTCTCGGCTTCCGTAGTCCATTTGCCCCCGGAGCCTGCCAGACCCCTGGCTCTAGGAGGCTGCCCAGGGGCGCTGCCAACAGCCCCCAGGTGCTGGCTAGCCGCAGCGGCAGGCCACGGGGGAGCACACACACCTGCGCGTGTCCCCAGGCCGCACACACGGACTGCCCCGCGCTTCCCGGCATTGCAAATAGGCCCCCAGGGAAGCCCCGCCCGCCCTAGGGGCTTGTCGGGTGGGGCCGACGCACGGTGGGTGAGTGGGGAGGGCTGCTGCTGGCACACACCCACTCCTGAAGCCCACTGGGGCGGTCCAAGGGCGAGGAGCTCGGAGCTCGGTCAGGGCTGTCCCAGCAGAACTTTTTGAGGGTGGACGGACACGCCCGCGGGCAATCAGGTGTTGCGGGCAGGCCCCGGGGCCAGGCCCTGCTGAGTCCCCGAGCGCCACCTGGGTTCCTGCCACCACCCTTGGGCCGGGATGAGGTGCCACCTTGTGCGTAGAAGCCCTGCACACAGGCAAGAAGCCCCCCAGGCCCGCGGCGCACCCGACCCTGGAGCCCCCTGGCCGGATGCAGCCACAGGGAACGGGGGTTCTGAGTTGGCAGGCCCCATTCCCGAAGCATCCACGGGCACTTCCCGAAGGGCTGACACCTGCTGCGCCTCAGCAGCCAGCCAACCTCCCTCCCTCTGGTCGGGCACTGCAAGCCACACAGACACTTGTGTCCCCTGTGTCCCTCCCTGGAGGCCGCAGCGCGTTTTGGGTTTTGGCGCGGACGGGCCCCTCTCGGCTTCCGTAGTCCATTTGCCCCCGGAGCCTGCCAGACCCCTGGCTCTAGGAGGCTGCCCAGGGGCGCTGCCAACAGCCCCCAGGTGCTGGCTAGCCGCAGCAGCCGGCCACGGGGGAGCACACACACCTGTGGGTGTCCCCAGGCCGCACACACGGACTGCCCCGCGCTTCCCGGCGTTGCAAATAGGCCCCCCGGGAAGCCCGGCACGCCCTAGGGGCTTGTCGGGTGGGGCCGACGCACGGTGGGTGAGTGGGGAGGGCTGCTGCTGGCACACACCCACTCCTGAAGCCCACTGGGGCGGTCCAAGGGCGAGGAGCTCGGAGCTCGGTCAGGGCTGTCCCAGCAGAACTTTTTGAGGGTGGACGGACACGCCCGCGGGCAATCAGGTGTTGCGGGCAGGCCCCGGGGGCAGGCCCTGCTGAGTCCCCGAGCGCCACCTGGGTTCCTGCCACCACCCTTGGGCCGGGATGAGGTGCCACCTTGTGCGTAGAAGCCCTGCACACAGGCAAGAAGCCCCCCAGGCCCGCGGCGCACCCGACCCTGGAGCCCCCTGGCCGGCTGCAGCCACAGGGAACGGGGGTTCTGAGTTGGCAGGCCCCATTCCCGAAGCATCCACGGGCACTTCCCGAAGGGCTGACACCTGCTGCGCCTCAGCAGCCAGCCAACCTCCCTCCCTCTGGTCGGGCACTGCACGCCACACAGCCACTTGTGTCCCCTGTGTCCCTCCCTGGAGGCCGCAGCGCGTTTTGGGTTTTGGCGCGGACGGGCCCCTCTCGGCTTCCGTAGTCCATTTGCCCCCGGAGCCTGCCAGACCCCTGGCTCTAGGAGGCTGCCCAGGGGCGCTGCCAACAGCCCCCAGGTGCTGGCTAGCCGCAGCAGCCGGCCACGGGGGAGCACACACACCTGCGGGTGTCCCCGGGCCGCACACACTGACTGCCCCGCGCTTCCCGATGTTGCAAATAGGCCCCCCGGGAAGCCCCGCCCGCCCTAGGGGCTTGTCGGGTGGGGCCGACCCAAGGTGGTTGACTGCGGAGGGCTGCTGCTGGCACACACCCACTCCTGAAGCCCACTGGGGCGGTCCAAGGGCGAGGAGCTCGGAGCTCGGTCAGGGCTGTCCCAGCAGAACTTTTTGAGGGTGGACGGACACGCCCGCGGGCAATCAGGTGTTGCGGGCAGGCCCCAGGGGCAGGCACTGCTGAGTCCCCGAGCGCCACCTGGGTTCCTGCCACCACCCTTGGGCCGGGATGAGGTGCCACCTTGTGCGTAGAAGCCCTGCACACAGGCAAGAAGCCCCCCAGGCCCGCGGCGCACCCGACCCTGGAGCCCCCTGGCCGGCTGCAGCCACAGGGAACGGGGGTTCTGAGTTGGCAGGCCCCATTCCCGAAGCATCCACGGGCACTTCCCGAAGGGCTGACACCTGCTGCGCCTCAGCAGCCAGCCAACCTCCCTCCCTCTGGTCGGGCACTGCACGCCACACAGCCACTTGTGTCCCCTGTGTCCCTCCCTGGAGGCCGCAGCGCGTTTTGGGTTTTGGCGCGGACGGGCCCCTCTCGGCTTCCGTAGTCCATTTGCCCCCGGAGCCTGCCAGACCCCTGGCTCTAGGAGGCTGCCCAGGGGCGCTGCCAACAGCCCCCAGGTGCTGGCTAGCCGCAGCGGCCGGCCACGGGGGAGCACACACACCGGCGGGTGTCCCCAGGCCGCACACACGGACTGCCCCACGCTTCCCGGCATTGCAAATAGGCCCCCAGGGAAGCCCCGCCCGCCCTAGGGGCTTGTCGGGTGGGGCCGACGCACGGTGGGTGAGTGGGGAGGGCTGCTGCTGGCACACACCCACTCCTGAAGCCCACTGGGGCGGTCCAAGGGCGATGAGCTCGGAGCTCGGTTAGGGCTGTCCCAGCAGAACTTTTTGAGGGTGGACGGACACGCCCGCGGGCAATCAGGTGTTGCGGGCAGGCCCCGGGGGCAGGCCCTGCTGAGACCCCGAGCGCCACCTGGGTTCCTGCCACCACCCTTGGGCCGGGATGAGGTGCCACCTTGTGCGTAGAAGCCCTGCACACAGGCAAGAAGCCCCCCAGGCCCGCGGCGCACCCGACCCTGGAGCCCCCTGGCCGGCTGCAGCCACAGGGAACGGGGGTTCTGAGTTGGCAGGCCCCATTCCCGAAGCATCCACAGGCACTTCCCGAAGGGCTGACACCTGCTGCGCCTCAGCAGCCAGCCAACCTCCCTCCCTCTGGTCGGGCACTGCAAACCACACAGCCACTTGTGTCCCCTGTGTCCCTCCCTGGAGGCCGCAGCGCGTTTTGGGTTTTGGCGCGGACCGGCCCCTCTCGGCTTCCGTAGTCCATTTGCCCCCGGAGCCTGCCAGAACCCTGGCTCTAGGAGGCTGCCCAGGGGCGCTGCCAACAGCCCCCAGGTGCTGGCTAGCCGCAGCAGCCGGCCACGGGGGAGCACACACACCTGTGGGTGTCCCCAGGCCGCACACACGGACTGCCCCGCGCTTCCCGGCATTGCAAATAGGCCCCCCGGGAAGCCCCGCCCGCCCTAGGGGCTTGTCGGGTGGGGCCGACGCACGGTGGGTGAGTGGGGAGGGCTGCTTCTGGCACACACCCACTCCTGAAGCCCACTGGGGGGGTCCAAGGGCGAGGAGCTCGGAGCTCGGTCAGGGCTGTCCCAGCAGAACTTTTTGAGGGTGGACGGACACGCCCGCGGGCAATCAGGTGTTGCGGGCAGGCCCCGGGGGCAGGCCCTGCTGAGTCCCCGCGCGCCACCTGGGTTCCTGCCACCACCCTTGGGCCGGGATGAGGTGCCACCTTGTGCGTAGAAGCCCTGCACACAGGCAAGAAGCCCCCCAGGCCCGCGGCGCACCCGACCCTGGAGCCCCCTGGCCGGCTGCAGCCACAGGGAACGGGGGTTCTGAGTTGGCAGGCCCCATTCCCGAAGCATCCACGGGCACTTCCCGAAGGGCTGACACCTGCTGCGCCTCAGCAGCCAGCCAACCTCCCTCCCTCTGGTCGTGCACTGCAAGCCACACAGCCACTTGTGTCCCCTGTGTCCCTCCCTGGAGGCCGCAGCGCGTTTTGGGTTTTGGCGCGGACGGGCCCCTCTCGGCTTCCGTAGTCCATTTGCCCCCGGAGCCTGCCAGACCCCTGGCTCTAGGAGGCTGCCCAGGGGCGCTGCCAACAGCCCCCAGGTGCTGGCTAGCCGCCTCGGCCGGCCACGGGGGGAGCACACACACCTGCGGGTGTTCCCGGGCCGCACACACGAACTGCCCCGCGCTTCCCGGCGTTGCAAATAGGCCCCCCGGGAAGCCCGGCACGCCCTAGGGGCTTGTCGGGTGGGGCCGACGCACGGTGGTTGACTGGGGAGGGCTGCTGCTGCCACACACCCACTCCTGAAGCCCACTGGGGCGGTCCAAGGGCGAGGAGCTCGGAGCTCGGTCAGGGCTGTCCCAGCAGAACTTTTTGAGGGTGGATGGACACGCCCGCGGGCAATCAGGTGTTGCGGGCAGGCCCCGGGGGCAGGCCCTGCTGAGTCCCCGAGCGCCACCTGGGTTCCTGCCACCACCCTTGGGCCGGGATGAGGTGCCACCTTGTGCGTAGAAGCCCTGCACACAGGCAAGAAGCCCCCCAGGCCCGCGGCGCACCCGACCCTGGAGCCCCCTGGCCGGATGCAGCCACAGGGAACGGGGGTTCTGAGTTGGCAGGCCCCATTCCCGAAGCATCCACGGGCACTTCCCGAAGGGCTGACACCTGCTGCGCCTCAGCAGCCAGCCAACCTCCCTCCCTCTGGTCGGGCACTGCACGCCACACAGCCACTTGTGTCCCCTGTGTCCCTCCCTGGAGGCCGCAGCGCGTTTTGGGTTTTGGCGCGGACGGGCCCCTCTCGGCTTCCGTAGTCCATTTGCCCCCGGAGCCTGCCAGACCCCTGGCTCTAGGAGGCTGCCCAGGGGCGCTGCCAACAGCCCCCAGGTGCTGGCTAGCCCCCTCGGCCGGCCATGGGGGGAGCACACACACCTGCGGGTGTCCCCGGGCCGCACACACGAACTGCCCCGCGCTTCCCGGCGTTGCAAATAGGCCCCCCGGGAAGCCCGGCACGCCCTAGGGGCTTGTCGGGTGGGGCCGACGCAAGGTGGTTGACTGGGGAGGGCTGCTGCTGCCACACACCCACTCCTGAAGCCCACTGGGGTGGTCCAAGGGCGAGGAGCTCGGAGCTCGGTCAGGGCTGTCCCAGCAGAACTTTTTGAGGGTGGACGGACACGCCCGCGGGCAATCAGGTGTTGCGGGCAGGCCCCGGGGGCAGGCCCTGCTGAGTCCCCGAGCGCCACCTGGGTTCCTGCCACCACCCTTGGGCCGGGATGAGGTGCCACCTTGTGCATAGAAGCCCTGCACACAGGCAAGAAGCCCCCCAGGCCCGCGGCGCACCCGACCCTGGAGCCCCCTGGCCGGATGCAGCCACAGGGAACGGGGGTTCTGAGTTGGCAGGCCCCATTCCCGAAGCATCCACGGGCACTTCCCGAAGGGCTGACACCTGCTGCGCCTCAGCAGCCAGCCAACCTCCCTCCCTCTGGTCGGGCACTGCACGCCACACAGCCACTTGTGTCCCCTGTGTCCCTCCCTGGAGGCCGCAGCGCGTTTTGGGTTTTGGCGCGGACGGGCCCCTCTCGGCTTCCGTAGTCCATTTGCCCCCGGAGCCTGCCAGACCCCTGGCTCTAGGAGGCTGCCCAGGGACGCTGCCAACAGCCCCCAGGTGCTGGCTAGCCGCCTCGGCCGGCCACGGGGGGAGCACACACACCTGCGGGTGTCCCCGGGCCGCACACACGAACTGCCCCGCGCTTCCCGGCGTTGCAAATAGGCCCCCCGGGAAGCCCCGCCCGCCCTAGGGGCTTGTCGGGTGGGGCCGACCCAAGGTGGTTGACTGGGGAGGGCTGCTGCTGCCACACACCCACTCCTGAAGCCCACTGGGGCGGTCCAAGGGCGAGGAGCTCGGAGCTCGGTCAGGGCTGTCCCAGCAGAACTTTTTGAGGGTGGACGGACACGCCCGCGGGCAATCAGGTGTTGCGGGCAGGCCCCGGGGGCAGGCCCTGCTGAGTCCCCGAGCGCCACCTGGGTTCCTGCCACCACCCTTGGGCCGGGATGAGGTGCCACCTTGTGCGTAGAAGCCCTGCACACAGGCAAGAAGCCCCCCAGGCCCGCGGCGCACCCGACCCTGGAGCCCCTGGAGCCCACTGGCCGGATGCAGCCACAGGGAACGGGGGTTCTGAGTTGGCAGGCCCCATTCCCGAAGCATCCACGGGCACTTCCCGAAGGGCTGACACCTGCTGCGCCTCAGCAGCCAGCCAACCTCCCTCCCTCTGGTCGGGCACTGCACGCCACACAGCCACTTGTGTCCCCTGTGTCCCTCCCTGGAGGCCGCAGCGCGTTTTGGGTTTTGGCGCGGACGGGCCCCTCTCGGCTTCCGTAGTCCATTTGCCCCCGGAGCCTGCCAGACCCCTGGCTCTAGGAGGCTGCCCAGGGACGCTGCCAACAGCCCCCAGGTGCTGGCTAGCCGCCTCGGCCGGCCACGGGGGGAGCACACACACCTGCGGGTGTCCCCGGGCCGCACACACGAACTGCCCCGCGCTTCCCGGCATTGCAAATAGGCCCCCCGGGAAGCCCCGCCCGCCCTAGGGGCTTGTCGGGTGGGGCCGACGCAAGGTGGTTGACTGGGGAGGGCTGCTGCTGCCACACACCCACTCCTGAAGCCCACTGGGGCGGTCCAAGTGCGAGGAGCTCGGAGCTCGGTCAGGGCTGTCCCAGCAGAACTTTTTGAGGGTGGACGGACACGCCCGCGGGCAATCAGGTGTTGCGGGCAGGCCCCGGGGGCAGGCCCTGCTGAGTCCCCGAGCGCCACCTGGGTTCCTGCCACCACCCTTGGGCCGGGATGAGGTGCCACCTTGTGCGTAGAAGCCCTGCACACAGGCAAGAAGCCCCCCAGGCCCGCGGCGCACCCGACCCTGGAGCCCCCTGGCCGGATGCAGCCACAGGGAACGGGGGTTCTGAGTTGGCAGGCCCCATTCCCGAAGCATCCAGGGGCACTTCCCGAAGGGCTGACACCTGCTGCGCCTCAGCAGCCAGCCAACCTCCCTCCCTCTGGTCGGGCACTGCACGCCACACAGCCACTTGTGTCCCCTGTGTCCCTCCCTGGAGGCCGCAGCGCGTTTTGGGTTTTGGCGCGGACGGGCCCCTCTCGGCTTCCGTAGTCCATTTGCCCCCGGAGCCTGCCAGACCCCTGGCTCTAGGAGGCTGCCCAGGGGCGCTGCCAACAGCCCCCAGGTGCTGGCTAGCCGCCTCGGCCGGCCATGGGGGGAGCACACACACCTGCGGGTGTCCCCGGGCCGCACACACGAACTGCCCCGCGCTTCCCGGCGTTGCAAATAGGCCCCCCGGGAAGCCCCGCCCGCCCTAGGGGCTTGTCGGGTGGGGCCGACCCAAGGTGGTTGACTGGGGAGGGCTGCTGCTGCCACACACCCACTCCTGAAGCCCACTGGGGCGGTCCAAGGGCGAGGAGCTCGGAGCTCGGTCAGGGCTGTCCCAGCAGAACTTTTTGAGGGTGGACGGACACGCCCGCGGGCAATCAGGTGTTGCGGGCAGGCCCCGGGGGCAGGCCCTGCTGAGTCCCCGAGCGCCACCTGGGTTCCTGCCACCACCCTTGGGCCGGGATGAGGTGCCACCTTGTGCGTAGAAGCCCTGCACACAGGCAAGAAGCCCCCCAGGCCCGCGGCGCACCCGACCCTGGAGCCCCTGGAGCCCCCTGGCCGGATGCAGCCACAGGGAACGGGGGTTCTGAGTTGGCAGGCCCCATTCCCGAAGCATCCACGGGCACTTCCCGAAGGGCTGACACCTGCTGCGCCTCAGCAGCCAGCCAACCTCCCTCCCTCTGGTCGGGCACTGCACGCCACACAGCCACTTGTGTCCCCTGTGTCCCTCCCTGGAGGCCGCAGCGCGTTTTGGGTTTTGGCGCGGACGGGCCCCTCTCGGCTTCCGTAGTCCATTTGCCCCCGGAGCCTGCCAGACACCTGGCTCTAGGAGGCTGCCCAGGGGCGCTGCCAACAGCCCCCAGGTGCTGGCTAGCCGCCTCGGCCGGCCACGGGGGGAGCACACACACCTGCGGGTGTCCCCGGGCCGCACACACGAACTGCCCCGCGCTTCCCGGCGTTGCAAATAGGCCCCCCGGGAAGCCCCGCCCGCCCTAGGGGCTTGTCGGGTGGGGCCGACGCAAGGTGGTTGACTGGGGAGGGCTGCTGCTGCCACACACCCACTCCTGAAGCCCACTGGGGCGGTCCAAGGGCGAGGAGCTCGGAGCTCGGAGCTCGGTCAGGGCTGTCCCAGCAGAACTTTTTGAGGGTGGACGGACACGCCCGCGGGCAATCGGGTGTTGCGGGCAGGCCCCGGGGGCAGGCCCTGCTGAGTCCCCGAGCGCCACCTGGGTTCCTGCCACCACCCTTGGGCCGGGATGAGGTGCCACCTTGTGCGTAGAAGCCCTGCACACAGGCAAGAAGCCCCCCAGGCCCGCGGCGCACCCGACCCTGGAGCCCCCTGGCCGGATGCAGCCACAGGGAACGGGGGTTCTGAGTTGGCAGGCCCCATTCCCGAAGCATCCACGGGCACTTCCCGAAGGGCTGACACCTGCTGCGCCTCAGCAGCCAGCCAACCTCCCTCCCTCTGGTCGGGCACTGCACGCCACACAGCCACTTGTGTCCCCTGTGTCCCTCCCTGGAGGCCGCAGCGCGTTTTGGGTTTTGGCGCGGACGGGCCCCTCTCGGCTTCCGTAGTCCATTTGCCCCCGGAGCCTGCCAGACCCCTGGCTCTAGGAGGCTGCCCAGGGACGCTGCCAACAGCCCCCAGGTGCTGGCTAGCCGCCTCGGCCGGCCACGGGGGGAGCACACACACCTGCGGGTGTCCCTGGGCCGCACACACGAACTGCCCCGCGCTTCCCAGCGTTGCAAATAGGCCCCCCGGGAAGCCCCGCCCGCCCTAGGGGCTTGTCGGGTGGGGCCGACCCAAGGTGGTTGACTGGGGAGGGCTGCTGCTGCCACACACCCACTCCTGAAGCCCACTGGGGCGGTCCAAGGGCGAGGAGCTCGGAGCTCGGTCAGGGCTGTCCCAGCAGAACTTTTTGAGGGTGGACGGACACGCCCGCGGGCAATCAGGTGTTGCGGGCAGGCCCCGGGGGCAGGCCCTGCTGAGTCCCCGAGCGCCACCTGGGTTCCTGCCACCACCCTTGGGCCGGGATGAGGTGCCACCTTGTGCGTAGAAGCCCTGCACACAGGCAAGAAGCCCCCCAGGCCCGCGGCGCACCCGACCCTGGAGCCCCTGGAGCCCACTGGCCGGATGCAGCCACAGGGAACGGGGGTTCTGAGTTGGCAGGCCCCATTCCCGAAGCATCCACGGGCACTTCCCGAAGGGCTGACACCTGCTGCGCCTCAGCAGCCAGCCAACCTCCCTCCCTCTGGTCGGGCACTGCACGCCACACAGCCACTTGTGTCCCCTGTGTCCCTCCCTGGAGGCCGCAGCGCGTTTTGGGTTTTGGCGCGGACGGGCCCCTCTCGGCTTCCGTAGTCCATTTGCCCCCGGAGCCTGCCAGACCCCTGGCTCTAGGAGGCTGCCCAGGGACGCTGCCAACAGCCCCCAGGTGCTGGCTAGCCGCCTCGGCCGGCCACGGGGGGAGCACACACACCTGCGGGTGTCCCCGGGCCGCACACACGAACTGCCCCGCGCTTCCCGGCATTGCAAATAGGCCCCCCGGGAAGCCCCGCCCGCCCTAGGGGCTTGTCGGGTGGGGCCGACGCAAGGTGGTTGACTGGGGAGGGCTGCTGCTGCCACACACCCACTCCTGAAGCCCACTGGGGCGGTCCAAGTGCGAGGAGCTCGGAGCTCGGTCAGGGCTGTCCCAGCAGAACTTTTTGAGGGTGGACGGACACGCCCGCGGGCAATCAGGTGTTGCGGGCAGGCCCCGGGGGCAGGCCCTGCTGAGTCCCCGAGCGCCACCTGGGTTCCTGCCACCACCCTTGGGCCGGGATGAGGTGCCACCTTGTGCGTAGAAGCCCTGCACACAGGCAAGAAGCCCCCCAGGCCCGCGGCGCACCCGACCCTGGAGCCCCCTGGCCGGATGCAGCCACAGGGAACGGGGGTTCTGAGTTGGCAGGCCCCATTCCCGAAGCATCCAGGGGCACTTCCCGAAGGGCTGACACCTGCTGCGCCTCAGCAGCCAGCCAACCTCCCTCCCTCTGGTCGGGCACTGCACGCCACACAGCCACTTGTGTCCCCTGTGTCCCTCCCTGGAGGCCGCAGCGCGTTTTGGGTTTTGGCGCGGACGGGCCCCTCTCGGCTTCCGTAGTCCATTTGCCCCCGGAGCCTGCCAGACCCCTGGCTCTAGGAGGCTGCCCAGGGGCGCTGCCAACAGCCCCCAGGTGCTGGCTAGCCGCCTCGGCCGGCCATGGGGGGAGCACACACACCTGCGGGTGTCCCCGGGCCGCACACACGAACTGCCCCGCGCTTCCCGGCGTTGCAAATAGGCCCCCCGGGAAGCCCCGCCCGCCCTAGGGGCTTGTCGGGTGGGGCCGACCCAAGGTGGTTGACTGGGGAGGGCTGCTGCTGCCACACACCCACTCCTGAAGCCCACTGGGGCGGTCCAAGGGCGAGGAGCTCGGAGCTCGGTCAGGGCTGTCCCAGCAGAACTTTTTGAGGGTGGACGGACACGCCCGCGGGCAATCAGGTGTTGCGGGCAGGCCCCGGGGGCAGGCCCTGCTGAGTCCCCGAGCGCCACCTGGGTTCCTGCCACCACCCTTGGGCCGGGATGAGGTGCCACCTTGTGCGTAGAAGCCCTGCACACAGGCAAGAAGCCCCCCAGGCCCGCGGCGCACCCGACCCTGGAGCCCCTGGAGCCCCCTGGCCGGATGCAGCCACAGGGAACGGGGGTTCTGAGTTGGCAGGCCCCATTCCCGAAGCATCCACGGGCACTTCCCGAAGGGCTGACACCTGCTGCGCCTCAGCAGCCAGCCAACCTCCCTCCCTCTGGTCGGGCACTGCACGCCACACAGCCACTTGTGTCCCCTGTGTCCCTCCCTGGAGGCCGCAGCGCGTTTTGGGTTTTGGCGCGGACGGGCCCCTCTCGGCTTCCGTAGTCCATTTGCCCCCGGAGCCTGCCAGACCCCTGGCTCTAGGAGGCTGCCCAGGGGCGCTGCCAACAGCCCCCAGGTGCTGGCTAGCCGCCTCGGCCGGCCACGGGGGGAGCACACACACCTGCGGGTGTCCCCGGGCCGCACACACGAACTGCCCCGCGCTTCCCGGCGTTGCAAATAGGCCCCCCGGGAAGCCCCGCCCGCCCTAGGGGCTTGTCGGGTGGGGCCGACGCAAGGTGGTTGACTGGGGAGGGCTGCTGCTGCCACACACCCACTCCTGAAGCCCACTGGGGCGGTCCAAGGGCGAGGAGCTCGGAGCTCGGAGCTCGGTCAGGGCTGTCCCAGCAGAACTTTTTGAGGGTGGACGGACACGCCCGCGGGCAATCGGGTGTTGCGGGCAGGCCCCGGGGGCAGGCCCTGCTGAGTCCCCGAGCGCCACCTGGGTTCCTGCCACCACCCTTGGGCCGGGATGAGGTGCCACCTTGTGCGTAGAAGCCCTGCACACAGGCAAGAAGCCCCCCAGGCCCGCGGCGCACCCGACCCTGGAGCCCCCTGGCCGGATGCAGCCACAGGGAACGGGGGTTCTGAGTTGGCAGGCCCCATTCCCGAAGCATCCACGGGCACTTCCCGAAGGGCTGACACCTGCTGCGCCTCAGCAGCCAGCCAACCTCCCTCCCTCTGGTCGGGCACTGCACGCCACACAGCCACTTGTGTCCCCTGTGTCCCTCCCTGGAGGCCGCAGCGCGTTTTGGGTTTTGGCGCGGACGGGCCCCTCTCGGCTTCCGTAGTCCATTTGCCCCCGGAGCCTGCCAGACCCCTGGCTCTAGGAGGCTGCCCAGGGACGCTGCCAACAGCCCCCAGGTGCTGGCTAGCCGCCTCGGCCGGCCACGGGGGGAGCACACACACCTGCGGGTGTCCCTGGGCCGCACACACGAACTGCCCCGCGCTTCCCAGCGTTGCAAATAGGCCCCCCGGGAAGCCCCGCCCGCCCTAGGGGCTTGTCGGGTGGGGCCGACCCAAGGTGGTTGACTGGGGAGGGCTGCTGCTGCCACACACCCACTCCTGAAGCCCACTGGGGCGGTCCAAGGGCGAGGAGCTCGGAGCTCGGTCAGGGCTGTCCCAGCAGAACTTTTTGAGGGTGGACGGACACGCCCGCGGGCAATCAGGTGTTGCGGGCAGGCCCCGGGGGCAGGCCCTGCTGAGTCCCCGAGCGCCACCTGGGTTCCTGCCACCACCCTTGGGCCGGGATGAGGTGCCACCTTGTGCGTAGAAGCCCTGCACACAGGCAAGAAGCCCCCCAGGCCCGCGGCGCACCCGACCCTGGAGCCCCTGGAGCCCACTGGCCGGATGCAGCCACAGGGAACGGGGGTTCTGAGTTGGCAGGCCCCATTCCCGAAGCATCCACGGGCACTTCCCGAAGGGCTGACACCTGCTGCGCCTCAGCAGCCAGCCAACCTCCCTCCCTCTGGTCGGGCACTGCACGCCACACAGCCACTTGTGTCCCCTGTGTCCCTCCCTGGAGGCCGCAGCGCGTTTTGGGTTTTGGCGCGGACGGGCCCCTCTCGGCTTCCGTAGTCCATTTGCCCCCGGAGCCTGCCAGACCCCTGGCTCTAGGAGGCTGCCCAGGGACGCTGCCAACAGCCCCCAGGTGCTGGCTAGCCGCCTCGGCCGGCCACGGGGGGAGCACACACACCTGCGGGTGTCCCCGGGCCGCACACACGAACTGCCCCGCGCTTCCCGGCATTGCAAATAGGCCCCCCGGGAAGCCCCGCCCGCCCTAGGGGCTTGTCGGGTGGGGCCGACGCAAGGTGGTTGACTGGGGAGGGCTGCTGCTGCCACACACCCACTCCTGAAGCCCACTGGGGCGGTCCAAGTGCGAGGAGCTCGGAGCTCGGTCAGGGCTGTCCCAGCAGAACTTTTTGAGGGTGGACGGACACGCCCGCGGGCAATCAGGTGTTGCGGGCAGGCCCCGGGGGCAGGCCCTGCTGAGTCCCCGAGCGCCACCTGGGTTCCTGCCACCACCCTTGGGCCGGGATGAGGTGCCACCTTGTGCGTAGAAGCCCTGCACACAGGCAAGAAGCCCCCCAGGCCCGCGGCGCACCCGACCCTGGAGCCCCCTGGCCGGATGCAGCCACAGGGAACGGGGGTTCTGAGTTGGCAGGCCCCATTCCCGAAGCATCCAGGGGCACTTCCCGAAGGGCTGACACCTGCTGCGCCTCAGCAGCCAGCCAACCTCCCTCCCTCTGGTCGGGCACTGCACGCCACACAGCCACTTGTGTCCCCTGTGTCCCTCCCTGGAGGCCGCAGCGCGTTTTGGGTTTTGGCGCGGACGGGCCCCTCTCGGCTTCCGTAGTCCATTTGCCCCCGGAGCCTGCCAGACCCCTGGCTCTAGGAGGCTGCCCAGGGGCGCTGCCAACAGCCCCCAGGTGCTGGCTAGCCGCCTCGGCCGGCCATGGGGGGAGCACACACACCTGCGGGTGTCCCCGGGCCGCACACACGAACTGCCCCGCGCTTCCCGGCGTTGCAAATAGGCCCCCCGGGAAGCCCCGCCCGCCCTAGGGGCTTGTCGGGTGGGGCCGACCCAAGGTGGTTGACTGGGGAGGGCTGCTGCTGCCACACACCCACTCCTGAAGCCCACTGGGGCGGTCCAAGGGCGAGGAGCTCGGAGCTCGGTCAGGGCTGTCCCAGCAGAACTTTTTGAGGGTGGACGGACACGCCCGCGGGCAATCAGGTGTTGCGGGCAGGCCCCGGGGGCAGGCCCTGCTGAGTCCCCGAGCGCCACCTGGGTTCCTGCCACCACCCTTGGGCCGGGATGAGGTGCCACCTTGTGCGTAGAAGCCCTGCACACAGGCAAGAAGCCCCCCAGGCCCGCGGCGCACCCGACCCTGGAGCCCCTGGAGCCCCCTGGCCGGATGCAGCCACAGGGAACGGGGGTTCTGAGTTGGCAGGCCCCATTCCCGAAGCATCCACGGGCACTTCCCGAAGGGCTGACACCTGCTGCGCCTCAGCAGCCAGCCAACCTCCCTCCCTCTGGTCGGGCACTGCACGCCACACAGCCACTTGTGTCCCCTGTGTCCCTCCCTGGAGGCCGCAGCGCGTTTTGGGTTTTGGCGCGGACGGGCCCCTCTCGGCTTCCGTAGTCCATTTGCCCCCGGAGCCTGCCAGACCCCTGGCTCTAGGAGGCTGCCCAGGGGCGCTGCCAACAGCCCCCAGGTGCTGGCTAGCCGCCTCGGCCGGCCACGGGGGGAGCACACACACCTGCGGGTGTCCCCGGGCCGCACACACGAACTGCCCCGCGCTTCCCGGCGTTGCAAATAGGCCCCCCGGGAAGCCCCGCCCGCCCTAGGGGCTTGTCGGGTGGGGCCGACGCAAGGTGGTTGACTGGGGAGGGCTGCTGCTGCCACACACCCACTCCTGAAGCCCACTGGGGCGGTCCAAGGGCGAGGAGCTCGGAGCTCGGAGCTCGGTCAGGGCTGTCCCAGCAGAACTTTTTGAGGGTGGACGGACACGCCCGCGGGCAATCAGGTGTTGCGGGCAGGCCCCGGGGGCAGGCCCTGCTGAGTCCCCGAGCGCCACCTGGGTTCCTGCCACCACCCTTGGGCCGGGATGAGGTGCCACCTTGTGCGTAGAAGCCCTGCACACAGGCAAGAAGCCCCCCAGGCCCGCGGCGCACCCGACCCTGGAGCCCCCTGGCCGGATGCAGCCACAGGGAACGGGGGTTCTGAGTTGGCAGGCCCCATTCCCGAAGCATCCACGGGCACTTCCCGAAGGGCTGACACCTGCTGCGCCTCAGCAGCCAGCCAACCTCCCTCCCTCTGGTCGGGCACTGCACGCCACACAGCCACTTGTGTCCCCTGTGTCCCTCCCTGGAGGCCGCAGCGCGTTTTGGGTTTTGGCGCGGACGGGCCCCTCTCGGCTTCCGTAGTCCATTTGCCCCCGGAGCCTGCCAGACCCCTGGCTCTAGGAGGCTGCCCAGGGGCGCTGCCAACAGCCCCCAGGTGCTGGCTAGCCGCCTCGGCCGGCCATGGGGGGAGCACACACACCTGCGGGTGTCCCCGGGCCGCACACACGAACTGCCCCGCGCTTCCCGGCGTTGCAAATAGGCCCCCCGGGAAGCCCGGCACGCCCTAGGGGCTTGTCGGGTGGGGCCGACGCAAGGTGGTTGACTGGGGAGGGCTGCTGCTGCCACACACCCACTCCTGAAGCCCACTGGGGTGGTCCAAGGGCGAGGAGCTCGGAGCTCGGTCAGGGCTGTCCCAGCAGAACTTTTTGAGGGTGGACGGACACGCCCGCGGGCAATCAGGTGTTGCGGGCAGGCCCCGGGGGCAGGCCCTGCTGAGTCCCCGAGCGCCACCTGGGTTCCTGCCACCACCCTTGGGCCGGGATGAGGTGCCACCTTGTGCATAGAAGCCCTGCACACAGGCAAGAAGCCCCCCAGGCCCGCGGCGCACCCGACCCTGGAGCCCCCTGGCCGGATGCAGCCACAGGGAACGGGGGTTCTGAGTTGGCAGGCCCCATTCCCGAAGCATCCACGGGCACTTCCCGAAGGGCTGACACCTGCTGCGCCTCAGCAGCCAGCCAACCTCCCTCCCTCTGGTCGGGCACTGCACGCCACACAGCCACTTGTGTCCCCTGTGTCCCTCCCTGGAGGCCGCAGCGCGTTTTGGGTTTTGGCGCGGACGGGCCCCTCTCGGCTTCCGTAGTCCATTTGCCCCCGGAGCCTGCCAGACCCCTGGCTCTAGGAGGCTGCCCAGGGACGCTGCCAACAGCCCCCAGGTGCTGGCTAGCCGCCTCGGCCGGCCACGGGGGGAGCACACACACCTGCGGGTGTCCCCGGGCCGCACACACGAACTGCCCCGCGCTTCCCGGCGTTGCAAATAGGCCCCCCGGGAAGCCCCGCCCGCCCTAGGGGCTTGTCGGGTGGGGCCGACGCAAGGTGGTTGACTGGGGAGGGCTGCTGCTGCCACACACCCACTCCTGAAGCCCACTGGGGCGGTCCAAGGGCGAGGAGCTCGGAGCTCGGTCAGGGCTGTCCCAGCAGAACTTTTTGAGGGTGGACGGACACGCCCGCGGGCAATCAGGTGTTGCGGGCAGGCCCCGGGGGCAGGCCCTGCTGAGTCCCCGAGCGCCACCTGGGTTCCTGCCACCACCCTTGGGCCGGGATGAGGTGCCACCTTGTGCGTAGAAGCCCTGCACACAGGCAAGAAGCCCCCCAGGCCCGCGGCGCACCCGACCCTGGAGCCCCTGGAGCCCACTGGCCGGATGCAGCCACAGGGAACGGGGGTTCTGAGTTGGCAGGCCCCATTCCCGAAGCATCCACGGGCACTTCCCGAAGGGCTGACACCTGCTGCGCCTCAGCAGCCAGCCAACCTCCCTCCCTCTGGTCGGGCACTGCACGCCACACAGCCACTTGTGTCCCCTGTGTCCCTCCCTGGAGGCCGCAGCGCGTTTTGGGTTTTGGCGCGGACGGGCCCCTCTCGGCTTCCGTAGTCCATTTGCCCCCGGAGCCTGCCAGACCCCTGGCTCTAGGAGGCTGCCCAGGGACGCTGCCAACAGCCCCCAGGTGCTGGCTAGCCGCCTCGGCCGGCCACGGGGGGAGCACACACACCTGCGGGTGTCCCCGGGCCGCACACACGAACTGCCCCGCGCTTCCCGGCATTGCAAATAGGCCCCCCGGGAAGCCCCGCCCGCCCTAGGGGCTTGTCGGGTGGGGCCGACGCAAGGTGGTTGACTGGGGAGGGCTGCTGCTGCCACACACCCACTCCTGAAGCCCACTGGGGCGGTCCAAGTGCGAGGAGCTCGGAGCTCGGTCAGGGCTGTCCCAGCAGAACTTTTTGAGGGTGGACGGACACGCCCGCGGGCAATCAGGTGTTGCGGGCAGGCCCCGGGGGCAGGCCCTGCTGAGTCCCCGAGCGCCACCTGGGTTCCTGCCACCACCCTTGGGCCGGGATGAGGTGCCACCTTGTGCGTAGAAGCCCTGCACACAGGCAAGAAGCCCCCCAGGCCCGCGGCGCACCCGACCCTGGAGCCCCCTGGCCGGATGCAGCCACAGGGAACGGGGGTTCTGAGTTGGCAGGCCCCATTCCCGAAGCATCCAGGGGCACTTCCCGAAGGGCTGACACCTGCTGCGCCTCAGCAGCCAGCCAACCTCCCTCCCTCTGGTCGGGCACTGCACGCCACACAGCCACTTGTGTCCCCTGTGTCCCTCCCTGGAGGCCGCAGCGCGTTTTGGGTTTTGGCGCGGACGGGCCCCTCTCGGCTTCCGTAGTCCATTTGCCCCCGGAGCCTGCCAGACCCCTGGCTCTAGGAGGCTGCCCAGGGGCGCTGCCAACAGCCCCCAGGTGCTGGCTAGCCGCCTCGGCCGGCCATGGGGGGAGCACACACACCTGCGGGTGTCCCCGGGCCGCACACACGAACTGCCCCGCGCTTCCCGGCGTTGCAAATAGGCCCCCCGGGAAGCCCCGCCCGCCCTAGGGGCTTGTCGGGTGGGGCCGACGCAAGGTGGTTGACTGGGGAGGGCTGCTGCTGCCACACACCCACTCCTGAAGCCCACTGGGGCGGTCCAAGGGCGAGGAGCTCGGAGCTCGGTCAGGGCTGTCCCAGCAGAACTTTTTGAGGGTGGACGGACACGCCCGCGGGCAATCAGGTGTTGCGGGCAGGCCCCGGGGGCAGGCCCTGCTGAGTCCCCGAGCGCCACCTGGGTTCCTGCCACCACCCTTGGGCCGGGATGAGGTGCCACCTTGTGCGTAGAAGCCCTGCACACAGGCAAGAAGCCCCCCAGGCCCGCGGCGCACCCGACCCTGGAGCCCCTGGAGCCCCCTGGCCGGATGCAGCCACAGGGAACGGGGGTTCTGAGTTGGCAGGCCCCATTCCCGAAGCATCCACGGGCACTTCCCGAAGGGCTGACACCTGCTGCGCCTCAGCAGCCAGCCAACCTCCCTCCCTCTGGTCGGGCACTGCACGCCACACAGCCACTTGTGTCCCCTGTGTCCCTCCCTGGAGGCCGCAGCGCGTTTTGGGTTTTGGCGCGGACGGGCCCCTCTCGGCTTCCGTAGTCCATTTGCCCCCGGAGCCTGCCAGACCCCTGGCTCTAGGAGGCTGCCCAGGGGCGCTGCCAACAGCCCCCAGGTGCTGGCTAGCCGCCTCGGCCGGCCACGGGGGGAGCACACACACCTGCGGGTGTCCCCGGGCCGCACACACGAACTGCCCCGCGCTTCCCGGCGTTGCAAATAGGCCCCCCGGGAAGCCCCGCCCGCCCTAGGGGCTTGTCGGGTGGGGCCGACGCAAGGTGGTTGACTGGGGAGGGCTGCTGCTGCCACACACCCACTCCTGAAGCCCACTGGGGCGGTCCAAGGGCGAGGAGCTCGGAGCTCGGAGCTCGGTCAGGGCTGTCCCAGCAGAACTTTTTGAGGGTGGACGGACACGCCCGCGGGCAATCGGGTGTTGCGGGCAGGCCCCGGGGGCAGGCCCTGCTGAGTCCCCGAGCGCCACCTGGGTTCCTGCCACCACCCTTGGGCCGGGATGAGGTGCCACCTTGTGCGTAGAAGCCCTGCACACAGGCAAGAAGCCCCCCAGGCCCGCGGCGCACCCGACCCTGGAGCCCCCTGGCCGGATGCAGCCACAGGGAACGGGGGTTCTGAGTTGGCAGGCCCCATTCCCGAAGCATCCACGGGCACTTCCCGAAGGGCTGACACCTGCTGCGCCTCAGCAGCCAGCCAACCTCCCTCCCTCTGGTCGGGCACTGCACGCCACACAGCCACTTGTGTCCCCTGTGTCCCTCCCTGGAGGCCGCAGCGCGTTTTGGGTTTTGGCGCGGACGGGCCCCTCTCGGCTTCCGTAGTCCATTTGCCCCCGGAGCCTGCCAGACCCCTGGCTCTAGGAGGCTGCCCAGGGGCGCTGCCAACAGCCCCCAGGTGCTGGCTAGCCGCCTCGGCCGGCCACGGGGGGAGCACACACACCTGCGGGTGTCCCCGGGCCGCACACACGAACTGCCCCGCGATTCCCGGCGTTGCAAATAGGCCCCCCGGGAAGCCCCGCCCGCCCTAGGGGCTTGTCGGGTGGGGCCGACCCAAGGTGGTTGACTGGGGAGGGCTGCTGCTGCCACACACCCACTCCTGAAGCCCACTGGGGCGGTCCAAGGGCGAGGAGCTCGGAGCTCGGTCAGGGCTGTCCCAGCAGAACTTTTTGAGGGTGGACGGACACGCCCGCGGGCAATCAGGTGTTGCGGGCAGGCCCCGGGGGCAGGCCCTGCTGAGTCCCCGAGCGCCACCTGGGTTCCTGCCACCACCCTTGGGCCGGGATGAGGTGCCACCTTGTGCGTAGAAGCCCTGCACACAGGCAAGAAGCCCCCCAGGCCCGCGGCGCACCCGACCCTGGAGCCCCTGGAGCCCCCTGGCCGGATGCAGCCACAGGGAACGGGGGTTCTGAGTTGGCAGGCCCCATTCCCGAAGCATCCACGGGCACTTCCCGAAGGGCTGACACCTGCTGCGCCTCAGCAGCCAGCCAACCTCCCTCCCTCTGGTCGGGCACTGCACGCCACACAGCCACTTGTGTCCCCTGTGTCCCTCCCTGGAGGCCGCAGCGCGTTTTGGGTTTTGGCGCGGACGGGCCCCTCTCGGCTTCCGTAGTCCATTTGCCCCCGGAGCCTGCCAGACCCCTGGCTCTAGGAGGCTGCCCAGGGACGCTGCCAACAGCCCCCAGGTGCTGGCTAGCCGCCTCGGCCGGCCACGGGGGGAGCACACACACCTGCGGGTGTCCCCGGGCCGCACACACGAACTGCCCCGCGCTTCCCGGCGTTGCAAATAGGCCCCCCGGGAAGCCCCGCCCGCCCTAGGGGCTTGTCGGGTGGGGCCGACGCAAGGTGGTTGACTGGGGAGGGCTGCTGCTGCCACACACCCACTCCTGAAGCCCACTGGGGCGGTCCAAGTGCGAGGAGCTCGGAGCTCGGTCAGGGCTGTCCCAGCAGAACTTTTTGAGGGTGGACGGACACGCCCGCGGGCAATCAGGTGTTGCGGGCAGGCCCCGGGGGCAGGCCCTGCTGAGTCCCCGAGCGCCACCTGGGTTCCTGCCACCACCCTTGGGCCGGGATGAGGTGCCACCTTGTGCGTAGAAGCCCTGCACACAGGCAAGAAGCCCCCCAGGCCCGCGGCGCACCCGACCCTGGAGCCCCTGGAGCCCCCTGGCCGGATGCAGCCACAGGGAACGGGGGTTCTGAGTTGGCAGGCCCCATTCCCGAAGCATCCACGGGCACTTCCCGAAGGGCTGACACCTGCTGCGCCTCAGCAGCCAGCCAACCTCCCTCCCTCTGGTCGGGCACTGCACGCCACACAGCCACTTGTGTCCCCTGTGTCCCTCCCTGGAGGCCGCAGTGCGTTTTGGGTTTTGGCGCGGACGGGCCCCTCTCGGCTTCCGTAGTCCATTTGCCCCCGGAGCCTGCCAGACCCCTGGCTCTAGGAGGCTGCCCAGGGGCGCTGCCAACAGCCCCCAGGTGCTGGCTAGCCGCAGCGGACGGCCACGGGGGGAGCACACACACCTGCGGGTGTCCCCGGGCCGCACACACGAACTGCCCCGCACTTCCCGGCGTTGCAAATAGGCCCTCCGGGAAGCCCCGCACGCCCTAGGGGCTTGTCGGGTGGGGCCGACGCAAGGTGGTTGACTGGGGAGGGCTGCTGCTGCCACACACCCACTCCTGAAGCCCACTGGGGCGGTCCAAGGGCGAGGAGCTCGGAGCTCGGTCAGGGCTGTCCCAGCAGAACTTTTTGAGGGTGGACGGACACGCCCGCGGGCAATCAGGTGTTGCGGGCAGGCCCCGGGGGCAGGCCCTGCTGAGTCCCCGAGCGCCACCTGGGTTCCTGCCACCACCCTTGGGCCGGGATGAGGTGCCACCTTGTGCGTAGAAGCCCTGCACACAGGCAAGAAGCCCCCCAGGCCCGCGGCGCACCCGACCCTGGAGCCCCCTGGCCGGATGCAGCCACAGGGAACGGGGGTTCTGAGTTGGCAGGCCCCATTCCCGAAGCATCCAGGGGCACTTCCCGAAGGGCTGACACCTGCTGCGCCTCAGCAGCCAGCCAACCTCCCTCCCTCTGGTCGGGCACTGCACGCCACACAGCCACTTGTGTCCCCTGTGTCCCTCCCTGGAGGCCGCAGCGCGTTTTGGGTTTTGGCGCGGACGGGCCCCTCTCGGCTTCCGTAGTCCATTTGCCCCCGGAGCCTGCCAGACCCCTGGCTCTAGGAGGCTGCCCAGGGGCGCTGCCAACAGCCCCCAGGTGCTGGCTAGCCGCCTCGGCCGGCCACGGGGGGAGCACACACACCTGCGGGTGTCCCCGGGCCGCACACACGAACTGCCCCGCGCTTCCCGGCGTTGCAAATAGGCCCCCGGGAAGCCCCGCCCGCCCTAGGGGCTTGTCGGGTGGGGCCGACGCAAGGTGGGTGACTGGGGAGGGCTGCTGCTGGCACACACCCACTCCTGAAGCCCACTGGGGCGGTCCAAGGGCGAGGAGCTCGGAGCTCGGTCAGGGCTGTCCCAGCAGAACTTTTTGAGGGTGGACGGACACGCCCGCGGGCAATCAGGTGTTGCGGGCAGGCCCCGGGGGCAGGCCCTGCTGAGTCCCCGAGCGCCACCTGGGTTCCTGCCACCACCCTTGGGCCGGGATGAGGTGCCACCTTGTGCGTAGAAGCCCTGCACACAGGCAAGAAGCCCCCCAGGCCCGCGGCGCACCCGACCCTGGAGCCCCCTGGCCGGATGCAGCCACAGGGAACGGGGGTTCTGAGTTGGCAGGCCCCATTCCCGAAGCATCCACGGGCACTTCCCGAAGGGCTGACACCTGCTGCGCCTCAGCAGCCAGCCAACCTCCCTCCCTCTGGTCGGGCACTGCACGCCACACAGCCACTTGTGTCCCCTGTGTCCCTCCCTGGAGGCCGCAGCGCGTTTTGGGTTTTGGCGCGGACGGGCCCCTCTCGGCTTCCGTAGTCCATTTGCCCCCGGAGCCTGCCAGACCCCTGGCTCTAGGAGGCTGCCCAGGGGCGCTGCCAACAGCCCCCAGGTGCTGGCTAGCCGCAGCAGACGGCCACGGGGGGAGCACACACACCTGCGGGTGTCCCCGGGCCGCACACACGAACTGCCCCGCACTTCCCGGCGTTGCAAATAGGCCCTCCGGGAAGCCCCGCACGCCCTAGGGGCTTGTCGGGTGGGGCCGACGCAAGGTGGTTGACTGGGGAGGGCTGCTGCTGCCACACACCCACTCCTGAAGCCCACTGGGGCGGTCCAAGGGCGAGGAGCTCGGAGCTCGGTCAGGGCTGTCCCAGCAGAACTTTTTGAGGGTGGACGGACACGCCCGCGGGCAATCAGGTGTTGCGGGCAGGCCCCGGGGGCAGGCCCTGCTGAGTCCCCGAGCGCCACCTGGGTTCCTGCCACCACCCTTGGGCCGGGATGAGGTGCCACCTTGTGCGTAGAAGCCCTGCACACAGGCAAGAAGCCCCCCAGGCCCGCGGCGCACCCGACCCTGGAGCCCCCTGGCCGGATGCAGCCACAGGGAACGGGGGTTCTGAGTTGGCAGGCCCCATTCCCGAAGCATCCACGGGCACTTCCCGAAGGGCTGACACCTGCTGCGCCTCAGCAGCCAGCCAACCTCCCTCCCTCTGGTCGGGCACTGCACGCCACACAGCCACTTGTGTCCCCTGTGTCCCTCCCTGGAGGCCGCAGCGCGTTTTGGGTTTTGGCGCGGACGGGCCCCTCTCGGCTTCCGTAGTCCATTTGCCCCCGGAGCCTGCCAGACCCCTGGCTCTAGGAGGCTGCCCAGGGGCGCTGCCAACAGCCCCCAGGTGCTGGCTAGCCGCCTCGGCCGGCCACGGGGGGAGCACACACACCTGCGGGTGTCCCCGGGCCGCACACACGAACTGCCCCGCGCTTCCCGGCGTTGCAAATAGGCCCCCCGGGAAGCCCCGCCCGCCCTAGGGGCTTGTCGGGTGGGGCCGACCCAAGGTGGTTGACTGGGGAGGGCTGCTGCTGCCACACACCCACTCCTGAAGCCCACTGGGGCGGTCCAAGGGCGAGGAGCTCGGAGCTCGGTCAGGGCTGTCCCAGCAGAACTTTTTGAGGGTGGACGGACACGCCCGCGGGCAATCAGGTGTTGCGGGCAGGCCCCGGGGGCAGGCCCTGCTGAGTCCCCGAGCGCCACCTGGGTTCCTGCCACCACCCTTGGGCCGGGATGAGGTGCCACCTTGTGCGTAGAAGCCCTGCACACAGGCAAGAAGCCCCCCAGGCCCGCGGCGCACCCGACCCTGGAGCCCCTGGAGCCCCCTGGCCGGATGCAGCCACAGGGAACGGGGGTTCTGAGTTGGCAGGCCCCATTCCCGAAGCATCCACGGGCACTTCCCGAAGGGCTGACACCTGCTGCGCCTCAGCAGCCAGCCAACCTCCCTCCCTCTGGTCGGGCACTGCACGCCACACAGCCACTTGTGTCCCCTGTGTCCCTCCCTGGAGGCCGCAGCGCGTTTTGGGTTTTGGCGCGGACGGGCCCCTCTCGGCTTCCGTAGTCCATTTGCCCCCGGAGCCTGCCAGACCCCTGGCTCTAGGAGGCTGCCCAGGGACGCTGCCAACAGCCCCCAGGTGCTGGCTAGCCGCCTCGGCCGGCCACGGGGGGAGCACACACACCTGCGGGTGTCCCCGGGCCGCACACACGAACTGCCCCGCGCTTCCCGGCGTTGCAAATAGGCCCCCCGGGAAGCCCCGCCCGCCCTAGGGGCTTGTCGGGTGGGGCCGACGCAAGGTGGTTGACTGGGGAGGGCTGCTGCTGCCACACACCCACTCCTGAAGCCCACTGGGGCGGTCCAAGTGCGAGGAGCTCGGAGCTCGGTCAGGGCTGTCCCAGCAGAACTTTTTGAGGGTGGACGGACACGCCCGCGGGCAATCAGGTGTTGCGGGCAGGCCCCGGGGGCAGGCCCTGCTGAGTCCCCGAGCGCCACCTGGGTTCCTGCCACCACCCTTGGGCCGGGATGAGGTGCCACCTTGTGCGTAGAAGCCCTGCACACAGGCAAGAAGCCCCCCAGGCCCGCGGCGCACCCGACCCTGGAGCCCCCTGGCCGGATGCAGCCACAGGGAACGGGGGTTCTGAGTTGGCAGGCCCCATTCCCGAAGCATCCAGGGGCACTTCCCGAAGGGCTGACACCTGCTGCGCCTCAGCAGCCAGCCAACCTCCCTCCCTCTGGTCGGGCACTGCACGCCACACAGCCACTTGTGTCCCCTGTGTCCCTCCCTGGAGGCCGCAGCGCGTTTTGGGTTTTGGCGCGGACGGGCCCCTCTCGGCTTCCGTAGTCCATTTGCCCCCGGAGCCTGCCAGACCCCTGGCTCTAGGAGGCTGCCCAGGGGCGCTGCCAACAGCCCCCAGGTGCTGGCTAGCCGCCTCGGCCGGCCATGGGGGGAGCACACACACCTGCGGGTGTCCCCGGGCCGCACACACGAACTGCCCCGCGCTTCCCGGCGTTGCAAATAGGCCCCCCGGGAAGCCCCGCCCGCCCTAGGGGCTTGTCGGGTGGGGCCGACCCAAGGTGGTTGACTGGGGAGGGCTGCTGCTGGCACACACCCACTCCTGAAGCCCACTGGGGCGGTCCAAGGGCGAGGAGCTCGGAGCTCGGTCAGGGCTGTCCCAGCAGAACTTTTTGAGGGTGGACGGACACGCCCGCGGGCAATCAGGTGTTGCGGGCAGGCCCCGGGGGCAGGCCCTGCTGAGTCCCCGAGCGCCACCTGGGTTCCTGCCACCACCCTTGGGCCGGGATGAGGTGCCACCTTGTGCGTAGAAGCCCTGCACACAGGCAAGAAGCCCCCCAGGCCCGCGGCGCACCCGACCCTGGAGCCCCTGGAGCCCCCTGGCCAGATGCAGCCACAGGGAACGGGGGTTCTGAGTTGGCAGGCCCCATTCCCGAAGCATCCACGGGCACTTCCCGAAGGGCTGACACCTGCTGCGCCTCAGCAGCCAGCCAACCTCCCTCCCTCTGGTCGGGCACTGCACGCCACACAGCCACTTGTGTCCCCTGTGTCCCTCCCTGGAGGCCGCAGTGCGTTTTGGGTTTTGGCGCGGACGGGCCCCTCTCGGCTTCCGTAGTCCATTTGCCCCCGGAGCCTGCCAGACCCCTGGCTCTAGGAGGCTGCCCAGGGGCGCTGCCAACAGCCCCCAGGTGCTGGCTAGCCGCAGCGGACGGCCACGGGGGGAGCACACACACCTGCGGGTGTCCCCGGGCCGCACACACGAACTGCCCCGCGCTTCCTGGCGTTGCAAATAGGCCCCCGGGAAGCCCCGCCCGCCCTAGGGGCTTGTCGGGTGGGGCCGACGCAAGGTGGGTGACTGGGGAGGGCTGCTGCTGCCACACACCCACTCCTGAAGCCCACTGGGGCGGTCCAAGGGCGAGGAGCTCGGAGCTCGGTCAGGGCTGTCCCAGCAGAACTTTTTGAGGGTGGACGGACACGCCCGCGGGCAATCAGGTGTTGCGGGCAGGCCCCGGGGGCAGGCCCTGCTGAGTCCCCGAGCGCCACCTGGGTTCCTGCCACCACCCTTGGGCCGGGATGAGGTGCCACCTTGTGCGTAGAAGCCCTGCACACAGGCAAGAAGCCCCCCAGGCCCGCGGCGCACCCGACCCTGGAGCCCCCTGGCCGGATGCAGCCACAGGGAACGGGGGTTCTGAGTTGGCAGGCCCCATTCCCGAAGCATCCACGGGCACTTCCCGAAGGGCTGACACCTGCTGCGCCTCAGCAGCCAGCCAACCTCCCTCCCTCTGGTCGGGCACTGCACGCCACACAGCCACTTGTGTCCCCTGTGTCCCTCCCTGGAGGCCGCAGCGCGTTTTGGGTTTTGGCGCGGACGGGCCCCTCTCGGCTTCCGTAGTCCATTTGCCCCCGGAGCCTGCCAGACCCCTGGCTCTAGGAGGCTGCCCAGGGGCGCTGCCAACAGCCCCCAGGTGCTGGCTAGCCGCAGCAGACGGCCACGGGGGGAGCACACACACCTGCGGGTGTCCCCGGGCCGCACACACGAACTGCCCCGCACTTCCCGGCGTTGCAAATAGGCCCTCCGGGAAGCCCCGCACGCCCTAGGGGCTTGTCGGGTGGGGCCGACGCAAGGTGGTTGACTGGGGAGGGCTGCTGCTGCCACACACCCACTCCTGAAGCCCACTGGGGCGGTCCAAGGGCGAGGAGCTCGGAGCTCGGTCAGGGCTGTCCCAGCAGAACTTTTTGAGGGTGGACGGACACGCCCGCGGGCAATCAGGTGTTGCGGGCAGGCCCCGGGGGCAGGCCCTGCTGAGTCCCCGAGCGCCACCTGGGTTCCTGCCACCACCCTTGGGCCGGGATGAGGTGCCACCTTGTGCGTAGAAGCCCTGAACACAGGCAAGAAGCCCCCCAGGCCCGCGGCGCACCCGACCCTGGAGCCCCTGGAGCCCCCTGGCCGGATGCAGCCACAGGGAACGGGGGTTCTGAGTTGGCAGGCCCCATTCCCGAAGCATCCACGGGCACTTCCCGAAGGGCTGACACCTGCTGCGCCTCAGCAGCCAGCCAACCTCCCTCCCTCTGGTCGGGCACTGCACGCCACACAGCCACTTGTGTCCCCTGTGTCCCTCCCTGGAGGCCGCAGTGCGTTTTGGGTTTTGGCGCGGACGGGCCCCTCTCGGCTTCCGTAGTCCATTTGCCCCCGGAGCCTGCCAGACCCCTGGCTCTAGGAGGCTGCCCAGGGGCGCTGCCAACAGCCCCCAGGTGCTGGCTAGCCGCAGCGGACGGCCACGGGGGGAGCACACACACCTGCGGGTGTCCCCGGGCCGCACACACGAACTGCCCCGCACTTCCCGGCGTTGCAAATAGGCCCTCCGGGAAGCCCCGCACGCCCTAGGGGCTTGTCGGGTGGGGCCGACGCAAGGTGGTTGACTGGGGAGGGCTGCTGCTGCCACACACCCACTCCTGAAGCCCACTGGGGCGGTCCAAGTGCGAGGAGCTCGGAGCTCGGTCAGGGCTGTCCCAGCAGAACTTTTTGAGGGTGGACGGACACGCCCGCGGGCAATCAGGTGTTGCGGGCAGGCCCCGGGGGCAGGCCCTGCTGAGTCCCCGAGCGCCACCTGGGTTCCTGCCACCACCCTTGGGCCGGGATGAGGTGCCACCTTGTGCGTAGAAGCCCTGCACACAGGCAAGAAGCCCCCCAGGCCCGCGGCGCACCCGACCCTGGAGCCCCCTGGCCGGATGCAGCCACAGGGAACGGGGGTTCTGAGTTGGCAGGCCCCATTCCTGAAGCATCCAGGGGCACTTCCCGAAGGGCTGACACCTGCTGCGCCTCAGCAGCCAGCCAACCTCCCTCCCTCTGGTCGGGCACTGCACGCCACACAGCCACTTGTGTCCCCTGTGTCCCTCCCTGGAGGCCGCAGCGCGTTTTGGGTTTTGGCGCGGACGGGCCCCTCTCGGCTTCCGTAGTCCATTTGCCCCCGGAGCCTGCCAGACCCCTGGCTCTAGGAGGCTGCCCAGGGGCGCTGCCAACAGCCCCCAGGTGCTGGCTAGCCGCCTCGGCCGGCCACGGGGGGAGCACACACACCTGCGGGTGTCCCCGGGCCGCACACACGAACTGCCCCGCGCTTCCCGGCGTTGCAAATAGGCCCCCGGGAAGCCCCGCCCGCCCTAGGGGCTTGTCGGGTGGGGCCGACCCAAGGTGGTTGACTTGGGAGGGCTGCTGCTGCCACACACCCACTCCTGAAGCCCACTCGGGCGGTCCAAGGGCGAGGAGCTCGGAGCTCGGTCAGGGCTGTCCCAGCAGAACTTTTTGAGGGTGGACGGACACGCCCGCGGGCAATCAGGTGTTGCGGGCAGGCCCCGGGGGCAGGCCCTGCTGAGTCCCCGAGCGCCACCTGGGTTCCTGCCACCACCCTTGGGCCGGGATGAGGTGCCACCTTGTGCGTAGAAGCCCTGCACACAGGCAAGAAGCCCCCCAGGCCCGCGGCGCACCCGACCCTGGAGCCCCCTGGCCGGATGCAGCCACAGGGAACGGGGGTTCTGAGTTGGCAGGCCCCATTCCCGAAGCATCCACGGGCACTTCCCGAAGGGCTGACACCTGCTGCGCCTCAGCAGCCAGCCAACCTCCCTCCCTCTGGTCGGGCACTGCACGCCACACAGCCACTTGTGTCCCCTGTGTCCCTCCCTGGAGGCCGCAGCGCGTTTTGGGTTTTGGCGCGGACGGGCCCCTCTCGGCTTCCGTAGTCCATTTGCCCCCGGAGCCTGCCAGACCCCTGGCTCTAGGAGGCTGCCCAGGGGCGCTGCCAACAGCCCCCAGGTGCTGGCTAGCCGCCTCGGCCGGCCACGGGGGGAGCACACACACCTGCGGGTGTCCCCGGGCCGCACACACGAACTGCCCCGCGCTTCCCGGTGTTGCAAATAGGCCCCCGGGAAGCCCCGCCCGCCCTAGGGGCTTGTCGGGTGGGGCCGACGCAAGGTGGTTGACTGGGGAGGGCTGCTGCTGCCACACACCCACTCCTGAAGCCCACTGGGGCGGTCCAAGTGCGAGGAGCTCGGAGCTCGGTCAGGGCTGTCCCAGCAGAACTTTTTGAGGGTGGACGGACACGCCCGCGGGCAATCAGGTGTTGCGGGCAGGCCCCGGGGGCAGGCCCTGCTGAGTCCCCGAGCGCCACCTGGGTTCCTGCCACCACCCTTGGGCCGGGATGAGGTGCCACCTTGTGCGTAGAAGCCCTGCACACAGGCAAGAAGCCCCCAGGCCCGCGGCGCACCCGACCCTGGAGCCCCTGGAGCCCCCTGGCCGGATGCAGCCACAGGGAACGGGGGTTCTGAGTTGGCAGGCCCCATTCCCGAAGCATCCACGGGCACTTCCCGAAGGGCTGACACCTGCTGCGCCTCAGCAGCCAGCCAACCTCCCTCCCTCTGGTCGGGCACTGCACGCCACACAGCCACTTGTGTCCCCTGTGTCCCTCCCTGGAGGCCGCAGTGCGTTTTGGGTTTTGGCGCGGACGGGCCCCTCTCGGCTTCCGTAGTCCATTTGCCCCCGGAGCCTGGCAGACCCCTGGCTCTAGGAGGCTGCCCAGGGGCGCTGCCAACAGCCCCCAGGTGCTGGCTAGCCGCAGCGGACGGCCACGGGGGGAGCACACACACCTGCGGGTGTCCCCGGGCCGCACACACGAACTGCCCCGCACTTCCCGGCGTTGCAAATAGGCCCTCCGGGAAGCCCCGCACGCCCTAGGGGCTTGACGGGTGGGGCCGACGCAAGGTGGTTGACTGGGGAGGGCTGCTGCTGCCACACACCCACTCCTGAAGCCCACTGGGGCGGTCCAAGGGCGAGGAGCTCGGAGCTCGGTCAGGGCTGTCCCAGCAGAACTTTTTGAGGGTGGACGGACACGCCTGCGGGCAATCAGGTGTTGCGGGCAGGCCCCGGGGGCAGGCCCTGCTGAGTCCCCGAGCGCCACCTGGGTTCCTGCCACCACCCTTGGGCCGGGATGAGGTGCCACCTTGTGCGTAGAAGCCCTGCACACAGGCAAGAAGCCCCCCAGGCCCGCGGCGCACCCGACCCTGGAGCCCCCTGGCCGGATGCAGCCACAGGGAACGGGGGTTCTGAGTTGGCAGGCCCCATTCCTGAAGCATCCAGGGGCACTTCCCGAAGGGCTGACACCTGCTGCGCCTCAGCAGCCAGCCAACCTCCCTCCCTCTGGTCGGGCACTGCACGCCACACAGCCACTTGTGTCCCCTGTGTCCCTCCCTGGAGGCCGCAGCGCGTTTTGGGTTTTGGCGCGGACGGGCCCCTCTCGGCTTCCGTAGTCCATTTGCCCCCGGAGCCTGCCAGACCCCTGGCTCTAGGAGGCTGCCCAGGGGCGCTGCCAACAGCCCCCAGGTGCTGGCTAGCCGCCTCGGCCGGCCACGGGGGGAGCACACACACCTGCGGGTGTCCCCGGGCCGCACACACGAACTGCCCCGCGCTTCCCGGTGTTGCAAATAGGCCCCCGGGAAGCCCCGCCCGCCCTAGGGGCTTGTCGGGTGGGGCCGACCCAAGGTGGTTGACTGGGGAGGGCTGCTGCTGCCACACACCCACTCCTGAAGCCCACTGGGGCGGTCCAAGGGCGAGGAGCTCGGAGCTCGGTCAGGGCTGTCCCAGCAGAACTTTTTGAGGGTGGACGGACACGCCCGCGGGCAATCAGGTGTTGCGGGCAGGCCCCGGGGGCAGGCCCTGCTGAGTCCCCGAGCGCCACCTGGGTTCCTGCCACCACCCTTGGGCCGGGATGAGGTGCCACCTTGTGCGTAGAAGCCCTGCACACAGGCAAGAAGCCCCCCAGGCCCGCGGCGCACCCGACCCTGGAGCCCCCTGGCCGGATGCAGCCACAGGGAACGGGGGTTCTGAGTTGGCAGGCCCCATTCCCGAAGCATCCACGGGCACTTCCCGAAGGGCTGACACCTGCTGCGCCTCAGCAGCCAGCCAACCTCCCTCCCTCTGGTCGGGCACTGCACGCCACACAGCCACTTGTGTCCCCTGTGTCCCTCCCTGGAGGCCGCAGTGCGTTTTGGGTTTTGGCGCGGACGGGCCCCTCTCGGCTTCCGTAGTCCATTTGCCCCCGGAGCCTGCCAGACCCCTGGCTCTAGGAGGCTGCCCAGGGGCGCTGCCAACAGCCCCCAGGTGCTGGCTAGCCGCCTCGGCCGGCCACGGGGGGAGCACACACACCTGCGGGTGTCCCCGGGCCGCACACACGAACTGCCCCGCGCTTCCCGGCGTTGCAAATAGGCCCCCCGGGAAGCCCCGCCCGCCCTAGGGGCTTGTCGGGTGGGGCCGACGCAAGGTGGTTGACTGGGGAGGGCTGCTGCTGCCACACACCCACTCCTGAAGCCCACTGGGGCGGTCCAAGGGCGAGGAGCTCGGAGCTCGGTCAGGGCTGTCCCAGCAGAACTTTTTGAGGGTGGACGGACACGCCCGCGGGCAATCAGGTGTTGCGGGCAGGCCCCGGGGGCAGGCCCTGCTGAGTCCCCGAGCGCCACCTGGGTTCCTGCCACCACCCTTGGGCCGGGATGAGGTGCCACCTTGTGCGTAGAAGCCCTGCACACAGGCAAGAAGCCCCCAGGCCCGCGGCGCACCCGACCCTGGAGCCCCTGGAGCCCCCTGGCCGGATGCAGCCACAGGGAACGGGGGTTCTGAGTTGGCAGGCCCCATTCCCGAAGCATCCACGGGCACTTCCCGAAGGGCTGACACCTGCTGCGCCTCAGCAGCCAGCCAACCTCCCTCCCTCTGGTCGGGCACTGCACGCCACACAGCCACTTGTGTCCCCTGTGTCCCTCCCTGGAGGCCGCAGTGCGTTTTGGGTTTTGGCGCGGACGGGCCCCTCTCGGCTTCCGTAGTCCATTTGCCCCCGGAGCCTGCCAGACCCCTGGCTCTAGGAGGCTGCCCAGGGGCGCTGCCAACAGCCCCCAGGTGCTGGCTAGCCGCAGCGGACGGCCACGGGGGGAGCACACACACCTGCGGGTGTCCCCGGGCCGCACACACGAACTGCCCCGCACTTCCCGGCGTTGCAAATAGGCCCTCCGGGAAGCCCCGCACGCCCTAGGGGCTTGTCGGGTGGGGCCGACGCAAGGTGGTTGACTGGGGAGGGCTGCTGCTGCCACACACCCACTCCTGAAGCCCACTGGGGCGGTCCAAGTGCGAGGAGCTCGGAGCTCGGTCAGGGCTGTCCCAGCAGAACTTTTTGAGGGTGGACGGACACGCCCGCGGGCAATCAGGTGTTGCGGGCAGGCCCCGGGGGCAGGCCCTGCTGAGTCCCCGAGCGCCACCTGGGTTCCTGCCACCACCCTTGGGCCGGGATGAGGTGCCACCTTGTGCGTAGAAGCCCTGCACACAGGCAAGAAGCCCCCCAGGCCCGCGGCGCACCCGACCCTGGAGCCCCCTGGCCGGATGCAGCCACAGGGAACGGGGGTTCTGAGTTGGCAGGCCCCATTCCTGAAGCATCCAGGGGCACTTCCCGAAGGGCTGACACCTGCTGCGCCTCAGCAGCCAGCCAACCTCCCTCCCTCTGGTCGGGCACTGCACGCCACACAGCCACTTGTGTCCCCTGTGTCCCTCCCTGGAGGCCGCAGCGCGTTTTGGGTTTTGGCGCGGACGGGCCCCTCTCGGCTTCCGTAGTCCATTTGCCCCCGGAGCCTGCCAGACCCCTGGCTCTAGGAGGCTGCCCAGGGGCGCTGCCAACAGCCCCCAGGTGCTGGCTAGCCGCCTCGGCCGGCCACGGGGGGAGCACACACACCTGCGGGTGTCCCCGGGCCGCACACACGAACTGCCCCGCGCTTCCCGGCGTTGCAAATAGGCCCCCGGGAAGCCCCGCCCGCCCTAGGGGCTTGTCGGGTGGGGCCGACCCAAGGTGGTTGACTTGGGAGGGCTGCTGCTGCCACACACCCACTCCTGAAGCCCACTCGGGCGGTCCAAGGGCGAGGAGCTCGGAGCTCGGTCAGGGCTGTCCCAGCAGAACTTTTTGAGGGTGGACGGACACGCCCGCGGGCAATCAGGTGTTGCGGGCAGGCCCCGGGGGCAGGCCCTGCTGAGTCCCCGAGCGCCACCTGGGTTCCTGCCACCACCCTTGGGCCGGGATGAGGTGCCACCTTGTGCGTAGAAGCCCTGCACACAGGCAAGAAGCCCCCCAGGCCCGCGGCGCACCCGACCCTGGAGCCCCCTGGCCGGATGCAGCCACAGGGAACGGGGGTTCTGAGTTGGCAGGCCCCATTCCCGAAGCATCCACGGGCACTTCCCGAAGGGCTGACACCTGCTGCGCCTCAGCAGCCAGCCAACCTCCCTCCCTCTGGTCGGGCACTGCACGCCACACAGCCACTTGTGTCCCCTGTGTCCCTCCCTGGAGGCCGCAGCGCGTTTTGGGTTTTGGCGCGGACGGGCCCCTCTCGGCTTCCGTAGTCCATTTGCCCCCGGAGCCTGCCAGACCCCTGGCTCTAGGAGGCTGCCCAGGGGCGCTGCCAACAGCCCCCAGGTGCTGGCTAGCCGCCTCGGCCGGCCACGGGGGGAGCACACACACCTGCGGGTGTCCCCGGGCCGCACACACGAACTGCCCCGCGCTTCCCGGTGTTGCAAATAGGCCCCCGGGAAGCCCCGCCCGCCCTAGGGGCTTGTCGGGTGGGGCCGACGCAAGGTGGTTGACTGGGGAGGGCTGCTGCTGCCACACACCCACTCCTGAAGCCCACTGGGGCGGTCCAAGTGCGAGGAGCTCGGAGCTCGGTCAGGGCTGTCCCAGCAGAACTTTTTGAGGGTGGACGGACACGCCCGCGGGCAATCAGGTGTTGCGGGCAGGCCCCGGGGGCAGGCCCTGCTGAGTCCCCGAGCGCCACCTGGGTTCCTGCCACCACCCTTGGGCCGGGATGAGGTGCCACCTTGTGCGTAGAAGCCCTGCACACAGGCAAGAAGCCCCCAGGCCCGCGGCGCACCCGACCCTGGAGCCCCTGGAGCCCCCTGGCCGGATGCAGCCACAGGGAACGGGGGTTCTGAGTTGGCAGGCCCCATTCCCGAAGCATCCACGGGCACTTCCCGAAGGGCTGACACCTGCTGCGCCTCAGCAGCCAGCCAACCTCCCTCCCTCTGGTCGGGCACTGCACGCCACACAGCCACTTGTGTCCCCTGTGTCCCTCCCTGGAGGCCGCAGTGCGTTTTGGGTTTTGGCGCGGACGGGCCCCTCTCGGCTTCCGTAGTCCATTTGCCCCCGGAGCCTGGCAGACCCCTGGCTCTAGGAGGCTGCCCAGGGGCGCTGCCAACAGCCCCCAGGTGCTGGCTAGCCGCAGCGGACGGCCACGGGGGGAGCACACACACCTGCGGGTGTCCCCGGGCCGCACACACGAACTGCCCCGCACTTCCCGGCGTTGCAAATAGGCCCTCCGGGAAGCCCCGCACGCCCTAGGGGCTTGACGGGTGGGGCCGACGCAAGGTGGTTGACTGGGGAGGGCTGCTGCTGCCACACACCCACTCCTGAAGCCCACTGGGGCGGTCCAAGGGCGAGGAGCTCGGAGCTCGGTCAGGGCTGTCCCAGCAGAACTTTTTGAGGGTGGACGGACACGCCTGCGGGCAATCAGGTGTTGCGGGCAGGCCCCGGGGGCAGGCCCTGCTGAGTCCCCGAGCGCCACCTGGGTTCCTGCCACCACCCTTGGGCCGGGATGAGGTGCCACCTTGTGCGTAGAAGCCCTGCACACAGGCAAGAAGCCCCCCAGGCCCGCGGCGCACCCGACCCTGGAGCCCCCTGGCCGGATGCAGCCACAGGGAACGGGGGTTCTGAGTTGGCAGGCCCCATTCCTGAAGCATCCAGGGGCACTTCCCGAAGGGCTGACACCTGCTGCGCCTCAGCAGCCAGCCAACCTCCCTCCCTCTGGTCGGGCACTGCACGCCACACAGCCACTTGTGTCCCCTGTGTCCCTCCCTGGAGGCCGCAGCGCGTTTTGGGTTTTGGCGCGGACGGGCCCCTCTCGGCTTCCGTAGTCCATTTGCCCCCGGAGCCTGCCAGACCCCTGGCTCTAGGAGGCTGCCCAGGGGCGCTGCCAACAGCCCCCAGGTGCTGGCTAGCCGCCTCGGCCGGCCACGGGGGGAGCACACACACCTGCGGGTGTCCCCGGGCCGCACACACGAACTGCCCCGCGCTTCCCGGTGTTGCAAATAGGCCCCCGGGAAGCCCCGCCCGCCCTAGGGGCTTGTCGGGTGGGGCCGACCCAAGGTGGTTGACTGGGGAGGGCTGCTGCTGCCACACACCCACTCCTGAAGCCCACTGGGGCGGTCCAAGGGCGAGGAGCTCGGAGCTCGGTCAGGGCTGTCCCAGCAGAACTTTTTGAGGGTGGACGGACACGCCCGCGGGCAATCAGGTGTTGCGGGCAGGCCCCGGGGGCAGGCCCTGCTGAGTCCCCGAGCGCCACCTGGGTTCCTGCCACCACCCTTGGGCCGGGATGAGGTGCCACCTTGTGCGTAGAAGCCCTGCACACAGGCAAGAAGCCCCCCAGGCCCGCGGCGCACCCGACCCTGGAGCCCCCTGGCCGGATGCAGCCACAGGGAACGGGGGTTCTGAGTTGGCAGGCCCCATTCCCGAAGCATCCACGGGCACTTCCCGAAGGGCTGACACCTGCTGCGCCTCAGCAGCCAGCCAACCTCCCTCCCTCTGGTCGGGCACTGCACGCCACACAGCCACTTGTGTCCCCTGTGTCCCTCCCTGGAGGCCGCAGTGCGTTTTGGGTTTTGGCGCGGACGGGCCCCTCTCGGCTTCCGTAGTCCATTTGCCCCCGGAGCCTGCCAGACCCCTGGCTCTAGGAGGCTGCCCAGGGGCGCTGCCAACAGCCCCCAGGTGCTGGCTAGCCGCCTCGGCCGGCCACGGGGGGAGCACACACACCTGCGGGTGTCCCCGGGCCGCACACACGAACTGCCCCGCGCTTCCCGGCGTTGCAAATAGGCCCCCCGGGAAGCCCCGCCCGCCCTAGGGGCTTGTCGGGTGGGGCCGACGCAAGGTGGTTGACTGGGGAGGGCTGCTGCTGCCACACACCCACTCCTGAAGCCCACTGGGGCGGTCCAAGGGCGAGGAGCTCGGAGCTCGGTCAGGGCTGTCCCAGCAGAACTTTTTGAGGGTGGACGGACACGCCCGCGGGCAATCAGGTGTTGCGGGCAGGCCCCGGGGGCAGGCCCTGCTGAGTCCCCGAGCGCCACCTGGGTTCCTGCCACCACCCTTGGGCCGGGATGAGGTGCCACCTTGTGCGTAGAAGCCCTGCACACAGGCAAGAAGCCCCCAGGCCCGCGGCGCACCCGACCCTGGAGCCCCTGGAGCCCCCTGGCCGGATGCAGCCACAGGGAACGGGGGTTCTGAGTTGGCAGGCCCCATTCCCGAAGCATCCACGGGCACTTCCCGAAGGGCTGACACCTGCTGCGCCTCAGCAGCCAGCCAACCTCCCTCCCTCTGGTCGGGCACTGCACGCCACACAGCCACTTGTGTCCCCTGTGTCCCTCCCTGGAGGCCGCAGTGCGTTTTGGGTTTTGGCGCGGACGGGCCCCTCTCGGCTTCCGTAGTCCATTTGCCCCCGGAGCCTGCCAGACCCCTGGCTCTAGGAGGCTGCCCAGGGGCGCTGCCAACAGCCCCCAGGTGCTGGCTAGCCGCAGCGGACGGCCACGGGGGGAGCACACACACCTGCGGGTGTCCCCGGGCCGCACACACGAACTGCCCCGCACTTCCCGGCGTTGCAAATAGGCCCTCCGGGAAGCCCCGCACGCCCTAGGGGCTTGACGGGTGGGGCCGACGCAAGGTGGTTGACTGGGGAGGGCTGCTGCTGCCACACACCCACTCCTGAAGCCCACTGGGGCGGTCCAAGGGCGAGGAGCTCGGAGCTCGGTCAGGGCTGTCCCAGCAGAACTTTTTGAGGGTGGACGGACACGCCTGCGGGCAATCAGGTGTTGCGGGCAGGCCCCGGGGGCAGGCCCTGCTGAGTCCCCGAGCGCCACCTGGGTTCCTGCCACCACCCTTGGGCCGGGATGAGGTGCCACCTTGTGCGTAGAAGCCCTGCACACAGGCAAGAAGCCCCCCAGGCCCGCGGCGCACCCGACCCTGGAGCCCCCTGGCCGGATGCAGCCACAGGGAACGGGGGTTCTGAGTTGGCAGGCCCCATTCCCGAAGCATCCACGGGCACTTCCCGAAGGGCTGACACCTGCTGCGCCTCAGCAGCCAGCCAACCTCCCTCCCTCTGGTCGGGCACTGCACGCCACACAGCCACTTGTGTCCCCTGTGTCCCTCCCTGGAGGCCGCAGTGCGTTTTGGGTTTTGGCGCGGACGGGCCCCTCTCGGCTTCCGTAGTCCATTTGCCCCCGGAGCCTGCCAGACCCCTGGCTCTAGGAGGCTGCCCAGGGGCGCTGCCAACAGCCCCCAGGTGCTGGCTAGCCGCAGCGGACGGCCACGGGGGGAGCACACACACCTGCGGGTGTCCCCGGGCCGCACACACGAACTGCCCCGCGCTTCCCGGCGTTGCAAATAGGCCCCCGGGAAGCCCCGCCCGCCCTAGGGGCTTGTCGGGTGGGGCCGACGCAAGGTGGGTGACTGGGGAGGGCTGCTGCTGCCACACACCCACTCCTGAAGCCCACTGGGGCGGTCCAAGGGCGAGGAGCTCGGAGCTCGGTCAGGGCTGTCCCAGCAGAACTTTTTGAGGGTGGACGGACACGCCCGCGGGCAATCAGGTGTTGCGGGCAGGCCCCGGGGGCAGGCCCTGCTGAGTCCCCGAGCGCCACCTGGGTTCCTGCCACCACCCTTGGGCCGGGATGAGGTGCCACCTTGTGCGTAGAAGCCCTGCACACAGGCAAGAAGCCCCCCAGGCCCGCGGCGCACCCGACCCTGGAGCCCCCTGGCCGGATGCAGCCACAGGGAACGGGGGTTCTGAGTTGGCAGGCCCCATTCCCGAAGCATCCACGGGCACTTCCCGAAGGGCTGACACCTGCTGCGCCTCAGCAGCCAGCCAACCTCCCTCCCTCTGGTCGGGCACTGCACGCCACACAGCCACTTGTGTCCCCTGTGTCCCTCCCTGGAGGCCGCAGCGCGTTTTGGGTTTTGGCGCGGACGGGCCCCTCTCGGCTTCCGTAGTCCATTTGCCCCCGGAGCCTGCCAGACCCCTGGCTCTAGGAGGCTGCCCAGGGGCGCTGCCAACAGCCCCCAGGTGCTGGCTAGCCGCAGCAGACGGCCACGGGGGGAGCACACACACCTGCGGGTGTCCCCGGGCCGCACACACGAACTGCCCCGCACTTCCCGGCGTTGCAAATAGGCCCTCCGGGAAGCCCCGCACGCCCTAGGGGCTTGTCGGGTGGGGCCGACGCAAGGTGGTTGACTGGGGAGGGCTGCTGCTGCCACACACCCACTCCTGAAGCCCACTGGGGCGGTCCAAGGGCGAGGAGCTCGGAGCTCGGTCAGGGCTGTCCCAGCAGAACTTTTTGAGGGTGGACGGACACGCCCGCGGGCAATCAGGTGTTGCGGGCAGGCCCCGGGGGCAGGCCCTGCTGAGTCCCCGAGCGCCACCTGGGTTCCTGCCACCACCCTTGGGCCGGGATGAGGTGCCACCTTGTGCGTAGAAGCCCTGAACACAGGCAAGAAGCCCCCCAGGCCCGCGGCGCACCCGACCCTGGAGCCCCTGGAGCCCCCTGGCCGGATGCAGCCACAGGGAACGGGGGTTCTGAGTTGGCAGGCCCCATTCCCGAAGCATCCACGGGCACTTCCCGAAGGGCTGACACCTGCTGCGCCTCAGCAGCCAGCCAACCTCCCTCCCTCTGGTCGGGCACTGCACGCCACACAGCCACTTGTGTCCCCTGTGTCCCTCCCTGGAGGCCGCAGTGCGTTTTGGGTTTTGGCGCGGACGGGCCCCTCTCGGCTTCCGTAGTCCATTTGCCCCCGGAGCCTGCCAGACCCCTGGCTCTAGGAGGCTGCCCAGGGGCGCTGCCAACAGCCCCCAGGTGCTGGCTAGCCGCAGCGGACGGCCACGGGGGGAGCACACACACCTGCGGGTGTCCCCGGGCCGCACACACGAACTGCCCCGCACTTCCCGGCGTTGCAAATAGGCCCTCCGGGAAGCCCCGCACGCCCTAGGGGCTTGTCGGGTGGGGCCGACGCAAGGTGGTTGACTGGGGAGGGCTGCTGCTGCCACACACCCACTCCTGAAGCCCACTGGGGCGGTCCAAGTGCGAGGAGCTCGGAGCTCGGTCAGGGCTGTCCCAGCAGAACTTTTTGAGGGTGGACGGACACGCCCGCGGGCAATCAGGTGTTGCGGGCAGGCCCCGGGGGCAGGCCCTGCTGAGTCCCCGAGCGCCACCTGGGTTCCTGCCACCACCCTTGGGCCGGGATGAGGTGCCACCTTGTGCGTAGAAGCCCTGCACACAGGCAAGAAGCCCCCCAGGCCCGCGGCGCACCCGACCCTGGAGCCCCCTGGCCGGATGCAGCCACAGGGAACGGGGGTTCTGAGTTGGCAGGCCCCATTCCTGAAGCATCCAGGGGCACTTCCCGAAGGGCTGACACCTGCTGCGCCTCAGCAGCCAGCCAACCTCCCTCCCTCTGGTCGGGCACTGCACGCCACACAGCCACTTGTGTCCCCTGTGTCCCTCCCTGGAGGCCGCAGCGCGTTTTGGGTTTTGGCGCGGACGGGCCCCTCTCGGCTTCCGTAGTCCATTTGCCCCCGGAGCCTGCCAGACCCCTGGCTCTAGGAGGCTGCCCAGGGGCGCTGCCAACAGCCCCCAGGTGCTGGCTAGCCGCCTCGGCCGGCCACGGGGGGAGCACACACACCTGCGGGTGTCCCCGGGCCGCACACACGAACTGCCCCGCGCTTCCCGGCGTTGCAAATAGGCCCCCGGGAAGCCCCGCCCGCCCTAGGGGCTTGTCGGGTGGGGCCGACCCAAGGTGGTTGACTTGGGAGGGCTGCTGCTGCCACACACCCACTCCTGAAGCCCACTCGGGCGGTCCAAGGGCGAGGAGCTCGGAGCTCGGTCAGGGCTGTCCCAGCAGAACTTTTTGAGGGTGGACGGACACGCCCGCGGGCAATCAGGTGTTGCGGGCAGGCCCCGGGGGCAGGCCCTGCTGAGTCCCCGAGCGCCACCTGGGTTCCTGCCACCACCCTTGGGCCGGGATGAGGTGCCACCTTGTGCGTAGAAGCCCTGCACACAGGCAAGAAGCCCCCCAGGCCCGCGGCGCACCCGACCCTGGAGCCCCCTGGCCGGATGCAGCCACAGGGAACGGGGGTTCTGAGTTGGCAGGCCCCATTCCCGAAGCATCCACGGGCACTTCCCGAAGGGCTGACACCTGCTGCGCCTCAGCAGCCAGCCAACCTCCCTCCCTCTGGTCGGGCACTGCACGCCACACAGCCACTTGTGTCCCCTGTGTCCCTCCCTGGAGGCCGCAGTGCGTTTTGGGTTTTGGCGCGGACGGGCCCCTCTCGGCTTCCGTAGTCCATTTGCCCCCGGAGCCTGCCAGACCCCTGGCTCTAGGAGGCTGCCCAGGGGCGCTGCCAACAGCCCCCAGGTGCTGGCTAGCCGCCTCGGCCGGCCACGGGGGGAGCACACACACCTGCGGGTGTCCCCGGGCCGCACACACGAACTGCCCCGCGCTTCCCGGCGTTGCAAATAGGCCCCCCGGGAAGCCCCGCCCGCCCTAGGGGCTTGTCGGGTGGGGCCGACGCAAGGTGGTTGACTGGGGAGGGCTGCTGCTGCCACACACCCACTCCTGAAGCCCACTGGGGCGGTCCAAGTGCGAGGAGCTCGGAGCTCGGTCAGGGCTGTCCCAGCAGAACTTTTTGAGGGTGGACGGACACGCCCGCGGGCAATCAGGTGTTGCGGGCAGGCCCCGGGGGCAGGCCCTGCTGAGTCCCCGAGCGCCACCTGGGTTCCTGCCACCACCCTTGGGCCGGGATGAGGTGCCACCTTGTGCGTAGAAGCCCTGCACACAGGCAAGAAGCCCCCAGGCCCGCGGCGCACCCGACCCTGGAGCCCCTGGAGCCCCCTGGCCGGATGCAGCCACAGGGAACGGGGGTTCTGAGTTGGCAGGCCCCATTCCCGAAGCATCCACGGGCACTTCCCGAAGGGCTGACACCTGCTGCGCCTCAGCAGCCAGCCAACCTCCCTCCCTCTGGTCGGGCACTGCACGCCACACAGCCACTTGTGTCCCCTGTGTCCCTCCCTGGAGGCCGCAGTGCGTTTTGGGTTTTGGCGCGGACGGGCCCCTCTCGGCTTCCGTAGTCCATTTGCCCCCGGAGCCTGCCAGACCCCTGGCTCTAGGAGGCTGCCCAGGGGCGCTGCCAACAGCCCCCAGGTGCTGGCTAGCCGCAGCGGACGGCCACGGGGGGAGCACACACACCTGCGGGTGTCCCCGGGCCGCACACACGAACTGCCCCGCACTTCCCGGCGTTGCAAATAGGCCCTCCGGGAAGCCCCGCACGCCCTAGGGGCTTGACGGGTGGGGCCGACGCAAGGTGGTTGACTGGGGAGGGCTGCTGCTGCCACACACCCACTCCTGAAGCCCACTGGGGCGGTCCAAGGGCGAGGAGCTCGGAGCTCGGTCAGGGCTGTCCCAGCAGAACTTTTTGAGGGTGGACGGACACGCCTGCGGGCAATCAGGTGTTGCGGGCAGGCCCCGGGGGCAGGCCCTGCTGAGTCCCCGAGCGCCACCTGGGTTCCTGCCACCACCCTTGGGCCGGGATGAGGTGCCACCTTGTGCGTAGAAGCCCTGCACACAGGCAAGAAGCCCCCCAGGCCCGCGGCGCACCCGACCCTGGAGCCCCCTGGCCGGATGCAGCCACAGGGAACGGGGGTTCTGAGTTGGCAGGCCCCATTCCTGAAGCATCCAGGGGCACTTCCCGAAGGGCTGACACCTGCTGCGCCTCAGCAGCCAGCCAACCTCCCTCCCTCTGGTCGGGCACTGCACGCCACACAGCCACTTGTGTCCCCTGTGTCCCTCCCTGGAGGCCGCAGCGCGTTTTGGGTTTTGGCGCGGACGGGCCCCTCTCGGCTTCCGTAGTCCATTTGCCCCCGGAGCCTGCCAGACCCCTGGCTCTAGGAGGCTGCCCAGGGGCGCTGCCAACAGCCCCCAGGTGCTGGCTAGCCGCCTCGGCCGGCCACGGGGGGAGCACACACACCTGCGGGTGTCCCCGGGCCGCACACACGAACTGCCCCGCGCTTCCCGGTGTTGCAAATAGGCCCCCGGGAAGCCCCGCCCGCCCTAGGGGCTTGTCGGGTGGGGCCGACCCAAGGTGGTTGACTGGGGAGGGCTGCTGCTGCCACACACCCACTCCTGAAGCCCACTGGGGCGGTCCAAGGGCGAGGAGCTCGGAGCTCGGTCAGGGCTGTCCCAGCAGAACTTTTTGAGGGTGGACGGACACGCCCGCGGGCAATCAGGTGTTGCGGGCAGGCCCCGGGGGCAGGCCCTGCTGAGTCCCCGAGCGCCACCTGGGTTCCTGCCACCACCCTTGGGCCGGGATGAGGTGCCACCTTGTGCGTAGAAGCCCTGCACACAGGCAAGAAGCCCCCCAGGCCCGCGGCGCACCCGACCCTGGAGCCCCCTGGCCGGATGCAGCCACAGGGAACGGGGGTTCTGAGTTGGCAGGCCCCATTCCCGAAGCATCCACGGGCACTTCCCGAAGGGCTGACACCTGCTGCGCCTCAGCAGCCAGCCAACCTCCCTCCCTCTGGTCGGGCACTGCACGCCACACAGCCACTTGTGTCCCCTGTGTCCCTCCCTGGAGGCCGCAGTGCGTTTTGGGTTTTGGCGCGGACGGGCCCCTCTCGGCTTCCGTAGTCCATTTGCCCCCGGAGCCTGCCAGACCCCTGGCTCTAGGAGGCTGCCCAGGGGCGCTGCCAACAGCCCCCAGGTGCTGGCTAGCCGCCTCGGCCGGCCACGGGGGGAGCACACACACCTGCGGGTGTCCCCGGGCCGCACACACGAACTGCCCCGCGCTTCCCGGCGTTGCAAATAGGCCCCCCGGGAAGCCCCGCCCGCCCTAGGGGCTTGTCGGGTGGGGCCGACGCAAGGTGGTTGACTGGGGAGGGCTGCTGCTGCCACACACCCACTCCTGAAGCCCACTGGGGCGGTCCAAGTGCGAGGAGCTCGGAGCTCGGTCAGGGCTGTCCCAGCAGAACTTTTTGAGGGTGGACGGACACGCCCGCGGGCAATCAGGTGTTGCGGGCAGGCCCCGGGGGCAGGCCCTGCTGAGTCCCCGAGCGCCACCTGGGTTCCTGCCACCACCCTTGGGCCGGGATGAGGTGCCACCTTGTGCGTAGAAGCCCTGCACACAGGCAAGAAGCCCCCAGGCCCGCGGCGCACCCGACCCTGGAGCCCCTGGAGCCCCCTTGCCGGATGCAGCCACAGGGAACGGGGGTTCTGAGTTGGCAGGCCCCATTCCCGAAGCATCCAGGGGCACTTCCCGAAGGGCTGACACCTGCTGCGCCTCAGCAGCCAGCCAACCTCCCTCCCTCTGGTCGGGCACTGCACGCCACACAGCCACTTGTGTCCCCTGTGTCCCTCCCTGGAGGCCGCAGTGCGTTTTGGGTTTTGGCGCGGACGGGCCCCTCTCGGCTTCCGTAGTCCATTTGCCCCCGGAGCCTGCCAGACCCCTGGCTCTAGGAGGCTGCCCAGGGGCGCTGCCAACAGCCCCCAGGTGCTGGCTAGCCGCAGCGGACGGCCACGGGGGGAGCACACACACCTGCGGGTGTCCCCGGGCCGCACACACGAACTGCCCCGCACTTCCCGGCGTTGCAAATAGGCCCTCCGGGAAGCCCCGCACGCCCTAGGGGCTTGACGGGTGGGGCCGACGCAAGGTGGTTGACTGGGGAGGGCTGCTGCTGCCACACACCCACTCCTGAAGCCCACTGGGGCGGTCCAAGGGCGAGGAGCTCGGAGCTCGGTCAGGGCTGTCCCAGCAGAACTTTTTGAGGGTGGACGGACACGCCTGCGGGCAATCAGGTGTTGCGGGCAGGCCCCGGGGGCAGGCCCTGCTGAGTCCCCGAGCGCCACCTGGGTTCCTGCCACCACCCTTGGGCCGGGATGAGGTGCCACCTTGTGCGTAGAAGCCCTGCACACAGGCAAGAAGCCCCCCAGGCCCGCGGCGCACCCGACCCTGGAGCCCCCTGGCCGGATGCAGCCACAGGGAACGGGGGTTCTGAGTTGGCAGGCCCCATTCCCGAAGCATCCACGGGCACTTCCCGAAGGGCTGACACCTGCTGCGCCTCAGCAGCCAGCCAACCTCCCTCCCTCTGGTCGGGCACTGCACGCCACACAGCCACTTGTGTCCCCTGTGTCCCTCCCTGGAGGCCGCAGTGCGTTTTGGGTTTTGGCGCGGACGGGCCCCTCTCGGCTTCCGTAGTCCATTTGCCCCCGGAGCCTGCCAGACCCCTGGCTCTAGGAGGCTGCCCAGGGGCGCTGCCAACAGCCCCCAGGTGCTGGCTAGCCGCCTCGGCCGGCCACGGGGGGAGCACACACACCTGCGGGTGTCCCCGGGCCGCACACACGAACTGCCCCGCGCTTCCCGGCGTTGCAAATAGGCCCCCCGGGAAGCCCCGCCCGCCCTAGGGGCTTGTCGGGTGGGGCCGACGCAAGGTGGTTGACTGGGGAGGGCTGCTGCTGCCACACACCCACTCCTGAAGCCCACTGGGGCGGTCCAAGTGCGAGGAGCTCGGAGCTCGGTCAGGGCTGTCCCAGCAGAACTTTTTGAGGGTGGACGGACACGCCCGCGGGCAATCAGGTGTTGCGGGCAGGCCCCGGGGGCAGGCCCTGCTGAGTCCCCGAGCGCCACCTGGGTTCCTGCCACCACCCTTGGGCCGGGATGAGGTGCCACCTTGTGCGTAGAAGCCCTGCACACAGGCAAGAAGCCCCCCAGGCCTGCGGCGCACCCGACCCTGGAGCCCCCTGGCCGGATGCAGCCACAGGGAACGGGGGTTCTGAGTTGGCAGGCCCCATTCACGAAGCATCCAGGGGCACTTCCCGAAGGGCTGACACCTGCTGCGCCTCAGCAGCCAGCCAACCTCCCTCCCTCTGGTCGGGCACTGCACGCCACACAGCCACTTGTGTCCCCTGTGTCCCTCCCTGGAGGCCGCAGCGCGTTTTGGGTTTTGGCGCGGACGGGCCCCTCTCGGCTTCCGTAGTCCATTTGCCCCCGGAGCCTGCCAGACCCCTGGCTCTAGGAGGCTGCCCAGGGGCGCTGCCAACAGCCCCCAGGTGCTGGCTAGCCGCCTCGGCCGGCCACGGGGGGAGCACACACACCTGCGGGTGTCCCCGGGCCGCACACACGAACTGCCCCGCGCTTCCCGGCGTTGCAAATAGGCCCCCCGGGAAGCCCCGCCCGCCCTAGGGGCTTGTCGGGTGGGGCCGACCCAAGGTGGTTGACTGGGGAGGGCTGCTGCTGCCACACACCCACTCCTGAAGCCCACTGGGGCGGTCCAAGGGCGAGGAGCTCGGAGCTCGGTCAGGGCTGTCCCAGCAGAACTTTTTGAGGGTGGACGGACACGCCCGCGGGCAATCAGGTGTTGCGGGCAGGCCCCGGGGGCAGGCCCTGCTGAGTCCCCGAGCGCCACCTGGGTTCCTGCCACCACCCTTGGGCCGGGATGAGGTGCCACCTTGTGCGTAGAAGCCCTGCACACAGGCAAGAAGCCCCCCAGGCCCGCGGCGCACCCGACCCTGGAGCCCCTGGAGCCCCCTGGCCGGATGCAGCCACAGGGAACGGGGGTTCTGAGTTGGCAGGCCCCATTCCCGAAGCATCCACGGGCACTTCCCGAAGGGCTGACACCTGCTGCGCCTCAGCAGCCAGCCAACCTCCCTCCCTCTGGTCGGGCACTGCACGCCACACAGCCACTTGTGTCCCCTGTGTCCCTCCCTGGAGGCCGCAGCGCGTTTTGGGTTTTGGCGCGGACGGGCCCCTCTCGGCTTCCGTAGTCCATTTGCCCCCGGAGCCTGCCAGACCCCTGGCTCTAGGAGGCTGCCCAGGGACGCTGCCAACAGCCCCCAGGTGCTGGCTAGCCGCCTCGGCCGGCCACGGGGGGAGCACACACACCTGCGGGTGTCCCCGGGCCGCACACACGAACTGCCCCGCGCTTCCCGGCGTTGCAAATAGGCCCCCCGGGAAGCCCCGCCCGCCCTAGGGGCTTGTCGGGTGGGGCCGACGCAAGGTGGTTGACTGGGGAGGGCTGCTGCTGCCACACACCCACTCCTGAAGCCCACTGGGGCGGTCCAAGTGCGAGGAGCTCGGAGCTCGGTCAGGGCTGTCCCAGCAGAACTTTTTGAGGGTGGACGGACACGCCCGCGGGCAATCAGGTGTTGCGGGCAGGCCCCGGGGGCAGGCACTGCTGAGTCCCCGAGCGCCACCTGGGTTCCTGCCACCACCCTTGGGCCGGGATGAGGTGCCACCTTGTGCGTAGAAGCCCTGCACACAGGCAAGAAGCCCCCCAGGCCCGCGGCGCACCCGACCCTGGAGCCCCCTGGCCGGATGCAGCCACAGGGAACGGGGGTTCTGAGTTGGCAGGCCCCATTCCCGAAGCATCCAGGGGCACTTCCCGACGGGCTGACACCTGCTGCGCCTCAGCAGCCAGCCAACCTCCCTCCCTCTGGTCGGGCACTGCACGCCACACAGCCACTTGTGTCCCCTGTGTCCCTCCCTGGAGGCCGCAGCGCGTTTTGGGTTTTGGCGCGGACGGGCCCCTCTCGGCTTCCGTAGTCCATTTGCCCCCGGAGCCTGCCAGACCCCTGGCTCTAGGAGGCTGCCCAGGGGCGCTGCCAACAGCCCCCAGGTGCTGGCTAGCCGCCTCGGCCGGCCATGGGGGGAGCACACACACCTGCGGGTGTCCCCGGGCCGCACACACGAACTGCCCCGCGCTTCCCGGCGTTGCAAATAGGCCCCCCGGGAAGCCCCGCCCGCCCTAGGGGCTTGTCGGGTGGGGCCGACCCAAGGTGGTTGACTGGGGAGGGCTGCTGCTGCCACACACCCACTCCTGAAGCCCACTGGGGCGGTCCAAGGGCGAGGAGCTCGGAGCTCGGTCAGGGCTGTCCCAGCAGAACTTTTTGAGGGTGGACGGACACGCCCGCGGGCAATCAGGTGTTGCGGGCAGGCCCCGGGGGCAGGCCCTGCTGAGTCCCCGAGCGCCACCTGGGTTCCTGCCACCACCCTTGGGCCGGGATGAGGTGCCACCTTGTGCGTAGAAGCCCTGCACACAGGCAAGAAGCCCCCCAGGCCCGCGGCGCACCCGACCCTGGAGCCCCTGGAGCCCCCTGGCCGGATGCAGCCACAGGGAACGGGGGTTCTGAGTTGGCAGGCCCCATTCACGAAGCATCCACGGGCACTTCCCGAAGGGCTGACACCTGCTGCGCCTCAGCAGCCAGCCAACCTCCCTCCCTCTGGTCGGGCACTGCACGCCACACAGCCACTTGTGTCCCCTGTGTCCCTCCCTGGAGGCCGCAGTGCGTTTTGGGTTTTGGCGCGGACGGGCCCCTCTCGGCTTCCGTAGTCCATTTGCCCCCGGAGCCTGCCAGACCCCTGGCTCTAGGAGGCTGCCCAGGGGCGCTGCCAACAGCCCCCAGGTGCTGGCTAGCCGCAGCGGATGGCCACGGGGGGAGCACACACACCTGCGGGTGTCCCCGGGCCGCACACACGAACTGACCCGCACTTCCCGGCGTTGCAAATAGGCCCTCCGGGAAGCCCCGCACGCCCTAGGGGCTTGTCGGGTGGGGCCGACGCAAGGTGGTTGACTGGGGAGGGCTGCTGCTGCCACACACCCACTCCTGAAGCCCACTGGGGCGGTCCAAGGGCGAGGAGCTCGGAGCTCGGTCAGGGCTGTCCCAGCAGAACTTTTTGAGGGTGGACGGACACGCCCGCGGGCAATCAGGTGTTGCGGGCAGGCCCCGGGGGCAGGCCCTGCTGAGTCCCCGAGCGCCACCTGGGTTCCTGCCACCACCCTTGGGCCGGGATGAGGTGCCACCTTGTGCGTAGAAGCCCTGCACACAGGCAAGAAGCCCCCCAGGCCCGCGGCGCACCCGACCCTGGAGCCCCCTGGCCGGATGCAGCCACAGGGAACGGGGGTTCTGAGTTGGCAGGCCCCATTCCCGAAGCATCCAGGGGCACTTCCCGAAGGGCTGACACCTGCTGCGCCTCAGCAGCCAGCCAACCTCCCTCCCTCTGGTCGGGCACTGCACGCCACACAGCCACTTGTGTCCCCTGTGTCCCTCCCTGGAGGCCGCAGCGCGTTTTGGGTTTTGGCGCGGACGGGCCCCTCTCGGCTTCCGTAGTCCATTTGCCCCCGGAGCCTGCCAGACCCCTGGCTCTAGGAGGCTGCCCAGGGGCGCTGCCAACAGCCCCCAGGTGCTGGCTAGCCGCCTCGGCCGGCCATGGGGGGAGCACACACACCTGCGGGTGTCCCCGGGCCGCACACACGAACTGCCCCGCGCTTCCCGGCGTTGCAAATAGGCCCCCCGGGAAGCCCCGCCCGCCCTAGGGGCTTGTCGGGTGGGGCCGACCCAAGGTGGTTGACTGGGGAGGGCTGCTGCTGCCACACACCCACTCCTGAAGCCCACTGGGGCGGTCCAAGGGCGAGGAGCTCGGAGCTCGGTCAGGGCTGTCCCAGCAGAACTTTTTGAGGGTGGACGGACACGCCCGCGGGCAATCAGGTGTTGCGGGCAGGCCCCGGGGGCAGGCCCTGCTGAGTCCCCGAGCGCCACCTGGGTTCCTGCCACCACCCTTGGGCCGGGATGAGGTGCCACCTTGTGCGTAGAAGCCCTGCACACAGGCAAGAAGCCCCCCAGGCCCGCGGCGCACCCGACCCTGGAGCCCCTGGAGCCCCCTGGCCGGATGCAGCCACAGGGAACGGGGGTTCTGAGTTGGCAGGCCCCATTCCCGAAGCATCCACGGGCACTTCCCGAAGGGCTGACACCTGCTGCGCCTCAGCAGCCAGCCAACCTCCCTCCCTCTGGTCGGGCACTGCACGCCACACAGCCACTTGTGTCCCCTGTGTCCCTCCCTGGAGGCCGCAGCGCGTTTTGGGTTTTGGCGCGGACGGGCCCCTCTCGGCTTCCGTAGTCCATTTGCCCCCGGAGCCTGCCAGACCCCTGGCTCTAGGAGGCTGCCCAGGGACGCTGCCAACAGCCCCCAGGTGCTGGCTAGCCGCCTCGGCCGGCCACGGGGGGAGCACACACACCTGCGGGTGTCCCCGGGCCGCACACACGAACTGCCCCGCGCTTCCCGGCGTTGCAAATAGGCCCCCCGGGAAGCCCCGCCCGCCCTAGGGGCTTGTCGGGTGGGGCCGACGCAAGGTGGTTGACTGGGGAGGGCTGCTGCTGCCACACACCCACTCCTGAAGCCCACTGGGGCGGTCCAAGTGCGAGGAGCTCGGAGCTCGGTCAGGGCTGTCCCAGCAGAACTTTTTGAGGGTGGACGGACACGCCCGCGGGCAATCAGGTGTTGCGGGCAGGCCCCGGGGGCAGGCCCTGCTGAGTCCCCGAGCGCCACCTGGGTTCCTGCCACCACCCTTGGGCCGGGATGAGGTGCCACCTTGTGCGTAGAAGCCCTGCACACAGGCAAGAAGCCCCCCAGGCCCGCGGCGCACCCGACCCTGGAGCCCCCTGGCCGGATGCAGCCACAGGGAACGGGGGTTCTGAGTTGGCAGGCCCCATTCCCGAAGCATCCAGGGGCACTTCCCGAAGGGCTGACACCTGCTGCGCCTCAGCAGCCAGCCAACCTCCCTCCCTCTGGTCGGGCACTGCACGCCACACAGCCACTTGTGTCCCCTGTGTCCCTCCCTGGAGGCCGCAGCGCGTTTTGGGTTTTGGCGCGGACGGGCCCCTCTCGGCTTCCGTAGTCCATTTGCCCCCGGAGCCTGCCAGACCCCTGGCTCTAGGAGGCTGCCCAGGGGCGCTGCCAACAGCCCCCAGGTGCTGGCTAGCCGCCTCGGCCGGCCATGGGGGGAGCACACACACCTGCGGGTGTCCCCGGGCCGCACACACGAACTGCCCCGCGCTTCCCGGCGTTGCAAATAGGCCCCCCGGGAAGCCCCGCCCGCCCTAGGGGCTTGTCGGGTGGGGCCGACCCAAGGTGGTTGACTGGGGAGGGCTGCTGCTGCCACACACCCACTCCTGAAGCCCACTGGGGCGGTCCAAGGGCGAGGAGCTCGGAGCTCGGTCAGGGCTGTCCCAGCAGAACTTTTTGAGGGTGGACGGACACGCCCGCGGGCAATCAGGTGTTGCGGGCAGGCCCCGGGGGCAGGCCCTGCTGAGTCCCCGAGCGCCACCTGGGTTCCTGCCACCACCCTTGGGCCGGGATGAGGTGCCACCTTGTGCGTAGAAGCCCTGCACACAGGCAAGAAGCCCCCCAGGCCCGCGGCGCACCCGACCCTGGAGCCCCTGGAGCCCCCTGGCCGGATGCAGCCACAGGGAACGGGGGTTCTGAGTTGGCAGGCCCCATTCCCGAAGCATCCACGGGCACTTCCCGAAGGGCTGACACCTGCTGCGCCTCAGCAGCCAGCCAACCTCCCTCCCTCTGGTCGGGCACTGCACGCCACACAGCCACTTGTGTCCCCTGTGTCCCTCCCTGGAGGCCGCAGTGCGTTTTGGGTTTTGGCGCGGACGGGCCCCTCTCGGCTTCCGTAGTCCATTTGCCCCCGGAGCCTGCCAGACCCCTGGCTCTAGGAGGCTGCCCAGGGGCGCTGCCAACAGCCCCCAGGTGCTGGCTAGCCGCAGCGGACGGCCACGGGGGGAGCACACACACCTGCGGGTGTCCCCGGGCCGCACACACGAACTGCCCCGCACTTCCCGGCGTTGCAAATAGGCCCTCCGGGAAGCCCCGCACGCCCTAGGGGCTTGTCGGGTGGGGCCGACGCAAGGTGGTTGACTGGGGAGGGCTGCTGCTGCCACACACCCACTCCTGAAGCCCACTGGGGCGGTCCAAGGGCGAGGAGCTCGGAGCTCGGTCAGGGCTGTCCCAGCAGAACTTTTTGAGGGTGGACGGACACGCCCGCGGGCAATCAGGTGTTGCGGGCAGGCCCCGGGGGCAGGCCCTGCTGAGTCCCCGAGCGCCACCTGGGTTCCTGCCACCACCCTTGGGCCGGGATGAGGTGCCACCTTGTGCGTAGAAGCCCTGCACACAGGCAAGAAGCCCCCCAGGCCCGCGGCGCACCCGACCCTGGAGCCCCCTGGCCGGATGCAGCCACAGGGAACGGGGGTTCTGAGTTGGCAGGCCCCATTCCCGAAGCATCCACGGGCACTTCCCGAAGGGCTGACACCTGCTGCGCCTCAGCAGCCAGCCAACCTCCCTCCCTCTGGTCGGGCACTGCACGCCACACAGCCACTTGTGTCCCCTGTGTCCCTCCCTGGAGGCCGCAGTGCGTTTTGGGTTTTGGCGCGGACGGGCCCCTCTCGGCTTCCGTAGTCCATTTGCCCCCGGAGCCTGCCAGACCCCTGGCTCTAGGAGGCTGCCCAGGGGCGCTGCCAACAGCCCCCAGGTGCTGGCTAGCCGCCTCGGCCGGCCACGGGGGGAGCACACACACCTGCGGGTGTCCCCGGGCCGCACACACGAACTGCCCCGCGCTTCCCGGCGTTGCAAATAGGCCCCCCGGGAAGCCCCGCCCGCCCTAGGGGCTTGTCGGGTGGGGCCGACGCAAGGTGGTTGACTGGGGAGGGCTGCTGCTGCCACACACCCACTCCTGAAGCCCACTGGGGCGGTCCAAGTGCGAGGAGCTCGGAGCTCGGTCAGGGCTGTCCCAGCAGAACTTTTTGAGGGTGGACGGACACGCCCGCGGGCAATCAGGTGTTGCGGGCAGGCCCCGGGGGCAGGCCCTGCTGAGTCCCCGAGCGCCACCTGGGTTCCTGCCACCACCCTTGGGCCGGGATGAGGTGCCACCTTGTGCGTAGAAGCCCTGCACACAGGCAAGAAGCCCCCCAGGCCCGCGGCGCACCCGACCCTGGAGCCCCCTGGCCGGATGCAGCCACAGGGAACGGGGGTTCTGAGTTGGCAGGCCCCATTCACGAAGCATCCAGGGGCACTTCCCGAAGGGCTGACACCTGCTGCGCCTCAGCAGCCAGCCAACCTCCCTCCCTCTGGTCGGGCACTGCACGCCACACAGCCACTTGTGTCCCCTGTGTCCCTCCCTGGAGGCCGCAGCGCGTTTTGGGTTTTGGCGCGGACGGGCCCCCTCTCGGCTTCCGTAGTCCATTTGCCCCCGGAGCCTGCCAGACCCCTGGCTCTAGGAGGCTGCCCAGGGGCGCTGCCAACAGCCCCCAGGTGCTGGCTAGCCGCCTCGGCCGGCCACGGGGGGAGCACACACACCTGCGGGTGTCCCCGGGCCGCACACACGAACTGCCCCGCGCTTCCCGGCGTTGCAAATAGGCCCCCCGGGAAGCCCCGCCCGCCCTAGGGGCTTGTCGGGTGGGGCCGACCCAAGGTGGTTGACTGGGGAGGGCTGCTGCTGCCACACACCCACTCCTGAAGCCCACTGGGGCGGTCCAAGGGCGAGGAGCTCGGAGCTCGGTCAGGGCTGTCCCAGCAGAACTTTTTGAGGGTGGACGGACACGCCCGCGGGCAATCAGGTGTTGCGGGCAGGCCCCGGGGGCAGGCCCTGCTGAGTCCCCGAGCGCCACCTGGGTTCCTGCCACCACCCTTGGGCCGGGATGAGGTGCCACCTTGTGCGTAGAAGCCCTGCACACAGGCAAGAAGCCCCCCAGGCCCGCGGCGCACCCGACCCTGGAGCCCCTGGAGCCCCCTGGCCGGATGCAGCCACAGGGAACGGGGGTTCTGAGTTGGCAGGCCCCATTCCCGAAGCATCCACGGGCACTTCCCGAAGGGCTGACACCTGCTGCGCCTCAGCAGCCAGCCAACCTCCCTCCCTCTGGTCGGGCACTGCACGCCACACAGCCACTTGTGTCCCCTGTGTCCCTCCCTGGAGGCCGCAGCGCGTTTTGGGTTTTGGCGCGGACGGGCCCCTCTCGGCTTCCGTAGTCCATTTGCCCCCGGAGCCTGCCAGACCCCTGGCTCTAGGAGGCTGCCCAGGGACGCTGCCAACAGCCCCCAGGTGCTGGCTAGCCGCCTCGGCCGGCCACGGGGGGAGCACACACACCTGCGGGTGTCCCCGGGCCGCACACACGAACTGCCCCGCGCTTCCCGGCGTTGCAAATAGGCCCCCCGGGAAGCCCCGCCCGCCCTAGGGGCTTGTCGGGTGGGGCCGACGCAAGGTGGTTGACTGGGGAGGGCTGCTGCTGCCACACACCCACTCCTGAAGCCCACTGGGGCGGTCCAAGTGCGAGGAGCTCGGAGCTCGGTCAGGGCTGTCCCAGCAGAACTTTTTGAGGGTGGACGGACACGCCCGCGGGCAATCAGGTGTTGCGGGCAGGCCCCGGGGGCAGGCCCTGCTGAGTCCCCGAGCGCCACCTGGGTTCCTGCCACCACCCTTGGGCCGGGATGAGGTGCCACCTTGTGCGTAGAAGCCCTGCACACAGGCAAGAAGCCCCCCAGGCCCGCGGCGCACCCGACCCTGGAGCCCCCTGGCCGGATGCAGCCACAGGGAACGGGGGTTCTGAGTTGGCAGGCCCCATTCCCGAAGCATCCAGGGGCACTTCCCGACGGGCTGACACCTGCTGCGCCTCAGCAGCCAGCCAACCTCCCTCCCTCTGGTCGGGCACTGCACGCCACACAGCCACTTGTGTCCCCTGTGTCCCTCCCTGGAGGCCGCAGCGCGTTTTGGGTTTTGGCGCGGACGGGCCCCTCTCGGCTTCCGTAGTCCATTTGCCCCCGGAGCCTGCCAGACCCCTGGCTCTAGGAGGCTGCCCAGGGGCGCTGCCAACAGCCCCCAGGTGCTGGCTAGCCGCCTCGGCCGGCCATGGGGGTAGCACACACACCTGCGGGTGTCCCCGGGCCGCACACACGAACTGCCCCGCGCTTCCCGGCGTTGCAAATAGGCCCCCCGGGAAGCCCCGCCCGCCCTAGGGGCTTGTCGGGTGGGGCCGACGCAAGGTGGTTGACTGGGGAGGGCTGCTGCTGCCACACACCCACTCCTGAAGCCCACTGGGGCGGTCCAAGGGCGAGGAGCTCGGAGCTCGGTCAGGGCTGTCCCAGCAGAACTTTTTGAGGGTGGACGGACACGCCCGCGGGCAATCAGGTGTTGCGGGCAGGCCCCGGGGGCAGGCCCTGCTGAGTCCCCGAGCGCCACCTGGGTTCCTGCCACCACCCTTGGGCCGGGATGAGGTGCCACCTTGTGCGTAGAAGCCCTGCACACAGGCAAGAAGCCCCCCAGGCCCGCGGCGCACCCGACCCTGGAGCCCCTGGAGCCCCCTGGCCGGATGCAGCCACAGGGAACGGGGGTTCTGAGTTGGCAGGCCCCATTCCCGAAGCATCCACGGGCACTTCCCGAAGGGCTGACACCTGCTGCGCCTCAGCAGCCAGCCAACCTCCCTCCCTCTGGTCGGGCACTGCACGCCACACAGCCACTTGTGTCCCCTGTGTCCCTCCCTGGAGGCCGCAGTGCGTTTTGGGTTTTGGCGCGGACGGGCCCCTCTCGGCTTCCGTAGTCCATTTGCCCCCGGAGCCTGCCAGACCCCTGGCTCTAGGAGGCTGCCCAGGGGCGCTGCCAACAGCCCCCAGGTGCTGGCTAGCCGCAGCGGATGGCCACGGGGGGAGCACACACACCTGCGGGTGTCCCCGGGCCGCACACACGAACTGCCCCGCGCTTCCCGGCGTTGCAAATAGGCCCCCGGGAAGCCCCGCCCGCCCTAGGGGCTTGTCGGGTGGGGCCGACCCAAGGTGGTTGACTGGGGAGGGCTGCTGCTGCCACACACCCACTCCTGAAGCCCACTGGGGCGGTCCAAGTGCGAGGAGCTCGGAGCTCGGTCAGGGCTGTCCCAGCAGAACTTTTTGAGGGTGGACGGACACGCCCGCGGGCAATCAGGTGTTGCGGGCAGGCCCCGGGGGCAGGCCCTGCTGAGTCCCCGAGCGCCACCTGGGTTCCTGCCACCACCCTTGGGCCGGGATGAGGTGCCACCTTGTGCGTAGAAGCCCTGCACACAGGCAAGAAGCCCCCCAGGCCCGCGGCGCACCCGACCCTGGAGCCCCCTGGCCGGATGCAGCCACAGGGAACGGGGGTTCTGAGTTGGCAGGCCCCATTCACGAAGCATCCAGGGGCACTTCCCGAAGGGCTGACACCTGCTGCGCCTCAGCAGCCAGCCAACCTCCCTCCCTCTGGTCGGGCACTGCACGCCACACAGCCACTTGTGTCCCCTGTGTCCCTCCCTGGAGGCCGCAGCGCGTTTTGGGTTTTGGCGCGGACGGGCCCCTCTCGGCTTCCGTAGTCCATTTGCCCCCGGAGCCTGCCAGACCCCTGGCTCTAGGAGGCTGCCCAGGGGCGCTGCCAACAGCCCCCAGGTGCTGGCTAGCCGCCTCGGCCGGCCACGGGGGGAGCACACACACCTGCGGGTGTCCCCGGGCCGCACACACGAACTGCCCCGCGCTTCCCGGCGTTGCAAATAGGCCCCCCGGGAAGCCCCGCCCGCCCTAGGGGCTTGTCGGGTGGGGCCGACCCAAGGTGGTTGACTGGGGAGGGCTGCTGCTGCCACACACCCACTCCTGAAGCCCACTGGGGCGGTCCAAGGGCGAGGAGCTCGGAGCTCGGTCAGGGCTGTCCCAGCAGAACTTTTTGAGGGTGGACGGACACGCCCGCGGGCAATCAGGTGTTGCGGGCAGGCCCCGGGGGCAGGCCCTGCTGAGTCCCCGAGCGCCACCTGGGTTCCTGCCACCACCCTTGGGCCGGGATGAGGTGCCACCTTGTGCGTAGAAGCCCTGCACACAGGCAAGAAGCCCCCCAGGCCCGCGGCGCACCCGACCCTGGAGCCCCTGGAGCCCCCTGGCCGGATGCAGCCACAGGGAACGGGGGTTCTGAGTTGGCAGGCCCCATTCCCGAAGCATCCACGGGCACTTCCCGAAGGGCTGACACCTGCTGCGCCTCAGCAGCCAGCCAACCTCCCTCCCTCTGGTCGGGCACTGCACGCCACACAGCCACTTGTGTCCCCTGTGTCCCTCCCTGGAGGCCGCAGCGCGTTTTGGGTTTTGGCGCGGACGGGCCCCTCTCGGCTTCCGTAGTCCATTTGCCCCCGGAGCCTGCCAGACCCCTGGCTCTAGGAGGCTGCCCAGGGACGCTGCCAACAGCCCCCAGGTGCTGGCTAGCCGCCTCGGCCGGCCACGGGGGGAGCACACACACCTGCGGGTGTCCCCGGGCCGCACACACGAACTGCCCCGCGCTTCCCGGCGTTGCAAATAGGCCCCCCGGGAAGCCCCGCCCGCCCTAGGGGCTTGTCGGGTGGGGCCGACGCAAGGTGGTTGACTGGGGAGGGCTGCTGCTGCCACACACCCACTCCTGAAGCCCACTGGGGCGGTCCAAGTGCGAGGAGCTCGGAGCTCGGTCAGGGCTGTCCCAGCAGAACTTTTTGAGGGTGGACGGACACGCCCGCGGGCAATCAGGTGTTGCGGGCAGGCCCCGGGGGCAGGCCCTGCTGAGTCCCCGAGCGCCACCTGGGTTCCTGCCACCACCCTTGGGCCGGGATGAGGTGCCACCTTGTGCGTAGAAGCCCTGCACACAGGCAAGAAGCCCCCCAGGCCCGCGGCGCACCCGACCCTGGAGCCCCCTGGCCGGATGCAGCCACAGGGAACGGGGGTTCTGAGTTGGCAGGCCCCATTCCCGAAGCATCCAGGGGCACTTCCCGACGGGCTGACACCTGCTGCGCCTCAGCAGCCAGCCAACCTCCCTCCCTCTGGTCGGGCACTGCACGCCACACAGCCACTTGTGTCCCCTGTGTCCCTCCCTGGAGGCCGCAGCGCGTTTTGGGTTTTGGCGCGGACGGGCCCCTCTCGGCTTCCGTAGTCCATTTGCCCCCGGAGCCTGCCAGACCCCTGGCTCTAGGAGGCTGCCCAGGGGCGCTGCCAACAGCCCCCAGGTGCTGGCTAGCCGCCTCGGCCGGCCATGGGGGGAGCACACACACCTGCGGGTGTCCCCGGGCCGCACACACGAACTGCCCCGCGCTTCCCGGCGTTGCAAATAGGCCCCCCGGGAAGCCCCGCCCGCCCTAGGGGCTTGTCGGGTGGGGCCGACCCAAGGTGGTTGACTGGGGAGGGCTGCTGCTGCCACACACCCACTCCTGAAGCCCACTGGGGCGGTCCAAGGGCGAGGAGCTCGGAGCTCGGTCAGGGCTGTCCCAGCAGAACTTTTTGAGGGTGGACGGACACGCCCGCGGGCAATCAGGTGTTGCGGGCAGGCCCCGGGGGCAGGCCCTGCTGAGTCCCCGAGCGCCACCTGGGTTCCTGCCACCACCCTTGGGCCGGGATGAGGTGCCACCTTGTGCGTAGAAGCCCTGCACACAGGCAAGAAGCCCCCCAGGCCCGCGGCGCACCCGACCCTGGAGCCCCTGGAGCCCCCTGGCCGGATGCAGCCACAGGGAACGGGGGTTCTGAGTTGGCAGGCCCCATTCCCGAAGCATCCACGGGCACTTCCCGAAGGGCTGACACCTGCTGCGCCTCAGCAGCCAGCCAACCTCCCTCCCTCTGGTCGGGCACTGCACGCCACACAGCCACTTGTGTCCCCTGTGTCCCTCCCTGGAGGCCGCAGTGCGTTTTGGGTTTTGGCGCGGACGGGCCCCTCTCGGCTTCCGTAGTCCATTTGCCCCCGGAGCCTGCCAGACCCCTGGCTCTAGGAGGCTGCCCAGGGGCGCTGCCAACAGCCCCCAGGTGCTGGCTAGCCGCAGCGGATGGCCACGGGGGGAGCACACACACCTGCGGGTGTCCCCGGGCCGCACACACGAACTGACCCGCACTTCCCGGCGTTGCAAATAGGCCCTCCGGGAAGCCCCGCACGCCCTAGGGGCTTGTCGGGTGGGGCCGACGCAAGGTGGTTGACTGGGGAGGGCTGCTGCTGCCACACACCCACTCCTGAAGCCCACTGGGGCGGTCCAAGGGCGAGGAGCTCGGAGCTCGGTCAGGGCTGTCCCAGCAGAACTTTTTGAGGGTGGACGGACACGCCCGCGGGCAATCAGGTGTTGCGGGCAGGCCCCGGGGGCAGGCCCTGCTGAGTCCCCGAGCGCCACCTGGGTTCCTGCCACCACCCTTGGGCCGGGATGAGGTGCCACCTTGTGCGTAGAAGCCCTGCACACAGGCAAGAAGCCCCCCAGGCCCGCGGCGCACCCGACCCTGGAGCCCCCTGGCCGGATGCAGCCACAGGGAACGGGGGGTTCTGAGTTGGCAGGCCCCATTCCCGAAGCATCCAGGGGCACTTCCCGAAGGGCTGACACCTGCTGCGCCTCAGCAGCCAGCCAACCTCCCTCCCTCTGGTCGGGCACTGCACGCCACACAGCCACTTGTGTCCCCTGTGTCCCTCCCTGGAGGCCGCAGCGCGTTTTGGGTTTTGGCGCGGACGGGCCCCTCTCGGCTTCCGTAGTCCATTTGCCCCCGGAGCCTGCCAGACCCCTGGCTCTAGGAGGCTGCCCAGGGGCGCTGCCAACAGCCCCCAGGTGCTGGCTAGCCGCCTCGGCCGGCCATGGGGGGAGCACACACACCTGCGGGTGTCCCCGGGCCGCACACACGAACTGCCCCGCGCTTCCCGGCGTTGCAAATAGGCCCCCCGGGAAGCCCCGCCCGCCCTAGGGGCTTGTCGGGTGGGGCCGACCCAAGGTGGTTGACTGGGGAGGGCTGCTGCTGCCACACACCCACTCCTGAAGCCCACTGGGGCGGTCCAAGGGCGAGGAGCTCGGAGCTCGGTCAGGGCTGTCCCAGCAGAACTTTTTGAGGGTGGACGGACACGCCCGCGGGCAATCAGGTGTTGCGGGCAGGCCCCGGGGGCAGGCCCTGCTGAGTCCCCGAGCGCCACCTGGGTTCCTGCCACCACCCTTGGGCCGGGATGAGGTGCCACCTTGTGCGTAGAAGCCCTGCACACAGGCAAGAAGCCCCCCAGGCCCGCGGCGCACCCGACCCTGGAGCCCCTGGAGCCCCCTGGCCGGATGCAGCCACAGGGAACGGGGGTTCTGAGTTGGCAGGCCCCATTCCCGAAGCATCCACGGGCACTTCCCGAAGGGCTGACACCTGCTGCGCCTCAGCAGCCAGCCAACCTCCCTCCCTCTGGTCGGGCACTGCACGCCACACAGCCACTTGTGTCCCCTGTGTCCCTCCCTGGAGGCCGCAGCGCGTTTTGGGTTTTGGCGCGGACGGGCCCCTCTCGGCTTCCGTAGTCCATTTGCCCCCGGAGCCTGCCAGACCCCTGGCTCTAGGAGGCTGCCCAGGGACGCTGCCAACAGCCCCCAGGTGCTGGCTAGCCGCCTCGGCCGGCCACGGGGGGAGCACACACACCTGCGGGTGTCCCCGGGCCGCACACACGAACTGCCCCGCGCTTCCCGGCGTTGCAAATAGGCCCCCCGGGAAGCCCCGCCCGCCCTAGGGGCTTGTCGGGTGGGGCCGACGCAAGGTGGTTGACTGGGGAGGGCTGCTGCTGCCACACACCCACTCCTGAAGCCCACTGGGGCGGTCCAAGTGCGAGGAGCTCGGAGCTCGGTCAGGGCTGTCCCAGCAGAACTTTTTGAGGGTGGACGGACACGCCCGCGGGCAATCAGGTGTTGCGGGCAGGCCCCGGGGGCAGGCCCTGCTGAGTCCCCGAGCGCCACCTGGGTTCCTGCCACCACCCTTGGGCCGGGATGAGGTGCCACCTTGTGCGTAGAAGCCCTGCACACAGGCAAGAAGCCCCCCAGGCCCGCGGCGCACCCGACCCTGGAGCCCCCTGGCCGGATGCAGCCACAGGGAACGGGGGTTCTGAGTTGGCAGGCCCCATTCCCGAAGCATCCAGGGGCACTTCCCGAAGGGCTGACACCTGCTGCGCCTCAGCAGCCAGCCAACCTCCCTCCCTCTGGTCGGGCACTGCACGCCACACAGCCACTTGTGTCCCCTGTGTCCCTCCCTGGAGGCCGCAGCGCGTTTTGGGTTTTGGCGCGGACGGGCCCCTCTCGGCTTCCGTAGTCCATTTGCCCCCGGAGCCTGCCAGACCCCTGGCTCTAGGAGGCTGCCCAGGGGCGCTGCCAACAGCCCCCAGGTGCTGGCTAGCCGCCTCGGCCGGCCATGGGGGGAGCACACACACCTGCGGGTGTCCCCGGGCCGCACACACGAACTGCCCCGCGCTTCCCGGCGTTGCAAATAGGCCCCCCGGGAAGCCCCGCCCGCCCTAGGGGCTTGTCGGGTGGGGCCGACCCAAGGTGGTTGACTGGGGAGGGCTGCTGCTGCCACACACCCACTCCTGAAGCCCACTGGGGCGGTCCAAGGGCGAGGAGCTCGGAGCTCGGTCAGGGCTGTCCCAGCAGAACTTTTTGAGGGTGGACGGACACGCCCGCGGGCAATCAGGTGTTGCGGGCAGGCCCCGGGGGCAGGCCCTGCTGAGTCCCCGAGCGCCACCTGGGTTCCTGCCACCACCCTTGGGCCGGGATGAGGTGCCACCTTGTGCGTAGAAGCCCTGCACACAGGCAAGAAGCCCCCCAGGCCCGCGGCGCACCCGACCCTGGAGCCCCTGGAGCCCCCTGGCCGGATGCAGCCACAGGGAACGGGGGTTCTGAGTTGGCAGGCCCCATTCCCGAAGCATCCACGGGCACTTCCCGAAGGGCTGACACCTGCTGCGCCTCAGCAGCCAGCCAACCTCCCTCCCTCTGGTCGGGCACTGCACGCCACACAGCCACTTGTGTCCCCTGTGTCCCTCCCTGGAGGCCGCAGTGCGTTTTGGGTTTTGGCGCGGACGGGCCCCTCTCGGCTTCCGTAGTCCATTTGCCCCCGGAGCCTGCCAGACCCCTGGCTCTAGGAGGCTGCCCAGGGGCGCTGCCAACAGCCCCCAGGTGCTGGCTAGCCGCAGCGGACGGCCACGGGGGGAGCACACACACCTGCGGGTGTCCCCGGGCCGCACACACGAACTGCCCCGCACTTCCCGGCGTTGCAAATAGGCCCTCCGGGAAGCCCCGGACGCCCTAGGGGCTTGTCGGGTGGGGCCGACGCAAGGTGGTTGACTGGGGAGGGCTGCTGCTGCCACACACCCACTCCTGAAGCCCACTGGGGCGGTCCAAGGGCGAGGAGCTCGGAGCTCGGTCAGGGCTGTCCCAGCAGAACTTTTTGAGGGTGGACGGACACGCCCGCGGGCAATCAGGTGTTGCGGGCAGGCCCCGGGGGCAGGCCCTGCTGAGTCCCCGAGCGCCACCTGGGTTCCTGCCACCACCCTTGGGCCGGGATGAGGTGCCACCTTGTGCGTAGAAGCCCTGCACACAGGCAAGAAGCCCCCCAGGCCCGCGGCGCACCCGACCCTGGAGCCCCCTGGCCGGATGCAGCCACAGGGAACGGGGGTTCTGAGTTGGCAGGCCCCATTCCCGAAGCATCCACGGGCACTTCCCGAAGGGCTGACACCTGCTGCGCCTCAGCAGCCAGCCAACCTCCCTCCCTCTGGTCGGGCACTGCACGCCACACAGCCACTTGTGTCCCCTGTGTCCCTCCCTGGAGGCCGCAGCGCGTTTTGGGTTTTGGCGCGGACGGGCCCCTCTCGGCTTCCGTAGTCCATTTGCCCCCGGAGCCTGCCAGACCCCTGGCTCTAGGAGGCTGCCCAGGGGCGCTGCCAACAGCCCCCAGGTGCTGGCTAGCCGCAGCAGACGGCCACGGGGGGAGCACACACACCTGCGGGTGTCCCCGGGCCGCACACACGAACTGCCCCGCACTTCCCGGCGTTGCAAATAGGCCCCCCGGGAAGCCCCGCACGCCCTAGGGGCTTGTCGGGTGGGGCCGACGCAAGGTGGTTGACTGGGGAGGGCTGCTGCTGGCACACACCCACTCCTGAAGCCCACTGGGGCGGTCCAAGGGCGAGGAGCTCGGAGCTCGGTCAGGGCTGTCCCAGCAGAACTTTTTGAGGGTGGACGGACACGCCCGCGGGCAATCAGGTGTTGCGGGCAGGCCCCGGGGGCAGGCCCTGCTGAGTCCCCGAGCGCCACCTGGGTTCCTGCCACCACCCTTGGGCCAGGATGAGGTGCCACCTTGTGCGTAGAAGCCCTGCACACAGGCAAGAAGCCCCCCAGGCCCGCGGCGCACCCGACCCTGGAGCCCCTGGAGCCCCCTGGCCGGATGCAGCCACAGGGAACGGGGGTTCTGAGTTGGCAGGCCCCATTCCTGAAGCATCCAGGGGCACTTCCCGAAGGGCTGACACCTGCTGCGCCTCAGCAGCCAGCCAACCTCCCTCCCTCTGGTCGGGCACTGCACGCCACACAGCCACTTGTGTCCCCTGTGTCCCTCCCTGGAGGCCGCAGCGCGTTTTGGGTTTTGGCGCGGACGGGCCCCTCTCGGCTTCCGTAGTCCATTTGCCCCCGGAGCCTGCCAGACCCCTGGCTCTAGGAGGCTGCCCAGGGGCGCTGCCAACAGCCCCCAGGTGCTGGCTAGCCGCCTCGGCCGGCCACGGGGGGAGCACACACACCTGCGGGTGTCCCCGGGCCGCACACACGAACTGCCCCGCGCTTCCCGGCGTTGCAAATAGGCCCCCGGGAAGCCCCGCCCGCCCTAGGGGCTTGTCGGGTGGGGCCGACCCAAGGTGGTTGACTGGGGAGGGCTGCTGCTGCCACACACCCACTCCTGAAGCCCACTGGGGCGGTCCAAGGGCGAGGAGCTCGGAGCTCGGTCAGGGCTGTCCCAGCAGAACTTTTTGAGGGTGGACGGACACGCCCGCGGGCAATCAGGTGTTGCGGGCAGGCCCCGGGGGCAGGCCCTGCTGAGTCCCCGAGCGCCACCTGGGTTCCTGCCACCACCCTTGGGCCGGGATGAGGTGCCACCTTGTGCGTAGAAGCCCTGCACACAGGCAAGAAGCCCCCCAGGCCCGCGGCGCACCCGACCCTGGAGCCCCCTGGCCGGATGCAGCCACAGGGAACGGGGGTTCTGAGTTGGCAGGCCCCATTCCCGAAGCATCCACGGGCACTTCCCGAAGGGCTGACACCTGCTGCGCCTCAGCAGCCAGCCAACCTCCCTCCCTCTGGTCGGGCACTGCACGCCACACAGCCACTTGTGTCCCCTGTGTCCCTCCCTGGAGGCCGCAGCGCGTTTTGGGTTTTGGCGCGGACGGGCCCCTCTCGGCTTCCGTAGTCCATTTGCCCCCGGAGCCTGCCAGACCCCTGGCTCTAGGAGGCTGCCCAGGGGCGCTGCCAACAGCCCCCAGGTGCTGGCTAGCTGCCTCGGCCGGCCACGGGGGGAGCACACACACCTGCGGGTGTCCCCGGGCCGCACACACGAACTGCCCCGCACTTCCCGGCGTTGCAAATAGGCCCCCCGGGAAGCCCCGCACGCCCTAGGGGCTTGTCGGGTGGGGCCGACGCAAGGTGGTTGACTGGGGAGGGCTGCTGCTGCCACACACCCACTCCTGAAGCCCACTGGGGCGGTCCAAGGGCGAGGAGCTCGGAGCTCGGTCAGGGCTGTCCCAGCAGAACTTTTTGAGGGTGGACGGACACGCCCGCGGGCAATCAGGTGTTGCGGGCAGGCCCCGGGGGCAGGCCCTGCTGAGTCCCCGAGCGCCACCTGGGTTCCTGCCACCACCCTTGGGCCGGGATGAGGTGCCACCTTGTGCGTAGAAGCCCTGCACACAGGCAAGAAGCCCCCCAGGCCCGCGGCGCACCCGACCCTGGAGCCCCCTGGCCGGATGCAGCCACAGGGAACGGGGGTTCTGAGTTGGCAGGCCCCATTCCCGAAGCATCCACGGGCACTTCCCGAAGGGCTGACACCTGCTGCGCCTCAGCAGCCAGCCAACCTCCCTCCCTCTGGTCAGGCACTGCACGCCACACAGCCACTTGTGTCCCCTGTGTCCCTCCCTGGAGGCCGCAGCGCGTTTTGGGTTTTGGCGCGGACGGGCCCCTCTCGGCTTCCGTAGTCCATTTGCCCCGGAGCCTGCCAGACCCCTGGCTCTAGGAGGCTGCCCAGGGGCGCTGCCAACAGCCCCCAGGTGCTGGCTAGCCGCCTCGGCCGGCCACGGAAGGAGCACACACACCTGCGGGTGTCCCCGGGCCGCACACACGAACTGCCCCGCGCTTCCCGGCGTTGCAAATAGGCCCCCCGGGAAGCCCGGCACGCCCTAGGGGCTTGTCGGGTGGGGCCGACGCAAGGTGGTTGACTGGGGAGGGCTGCTGCTGCCACACACCCACTCCTGAAGCCCACTGGGGCGGTCCAAGGGCGAGGAGCTCGGAGCTCGGTCAGGGCTGTCCCAGCAGAACTTTTTGAGGGTGGACGGACACGCCCGCGGGCAATCAGGTGTTGCGGGCAGGCCCCGGGGGCAGGCCCTGCTGAGTCCCCGAGCGCCACCTGGGTTCCTGCCACCACCCTTGGGCCGGGATGAGGTGCCACCTTGTGCGTAGAAGCCCTGCACACAGGCAAGAAGCCCCCCAGGCCCGCGGCGCACCCGACCCTGGAGCCCCTGGAGCCCCCTGGCCGGATGCAGCCACAGGGAACGGGGGTTCTGAGTTGGCAGGCCCCATTCCCGAAGCATCCACGGGCACTTCCCGAAGGGCTGACACCTGCTGCGCCTCAGCAGCCAGCCAACCTCCCTCCCTCTGGTCGTGCACTGCACGCCACACAGCCACTTGTGTCCCCTGTGTCCCTCCCTGGAGGCCGCAGCGCGTTTTGGGTTTTGGCGCGGACGGGCCCCTCTCGGCTTCCGTAGTCCATTTGCCCCCGGAGCCTGCCAGACCCCTGGCTCTAGGAGGCTGCCCAGGGGCGCTGCCAACAGCCCCCAGGTGCTGGCTAGCCGCCTCGGCCGGCCACGGGGGGAGCACACACACCTGCGGGTGTCCCCGGGCCGCACACACGAACTGCCCCGCGCTTCCCGGCGTTGCAAATAGGCCCCCCGGGAAGCCCCCGCCGCCCTAGGGGCTTGTCGGGTGGGGCCGACGCAAGGTGGTTGACTGGGGAGGGCTGCTGCTGCCACACACCCACTCCTGAAGCCCACTGGGGCGGTCCAAGGGCGAGGAGCTCGGAGCTCGGAGCTCGGTCAGGGCTGTCCCAGCAGAACTTTTTGAGGGTGGACGGACACGCCGCGGGCAATTGGGTGTTGCGGGCAGACCCCGGGGGCAGGCCCTGCTGAGTCCCCGAGCGCCACCTGGGTTCCTGCCACCACCCTTGGGCCGGGATGAGGTGCCACCTTGTGCGTAGAAGCCCTGCACACAGGCAAGAAGCCCCCCAGGCCCGCGGCGCACCCGACCCTGGAGCCCCCTGGCCGGATGCAGCCACAGGGAACGGGGGTTCTGAGTTGGCAGGCCCCATTCCCGAAGCATCCACGGGCACTTCCCGAAGGGCTGACACCTGCTGCGCCTCAGCAGCCAGCCAACCTCCCTCCCTCTGGTCGGGCACTTTACGCCACACAGCCACTTGTGTCCCCTGTGTCCCTCCCTGGAGGCCGCAGCGCGTTTTGGGTTTTGGCGCGGACGGGCCCCTCTCGGCTTCCGTAGTCCATTTGCCCCCGGGAGCCTGCCAGACCCCTGGCTCTAGGAGGCTGCCCAGGGGCGCTGCCAACAGCCCCCAGGTGCTGGCTAGCCGCCTCGGCCGGCCATGGGGGAGCACACACACCTGCGGGTGTCCCCGGGCCGCACACACGAACTGCCCCGCGCTTCCCGGCGTTGCAAATAGGCCCCCCGGGAAGCCCCGCCCGCCCTAGGGGCTTGTCGGGTGGGGCCGACGCAAGGTGGTTGACTGGGGAGGGCTGCTGCTGCCACACACCCACTCCTGAAGCCCACTGGGCGGTCCAAGTGCGAGGAGCTCGGAGCTCGGTCAGGGCTGTCCCAGCAGAACTTTTTGAGGATGGACGGACACGCCCGCGGGCAATCAGGTGTTGCGGGCAGGCCCCGAGGGCAGGCCCTGCTGAGTCCCCGAGCGCCACCTGGGTTCCTGCCACCACCCTTGGGCCGGGATGAGGTGCCACCTTGTGCGTAGAAGCCCTGCACACAGGCAAGAAGCCCCCCAGGCCCGCGGCGCACCCGACCCTGGAGCCCCCTGGCCGGATGCAGCCACAGGGAACGGGGGTTCTGAGTTGGCAGGGCCCCATTCCGAAGCATCCAGGGGCACTTCCCGAAGGGCTGACACCTGCTGCGCCTCAGCAGCCAGCCAACCTCCCTCCCTCTGGTCGGGCACTGCACGCCACACAGCCACTTGTGTCCCCTGTGTCCCTCCCTGGAGGCCGCAGCGCGTTTTGGGTTTTGGCGCGGACGGGCCCCTCTCGGCTTCCGTAGTCCATTTGCTCCCGGAGCCTGCCAGACCCCTGGCTCTAGGAGGCTGCCCAGGGGCGCTGCCAACAGCCCCCAGGTGCTGGCTAGCCGCCTCGGCCGGCCATGGGGGGAGCACACACACCTGCGGGTGTCCCCGGGCCGCACACACGAACTGCCCCGCGCTTCCCGGCGTTGCAAATAGGCCCCCCGGGAAGCCCCGCCCGCCCTAGGGGCTTGTCGGGTGGGGCCGACCCAAGGTGGTTGACTGGGGAGGGCTGCTGCTGCCACACACCCACTCCTGAAGCCCACTGGGGCGGTCCAAGGGCGAGGAGCTCGGAGCTCGGTCAGGGCTGTCCCAGCAGAACTTTTTGAGGGTGGACGGACACGCCCGCGGGCAATCAGGTGTTGCGGGCAGGCCCCGGGGGCAGGCCCTGCTGAGTCCCCGAGCGCCACCTGGGTTCCTGCCACCACCCTTGGGCCCGGGATGAGGTGCCACCTTGTGCGTAGAAGCCCTGCACACAGGCAAGAAGCCCCCCAGGCCCGCGGCGCACCCGACCCTGGAGCCCCCTGGCCGGATGCAGCCACAGGGAACGGGGGTTCTGAGTTGGCAGGCCCCATTCCCGAAGCATCCACGGGCACTTCCCGAAGGGCTGACACCTGCTGCGCCTCAGCAGCCAGCCAACCTCCCTCCCTCTGGTCGGGCACTGCACGCCACACAGCCACTTGTGTCCCCTGTGTCCCTCCCTGGAGGCCGCAGTGCGTTTTGGGTTTTGGCGCGGACGGGCCCCTCTCGGCTTCCGTAGTCCATTTGCCCCCGGAGCCTGCCAGACCCCTGGCTCTAGGAGGCTGCCCAGGGGCGCTGCCAACAGCCCCCAGGTGCTGGCTAGCCGCCTCGGCCGGCCATGGGGGGAGCACACACACCTGCGGGTGTCCCCGGGCCGCACACACGAACTGCCCCGCACTTCCCGGCGTTGCAAATAGGCCCCCGGGAAGCCCCGCCCGCCCTAGGGGCTTGTCGGGTGGGGCCGACCCAAGGTGGTTGACTGGGGAGGGCTGCTGCTGCCACACACCCACTCCTGAAGCCCACTGGGGCGGTCCAAGGGCGAGGAGCTCGGAGCTCGGTCAGGGCTGTCCCAGCAGAACTTTTTGAGGGTGGACGGACACGCCCGCGGGCAATCAGGTGTTGCGGGCAGGCCCCGGGGGCAGGCCCTGCTGAGTCCCCGAGCGCCACCTGGGTTCCTGCCACCACCCTTGGGCCGGGATGAGGTGCCACCTTGTGCGTAGAAGCCCTGCACACAGGCAAGAAGCCCCCCAGGCCCGCGGCGCACCCGACCCTGGAGCCCCCTGGCCGGATGCAGCCACAGGGAACGGGGGTTCTGAGTTGGCAGGCCCCATTCCCGAAGCATCCACGGGCACTTCCCGAAGGGCTGACACCTGCTGCGCCTCAGCAGCCAGCCAACCTCCCTCCCTCTGGTCGGGCACTGCACGCCACACAGCCACTTGTGTCCCCTGTGTCCCTCCCTGGAGGCCGCAGCGCGTTTTGGGTTTTGGCGCGGACGGGCCCCTCTCGGCTTCCGTAGTCCATTTGCCCCCGGAGCCTGCCAGACCCCTGGCTCTAGGAGGCTGCCCAGGGGCGCTGCCAACAGCCCCCAGGTGCTGGCTAGCCGCCTCGGCCGGCCATGGGGGGAGCACACACACCTGCGGGTGTCCCCGGGCCGCACACACGAACTGCCCCGCGCTTCCCGGCGTTGCAAATAGGCCCCCCGGGAAGCCCCGCCCGCCCTAGGGGCTTGTCGGGTGGGGCCGACGCAAGGTGGTTGACTGGGGAGGGCTGCTGCTGCCACACACCCACTCCTGAAGCCCACTGGGGCGGTCCAAGGGCGAGGAGCTCGGAGCTCGGAGCTCGGTCAGGGCTGTCCCAGCAGAACTTTTTGAGGGTGGACGGACACGCCCGCGGGCAATCAGGTGTTGCGGGCAGGCCCCGGGGGCAGGCCCTGCTGAGTCCCCGAGCGCCACCTGGGTTCCTGCCACCACCCTTGGGCCGGGATGAGGTGCCACCTTGTGCGTAGAAGCCCTGCACACAGGCAAGAAGCCCCCCAGGCCCGCGGCGCACCCGACCCTGGAGCCCCCTGGCCGGATGCAGCCACAGGGAACGGGGGTTCTGAGTTGGCAGGCCCCATTCCCGAAGCATCCACGGGCACTTCCCGAAGGGCTGACACCTGCTGCGCCTCAGCAGCCAGCCAACCTCCCTCCCTCTGGTCGGGCACTGCACGCCACACAGCCACTTGTGTCCCCTGTGTCCCTCCCTGGAGGCCGCAGCGCGTTTTGGGTTTTGGCGCGGACGGGCCCCTCTCGGCTTCCGTAGTCCATTTGCCCCCGGAGCCTGCCAGACCCCTGGCTCTAGGAGGCTGCCCAGGGGCGCTGCCAACAGCCCCCAGGTGCTGGCTAGCCGCCTCGGCCGGCCATGGGGGGAGCACACACACCTGCGGGTGTCACCGGGCCGCACACACGAACTGCCCCGCGCTTGCCGGCGTTGCAAATAGGCCCCCCGGGAAGCCCCGCCCGCCCTAGGGGCTTGTCGGGTGGGGCCGACGCAAGGTGGTTGACTGGGGAGGGCTGCTGCTGCCACACACCCACTCCTGAAGCCCACTGGGGCGGTCCAAGTGCGAGGAGCTCGGAGCTCGGTCAGGGCTGTCCCAGCAGAACTTTTTGAGGATGGACGGACACGCCCGCGGGCAATCAGGTGTTGCGGGCAGGCCCCGAGGGCAGGCCCTGCTGAGTCCCCGAGCGCCACATGGGTTCCTGCCACCACCCTTGGGCCGGGATGAGGTGCCACCTTGTGCGTAGAAGCCCTGCACACAGGCAAGAAGCCCCCCAGGCCCGCGGCGCACCCGACCCTGGAGCCCCCTGGCCGGATGCAGCCACAGGGAACGGGGGTTCTGAGTTGGCAGGCCCCATTCCCGAAGCATCCAGGGGCACTTCCCGAAGGGCTGACACCTGCTGCGCCTCAGCAGCCAGCCAACCTCCCTCCCTCTGGTCGGGCACTGCACGCCACACAGCCACTTGTGTCCCCTGTGTCCCTCCCTGGAGGCCGCAGCGCGTTTTGGGTTTTGGCGCGGACGGGCCCCTCTCGGCTTCCGTAGTCCATTTGCCCCCGGAGCCTGCCAGACCCCTGGCTCTAGGAGGCTGCCCAGGGGCGCTGCCAACAGCCCCCAGGTGCTGGCTAGCCGCCTCGGCCGGCCATGGGGGGAGCACACACACCTGCGGGTGTCCCCGGGCCGCACACACGAACTGCCCCGCGCTTCCCGGCGTTGCAAATAGGCCCCCGGGAAGCCCCGCCCGCCCTAGGGGCTTGTCGGGTGGGGCCGACCCAAGGTGGTTGACTGGGGAGGGCTGCTGCTGCCACACACCCACTCCTGAAGCCCACTGGGGCGGTCCAAGGGCGAGGAGCTCGGAGCTCGGTCAGGGCTGTCCCAGCAGAACTTTTTGAGGGTGGACGGACACGCCCGCGGGCAATCAGGTGTTGCGGGCAGGCCCCGGGGGCAGGCCCTGCTGAGTCCCCGAGCGCCACCTGGGTTCCTGCCACCACCCTTGGGCCGGGATGAGGTGCCACCTTGTGCGTAGAAGCCCTGCACACAGGCAAGAAGCCCCCCAGGCCCGCGGCGCACCCGACCCTGGAGCCCCCTGGCCGGATGCAGCCACAGGGAACGGGGGTTCTGAGTTGGCAGGCCCCATTCCCGAAGCATCCACGGGCACTTCCCGAAGGGCTGACACCTGCTGCGCCTCAGCAGCCAGCCAACCTCCCTCCCTCTGGTCGGGCACTGCACGCCACACAGCCACTTGTGTCCCCTGTGTCCCTCCCTGGAGGCCGCAGCGCGTTTTGGGTTTTGGCGCGGACGGGCCCCTCTCGGCTTCCGTAGTCCATTTGCCCCCGGAGCCTGCCAGACCCCTGGCTCTAGGAGGCTGCCCAGGGGCGCTGCCAACAGCCCCCAGGTGCTGGCTAGCCGCCTCGGCCGGCCATGGGGGGAGCACACACACCTGCGGGTGTCCCCGGGCCGCACACACGAACTGCCCCGCGCTTCCCGGCGTTGCAAATAGGCCCCCCGGGAAGCCCCGCCCGCCCTAGGGGCTTGTCGGGTGGGGCCGACCCAAGGTGGTTGACTGGGGAGGGCTGCTGCTGCCACACACCCACTCCTGAAGCCCACTGGGGCGGTCCAAGGGCGAGGAGCTCGGAGCTCGGTCAGGGCTGTCCCAGCAGAACTTTTTGAGGGTGGACGGACACGCCCGCGGGCAATCAGGTGTTGCGGGCAGGCCCCGGGGGCAGGCCCTGCTGAGTCCCCGAGCGCCACCTGGGTTCCTGCCACCACCCTTGGGCCGGGATGAGGTGCCACCTTGTGCGTAGAAGCCCTGCACACAGGCAAGAAGCCCCCCAGGCCCGCGGCGCACCCGACCCTGGAGCCCCTGGAGCCCCCTGGCCGGATGCAGCCACAGGGAACGGGGGTTCTGAGTTGGCAGGCCCCATTCCCGAAGCATCCACGGGCACTTCCCGAAGGGCTGACACCTGCTGCGCCTCAGCAGCCAGCCAACCTCCCTCCCTCTGGTCGGGCACTGCACGCCACACAGCCACTTGTGTCCCCTGTGTCCCTCCCTGGAGGCTGCAGCGCGTTTTGGGTTTTGGCGCGGACGGGCCCCTCTCGGCTTCCGTAGTCCATTTGCCCCCGGAGCCTGCCAGACCCCTGGCTCTAGGAGGCTGCCCAGGGGCGCTGCCAACAGCCCCCAGGTGCTGGCTAGCCGCCTCGGCCGGCCATGGGGGGAGCACACACACCTGCGGGTGTCCCCGGGCCGCACACACGAACTGCCCCGCGCTTCCCGGCGTTGCAAATAGGCCCCCCGGGAAGCCCCGCCCGCCCTAGGGGCTTGTCGGGTGGGGCCGACCCAAGGTGGTTGACTGGGGAGGGCTGCTGCTGCCACACACCCACTCCTGAAGCCCACTGGGGCGGTCCAAGGGCGAGGAGCTCGGAGCTCGGTCAGGGCTGTCCCAGCAGAACTTTTTGAGGGTGGACGGACACGCCCGCGGGCAATCAGGTGTTGCGGGCAGGCCCCGGGGGCAGGCCCTGCTGAGTCCCCGAGCGCCACCTGGGTTCCTGCCACCACCCTTGGGCCGGGATGAGGTGCCACCTTGTGCGTAGAAGCCCTGCACACAGGCAAGAAGCCCCCCAGGCCCGCGGCGCACCCGACCCTGGAGCCCCTGGAGCCCCCTGGCCGGATGCAGCCACAGGGAACGGGGGTTCTGAGTTGGCAGGCCCCATTCCCGAAGCATCCACGGGCACTTCCCGAAGGGCTGACACCTGCTGCGCCTCAGCAGCCAGCCAACCTCCCTCCCTCTGGTCGGGCACTGCACGCCACACAGCCACTTGTGTCCCCTGTGTCCCTCCCTGGAGGCTGCAGCGCGTTTTGGGTTTTGGCGCGGACGGGCCCCTCTCGGCTTCCGTAGTCCATTTGCCCCCGGAGCCTGCCAGACCCCTGGCTCTAGGAGGCTGCCCAGGGGCGCTGCCAACAGCCCCCAGGTGCTGGCTAGCCGCAGCGGACGGCCACGGGGGGAGCACACACACCTGCGGGTGTCCCCGGGCCGCACACACGAACTGCCCCGCGCTTCCCGGCGTTGCAAATAGGCCCCCCGGGAAGCCCCGCACGCCCTAGGGGCTTGTCGGGTGGGGCCGACGCAAGGTGGTTGACTGGGGAGGGCTGCTGCTGCCACACACCCACTCCTGAAGCCCACTGGGGCGGTCCAAGGGCGAGGAGCTCGGAGCTCGGTCAGGGCTGTCCCAGCAGAACTTTTTGAGGGTGGACGGACACGCCCGCGGGCAATCAGGTGTTGCGGGCAGGCCCCCGGGGGCAGGCCCTGCTGAGTCCCCGAGCGCCACCTGGGTTCCTGCCACCACCCTTGGGCCGGGATGAGGTGCCACCTTGTGCGTAGAAGCCCTGCACACAGGCAAGAAGCCCCCCAGGCCCGCGGCGCACCCGACCCTGGAGCCCCCTGGCCGGATGCAGCCACAGGGAACGGGGGTTCTGAGTTGGCAGGCCCCATTCCCGAAGCATCCACGGGCACTTCCCGAAGGGCTGACACCTGCTGCGCCTCAGCAGCCAGCCAACCTCCCTCCCTCTGGTCAGGCACTGCACGCCACACAGCCACTTGTGTCCCCTGTGTCCCTCCCTGGAGGCCGCAGCGCGTTTTGGGTTTTGGCGCGGACGGGCCCCTCTCGGCTTCCGTAGTCCATTTGCCCCGGAGCCTGCCAGACCCCTGGCTCTAGGAGGCTGCCCAGGGGCGCTGCCAACAGCCCCCAGGTGCTGGCTAGCCGCCTCGGCCGGCCACGGAAGGAGCACACACACCTGCGGGTGTCCCCAGGCCGCACACACGGACTGCCCTGCGCTTCCCGGCATTGCAAATAGGCCCCCCGGGAAGCCCCGCCCGCCCTAGGGGCTTGTCGGGTGGGGCCGACGCAAGTTGGGTGACTGGGGAGGGCTGCTGCTGGCACACACCCACTCCTGAAGCCCACTGGGGCGGTCCAAGGGCGAGGAGCTCGGAGCTCGGTCAGGGCTGTCCCAGCAGAACGTTTTGAGGGTGGACGGACACGCCCGCGGGCAATCGGGTGTTGCGGGCAGGCCCCGGGGACAGGCCCTGCTGAGTCCCCGAGCGCCACCTGGGTTCCTGCCACCACCCTTGGGCCGGGATGAGGTGCCACCTTGTGCGTAGAAGCCCTGCACACAGGCAAGAAGCCCCCCAGGCCCGCGGCGCACCCGACCCTGGAGCCCCCTGGCCGGATGCAGCCACAGGGAACGGGGGTTCTGAGTTGGCAGGCCCCATTCCCGAAGCATCCACGGGCACTTCCCGAAGGGCTGACACCTGCTGCGCCTCAGCAGCCAGCCAACCTCCCTCCCTCTGGTCGGGCACTGCACGCCACACAGCCACTTGTGTCCCCTGTGTCCCTCCCTGGAGGCCGCAGCGCGTTTTGGGTTTTGGCACGGACGGGCCCCTCTCGGCTTCTGTAGTCCATTTGCCCCCGGAGCCTGCCAGACCCCTGGCTCTAGGAGGCTGCCCAGGGGCGCTGCCAACAGCCCCCAGGTGCTGGCTAGCCGCCTCGGCCGGCCATGGGGGGAGCACACACACCTGCGGGTGTCCCCGGGCCGCACACACGAACTGCCCCTCGCTTCCCGGCGTTGCAAATAGGCCCCCCGGGAAGCCCCGCCCGCCCTAGGGGCTTGTCGGGTGGGGCCGACCCAAGGTGGTTGACTGGGGAGGGCTGCTGCTGCCACACACCCACTCCTGAAGCCCACTGGGGCGGTCCAAGGGCGAGGAGCTCGGAGCTCGGTCAGGGCTGTCCCAGCAGAACTTTTTGAGGGTGGACGGACACGCCCGCGGGCAATCAGGTGTTGCGGGCAGGCCCCGGGGGCAGGCCCTGCTGAGTCCCCGAGCGCCACCTGGGTTCCTGCCACCACCCTTGGGCCGGGATGAGGTGCCACCTTGTGCGTAGAAGCCCTGCACACAGGCAAGAAGCCCCCCAGGCCCGCGGCGCACCCGACCCTGGAGCCCCCTGGCCGGATGCAGCCACAGGGAACGGGGGTTCTGAGTTGGCAGGCCCCATTCCCGAAGCATCCACGGGCACTTCCCGAAGGGCTGACACCTGCTGCGCCTCAGCAGCCAGCCAACCTCCCTCCCTCTGGTCGGGCACTGCACGCCACACAGCCACTTGTGTCCCCTGTGTCCCTCCCTGGAGGCCGCAGCGCGTTTTGGGTTTTGGCGCGGACGGGCCCCTCTCGGCTTCCGTAGTCCATTTGCCCCCGGAGCCTGCCAGACCCCTGGCTCTAGGAGGCTGCCCAGGGGCGCTGCCAACAGCCCCCAGGTGCTGGCTAGCCGCCTCGGCCGGCCATGGGGGGAGCACACACACCTGCGGGTGTCCCCGGGCCGCACACACGAACTGCCCCGCGCTTCCCGGCGTTGCAAATAGGCCCCCCGGGAAGCCCCGCCCGCCCTAGGGGCTTGTCGGGTGGGGCCGACCCAAGGTGGTTGACTGGGGAGGGCTGCTGCTGCCACACACCCACTCCTGAAGCCCACTGGGGCGGTCCAAGGGCGAGGAGCTCGGAGCTCGGTCAGGGCTGTCCCAGCAGAACTTTTTGAGGGTGGACGGACACGCCCGCGGGCAATCAGGTGTTGCGGGCAGGCCCCGGGGGCAGGCCCTGCTGAGTCCCCGAGCGCCACCTGGGTTCCTGCCACCACCCTTGGGCCGGGATGAGGTGCCACCTTGTGCGTAGAAGCCCTGCACACAGGCAAGAAGCCCCCCAGGCCCGCGGCGCACCCGACCCTGGAGCCCCTGGAGCCCCCTGGCCGGATGCAGCCACAGGGAACGGGGGTTCTGAGTTGGCAGGCCCCATTCCCGAAGCATCCACGGGCACTTCCCGAAGGGCTGACACCTGCTGCGCCTCAGCAGCCAGCCAACCTCCCTCCCTCTGGTCGGGCACTGCACGCCACACAGCCACTTGTGTCCCCTGTGTCCCTCCCTGGAGGCTGCAGCGCGTTTTGGGTTTTGGCGCGGACGGGCCCCTCTCGGCTTCCGTAGTCCATTTGCCCCCGGAGCCTGCCAGACCCCTGGCTCTAGGAGGCTGCCCAGGGGCGCTGCCAACAGCCCCCAGGTGCTGGCTAGCCGCCTCGGCCGGCCACGGGGGGAGCACACACACCTGCGGGTGTCCCCGGGCCGCACACACGAACTGCCCCGCGCTTCCCGGCGTTGCAAATAGGCCCCCCGGGAAGCCCCGCACGCCCTAGGGGCTTGTCGGGTGGGGCCGACGCAAGGTGGTTGACTGGGGAGGGCTGCTGCTGCCACACACCCACTCCTGAAGCCCACTGGGGCGGTCCAAGGGCGAGGAGCTCGGAGCTCGGTCAGGGCTGTCCCAGCAGAACTTTTTGAGGGTGGACGGACACGCCCGCGGGCAATCAGGTGTTGCGGGCAGGCCCCGGGGGCAGGCCCTGCTGAGTCCCCGAGCGCCACCTGGGTTCCTGCCACCACCCTTGGGCCGGGATGAGGTGCCACCTTGTGCGTAGAAGCCCTGCACACAGGCAAGAAGCCCCCCAGGCCCGCGGCGCACCCGACCCTGGAGCCCCCTGGCCGGATGCAGCCACAGGGAACGGGGGTTCTGAGTTGGCAGGCCCCATTCCCGAAGCATCCACGGGCACTTCCCGAAGGGCTGACACCTGCTGCGCCTCAGCAGCCAGCCAACCTCCCTCCCTCTGGTCGGGCACTGCACGCCACACAGCCACTTGTGTCCCCTGTGTCCCTCCCTGGAGGCCGCAGCGCGTTTTGGGTTTTGGCGCGGACGGGCCCCTCTCGGCTTCCGTAGTCCATTTGCCCCGGAGCCTGCCAGACCCCTGGCTCTAGGAGGCTGCCCAGGGGCGCTGCCAACAGCCCCCAGGTGCTGGCTAGCCGCCTCGGCCGGCCACGGAAGGAGCACACACACCTGCGGGTGTCCCCAGGCCGCACACACGGACTGCCCTGCGCTTCCCGGCATTGCAAATAGGCCCCCCGGGAAGCCCCGCCCGCCCTAGGGGCTTGTCGGGTGGGGCCGACGCAAGGTGGGTGACTGGGGAGGGCTGCTGCTGGCACACACCCACTCCTGAAGCCCACTGGGGCGGTCCAAGGGCGAGGAGCTCGGAGCTCGGTCAGGGCTGTCCCAGCAGAACGTTTTGAGGGTGGACGGACACGCCCGCGGGCAATCGGGTGTTGCGGGCAGGCCCCGGGGACAGGCCCTGCTGAGTCCCCGAGCGCCACCTGGGTTCCTGCCACCACCCTTGGGCCGGGATGAGGTGCCACCTTGTGCGTAGAAGCCCTGCACACAGGCAAGAAGCCCCCCAGGCCCGCGGCGCACCCGACCCTGGAGCCCCCTGGCCGGATGCAGCCACAGGGAACGGGGGTTCTGAGTTGGCAGGCCCCATTCCCGAAGCATCCACGGGCACTTCCCGAAGGGCTGACACCTGCTGCGCCTCAGCAGCCAGCCAACCTCCCTCCCTCTGGTCGGGCACTGCACGCCACACAGCCACTTGTGTCCCCTGTGTCCCTCCCTGGAGGCCGCAGCGCGTTTTGGGTTTTGGCACGGACGGGCCCCTCTCGGCTTCTGTAGTCCATTTGCCCCCGGAGCCTGCCAGACCCCTGGCTCTAGGAGGCTGCCCAGGGGCGCTGCCAACAGCCCCCAGGTGCTGGCTAGCCGCCTCGGCCGGCCATGGGGGGAGCACACACACCTGCGGGTGTCCCCGGGCCGCACACACGAACTGCCCCTCGCTTCCCGGCGTTGCAAATAGGCCCCCCGGGAAGCCCCGCCCGCCCTAGGGGCTTGTCGGGTGGGGCCGACCCAAGGTGGTTGACTGGGGAGGGCTGCTGCTGCCACACACCCACTCCTGAAGCCCACTGGGGCGGTCCAAGGGCGAGGAGCTCGGAGCTCGGTCAGGGCTGTCCCAGCAGAACTTTTTGAGGGTGGACGGACACGCCCGCGGGCAATCAGGTGTTGCGGGCAGGCCCCGGGGGCAGGCCCTGCTGAGTCCCCGAGCGCCACCTGGGTTCCTGCCACCACCCTTGGGCCGGGATGAGGTGCCACCTTGTGCGTAGAAGCCCTGCACACATCAAGAAGCCCCCCAGGCCCGCGGCGCACCCGACCCTGGAGCCCCCTGGCCGGATGCAGCCACAGGGAACGGGGGTTCTGAGTTGGCAGGCCCCATTCCCGAAGCATCCACGGGCACTTCCCGAAGGGCTGACACCTGCTGCGCCTCAGCAGCCAGCCAACCTCCCTCCCTCTGGTCGGGCACTGCACGCCACACAGCCACTTGTGTCCCCTGTGTCCCTCCCTGGAGGCCGCAGCGCGTTTTGGGTTTTGGCGCGGACGGGCCCCTCTCGGCTTCCGTAGTCCATTTGCCCCCGGAGCCTGCCAGACCCCTGGCTCTAGGAGGCTGCCCAGGGGCGCTGCCAACAGCCCCCAGGTGCTGGCTAGCCGCCTCGGCCGGCCATGGGGGGAGCACACACACCTGCGGGTGTCCCCGGGCCGCACACACGAACTGCCCCGCGCTTCCCGGCGTTGCAAATAGGCCCCCCGGGAAGCCCCGCCCGCCCTAGGGGCTTGTCGGGTGGGGCCGACCCAAGGTGGTTGACTGGGGAGGGCTGCTGCTGCCACACACCCACTCCTGAAGCCCACTGGGGCGGTCCAAGGGCGAGGAGCTCGGAGCTCGGTCAGGGCTGTCCCAGCAGAACTTTTTGAGGGTGGACGGACACGCCCGCGGGCAATCAGGTGTTGCGGGCAGGCCCCGGGGGCAGGCCCTGCTGAGTCCCCGAGCGCCACCTGGGTTCCTGCCACCACCCTTGGGCCGGGATGAGGTGCCACCTTGTGCGTAGAAGCCCTGCACACAGGCAAGAAGCCCCCCAGGCCCGCGGCGCACCCGACCCTGGAGCCCCTGGAGCCCCCTGGCCGGATGCAGCCACAGGGAACGGGGGTTCTGAGTTGGCAGGCCCCATTCCCGAAGCATCCACGGGCACTTCCCGAAGGGCTGACACCTGCTGCGCCTCAGCAGCCAGCCAACCTCCCTCCCTCTGGTCGGGCACTGCACGCCACACAGCCACTTGTGTCCCCTGTGTCCCTCCCTGGAGGCTGCAGCGCGTTTTGGGTTTTGGCGCGGACGGGCCCCTCTCGGCTTCCGTAGTCCATTTGCCCCCGGAGCCTGCCAGACCCCTGGCTCTAGGAGGCTGCCCAGGGGCGCTGCCAACAGCCCCCAGGTGCTGGCTAGCCGCCTCGGCCGGCCACGGGGGGAGCACACACACCTGCGGGTGTCCCCGGGCCGCACACACGAACTGCCCCGCGCTTCCCGGCGTTGCAAATAGGCCCCCCGGGAAGCCCCGCACGCCCTAGGGGCTTGTCGGGTGGGGCCGACGCAAGGTGGTTGACTGGGGAGGGCTGCTGCTGCCACACACCCACTCCTGAAGCCCACTGGGGCGGTCCAAGGGCGAGGAGCTCGGAGCTCGGTCAGGGCTGTCCCAGCAGAACTTTTTGAGGGTGGACGGACACGCCCGCGGGCAATCAGGTGTTGCGGGCAGGCCCCGGGGGCAGGCCCTGCTGAGTCCCCGAGCGCCACCTGGGTTCCTGCCACCACCCTTGGGCCGGGATGAGGTGCCACCTTGTGCGTAGAAGCCCTGCACACAGGCAAGAAGCCCCCCAGGCCCGCGGCGCACCCGACCCTGGAGCCCCCTGGCCGGATGCAGCCACAGGGAACGGGGGTTCTGAGTTGGCAGGCCCCATTCCCGAAGCATCCACGGGCACTTCCCGAAGGGCTGACACCTGCTGCGCCTCAGCAGCCAGCCAACCTCCCTCCCTCTGGTCGGGCACTGCACGCCACACAGCCACTTGTGTCCCCTGTGTCCCTCCCTGGAGGCCGCAGCGCGTTTTGGGTTTTGGCGCGGACGGGCCCCTCTCGGCTTCCGTAGTCCATTTGCCCCGGAGCCTGCCAGACCCCTGGCTCTAGGAGGCTGCCCAGGGGCGCTGCCAACAGCCCCCAGGTGCTGGCTAGCCGCCTCGGCCGGCCACGGAAGGAGCACACACACCTGCGGGTGTCCCCAGGCCGCACACACGGACTGCCCTGCGCTTCCCGGCATTGCAAATAGGCCCCCCGGGAAGCCCCGCCCGCCCTAGGGGCTTGTCGGGTGGGGCCGACGCAAGGTGGGTGACTGGGGAGGGCTGCTGCTGGCACACACCCACTCCTGAAGCCCACTGGGGCGGTCCAAGGGCGAGGAGCTCGGAGCTCGGTCAGGGCTGTCCCAGCAGAACGTTTTGAGGGTGGACGGACACGCCCGCGGGCAATCGGGTGTTGCGGGCAGGCCCCGGGGACAGGCCCTGCTGAGTCCCCGAGCGCCACCTGGGTTCCTGCCACCACCCTTGGGCCGGGATGAGGTGCCACCTTGTGCGTAGAAGCCCTGCACACAGGCAAGAAGCCCCCCAGGCCCGCGGCGCACCCGACCCTGGAGCCCCTGGAGCCCCCTGGCCGGATGCAGCCACAGGGAACGGGGGTTCTGAGTTGGCAGGCCCCATTCCCGAAGCATCCACGGGCACTTCCCGAAGGGCTGACACCTGCTGCGCCTCAGCAGCCAGCCAACCTCCCTCCCTCTGGTCGGGCACTGCACGCCACACAGCCACTTGTGTCCCCTGTGTCCCTCCCTGGAGGCCGCAGCGCGTTTTGGGTTTTGGCGCGGACGGGCCCCTCTCGGCTTCCGTAGTCCATTTGCCCCCGGAGCCTGCCAGACCCCTGGCTCTAGGAGGCTGCCCAGGGGCGCTGCCAACAGCCCCCAGGTGCTGGCTAGCCGCCTCGGCCGGCCATGGGGGGAGCACACACACCTGCGGGTGTCCCCGGGCCGCACACACGAACTGCCCCGCGCTTCCCGGCGTTGCAAATAGGCCCCCCGGGAAGCCCCGCCCGCCCTAGGGGCTTGTCGGGTGGGGCCGACCCAAGGTGGTTGACTGGGGAGGGCTGCTGCTGCCACACACCCACTCCTGAAGCCCACTGGGGCGGTCCAAGGGCGAGGAGCTCGGAGCTCGGTCAGGGCTGTCCCAGCAGAACTTTTTGAGGGTGGACGGACACGCCCGCGGGCAATCAGGTGTTGCGGGCAGGCCCCGGGGGCAGGCCCTGCTGAGTCCCCGAGCGCCACCTGGGTTCCTGCCACCACCCTTGGGCCGGGATGAGGTGCCACCTTGTGCGTAGAAGCCCTGCACACAGGCAAGAAGCCCCCCAGGCCCGCGGCGCACCCGACCCTGGAGCCCCTGGAGCCCCCTGGCCGGATGCAGCCACAGGGAACGGGGGTTCTGAGTTGGCAGGCCCCATTCCCGAAGCATCCACGGGCACTTCCCGAAGGGCTGACACCTGCTGCGCCTCAGCAGCCAGCCAACCTCCCTCCCTCTGGTCGGGCACTGCACGCCACACAGCCACTTGTGTCCCCTGTGTCCCTCCCTGGAGGCTGCAGCGCGTTTTGGGTTTTGGCGCGGACGGGCCCCTCTCGGCTTCCGTAGTCCATTTGCCCCCGGAGCCTGCCAGACCCCTGGCTCTAGGAGGCTGCCCAGGGGCGCTGCCAACAGCCCCCAGGTGCTGGCTAGCCGCCTCGGCCGGCCATGGGGGGAGCACACACACCTGCGGGTGTCCCCGGGCCGCACACACGAACTGCCCCGCGCTTCCCGGCGTTGCAAATAGGCCCCCCGGGAAGCCCCGCCCGCCCTAGGGGCTTGTCGGGTGGGGCCGACCCAAGGTGGTTGACTGGGGAGGGCTGCTGCTGCCACACACCCACTCCTGAAGCCCACTGGGGCGGTCCAAGGGCGAGGAGCTCGGAGCTCGGTCAGGGCTGTCCCAGCAGAACTTTTTGAGGGTGGACGGACACGCCCGCGGGCAATCAGGTGTTGCGGGCAGGCCCCGGGGGCAGGCCCTGCTGAGTCCCCGAGCGCCACCTGGGTTCCTGCCACCACCCTTGGGCCGGGATGAGGTGCCACCTTGTGCGTAGAAGCCCTGCACACAGGCAAGAAGCCCCCCAGGCCCGCGGCGCACCCGACCCTGGAGCCCCTGGAGCCCCCTGGCCGGATGCAGCCACAGGGAACGGGGGTTCTGAGTTGGCAGGCCCCATTCCCGAAGCATCCACGGGCACTTCCCGAAGGGCTGACACCTGCTGCGCCTCAGCAGCCAGCCAACCTCCCTCCCTCTGGTCGGGCACTGCACGCCACACAGCCACTTGTGTCCCCTGTGTCCCTCCCTGGAGGCTGCAGCGCGTTTTGGGTTTTGGCGCGGACGGGCCCCTCTCGGCTTCCGTAGTCCATTTGCCCCCGGAGCCTGCCAGACCCCTGGCTCTAGGAGGCTGCCCAGGGGCGCTGCCAACAGCCCCCAGGTGCTGGCTAGCCGCCTCGGCCGGCCACGGGGGGAGCACACACACCTGCGGGTGTCCCCGGGCCGCACACACGAACTGCCCCGCGCTTCCCGGCGTTGCAAATAGGCCCCCCGGGAAGCCCCGCACGCCCTAGGGGCTTGTCGGGTGGGGCCGACGCAAGGTGGTTGACTGGGGAGGGCTGCTGCTGCCACACACCCACTCCTGAAGCCCACTGGGGCGGTCCAAGGGCGAGGAGCTCGGAGCTCGGTCAGGGCTGTCCCAGCAGAACTTTTTGAGGGTGGACGGACACGCCCGCGGGCAATCAGGTGTTGCGGGCAGGCCCCGGGGGCAGGCCCTGCTGAGTCCCCGAGCGCCACCTGGGTTCCTGCCACCACCCTTGGGCCGGGATGAGGTGCCACCTTGTGCGTAGAAGCCCTGCACACAGGCAAGAAGCCCCCCAGGCCCGCGGCGCACCCGACCCTGGAGCCCCCTGGCCGGATGCAGCCACAGGGAACGGGGGTTCTGAGTTGGCAGGCCCCATTCCCGAAGCATCCACGGGCACTTCCCGAAGGGCTGACACCTGCTGCGCCTCAGCAGCCAGCCAACCTCCCTCCCTCTGGTCAGGCACTGCACGCCACACAGCCACTTGTGTCCCCTGTGTCCCTCCCTGGAGGCCGCAGCGCGTTTTGGGTTTTGGCGCGGACGGGCCCCTCTCGGCTTCCGTAGTCCATTTGCCCCGGAGCCTGCCAGACCCCTGGCTCTAGGAGGCTGCCCAGGGGCGCTGCCAACAGCCCCCAGGTGCTGGCTAGCCGCCTCGGCCGGCCACGGAAGGAGCACACACACCTGCGGGTGTCCCCAGGCCGCACACACGAACTGCCCTGCGCTTCCCGGCATTGCAAATAGGCCCCCCGGGAAGCCCCGCCCGCCCTAGGGGCTTGTCGGGTGGGGCCGACGCAAGGTGGGTGACTGGGGAGGGCTGCTGCTGGCACACACCCACTCCTGAAGCCCACTGGGGCGGTCCAAGGGCGAGGAGCTCGGAGCTCGGTCAGGGCTGTCCCAGCAGAACGTTTTGAGGGTGGACGGACACGCCCGCGGGCAATCGGGTGTTGCGGGCAGGCCCCGGGGACAGGCCCTGCTGAGTCCCCGAGCGCCACCTGGGTTCCTGCCACCACCCTTGGGCCGGGATGAGGTGCCACCTTGTGCGTAGAAGCCCTGCACACAGGCAAGAAGCCCCCCAGGCCCGCGGCGCACCCGACCCTGGAGCCCCCTGGCCGGATGCAGCCACAGGGAACGGGGGTTCTGAGTTGGCAGGCCCCATTCCCGAAGCATCCACGGGCACTTCCCGAAGGGCTGACACCTGCTGCGCCTCAGCAGCCAGCCAACCTCCCTCCCTCTGGTCGGGCACTGCACGCCACACAGCCACTTGTGTCCCCTGTGTCCCTCCCTGGAGGCCGCAGCGCGTTTTGGGTTTTGGCGCGGACGGGCCCCTCTCGGCTTCCGTAGTCCATTTGCCCCCGGAGCCTGCCAGACCCCTGGCTCTAGGAGGCTGCCCAGGGGCGCTGCCAACAGCCCCCAGGTGCTGGCTAGCCGCCTCGGCCGGCCACGGGGGGAGCACACACACCTGCGGGTGTCCCCGGGCCGCACACACGAACTGCCCCGCGCTTCCCGGCGTTGCAAATAGGCCCCCGGGAAGCCCCGCCCGCCCTAGGGGCTTGTCGGGTGGGGCCGACCCAAGGTGGTTGACTGGGGAGGGCTGCTGCTGCCACACACCCACTCCTGAAGCCCACTGGGGCGGTCCAAGGGCGAGGAGCTCGGAGCTCGGTCAGGGCTGTCCCAGCAGAACTTTTTGAGGGTGGACGGACACGCCCGCGGGCAATCAGGTGTTGCGGGCAGGCCCTGGGGGCAGGCCCTGCTGAGTCCCCGAGCGCCACCTGGGTTCCTGCCACCACCCTTGGGCCGGGATGAGGTGCCACCTTGTGCGTAGAAGCCCTGCACACAGGCAAGAAGCCCCCCAGGCCCGCGGCGCACCCGACCCTGGAGCCCCTGGAGCCCCCTGGCCGGATGCAGCCACAGGGAACGGGGGTTCTGAGTTGGCAGGCCCCATTCCCGAAGCATCCACGGGCACTTCCCGAAGGGCTGACACCTGCTGCGCCTCAGCAGCCAGCCAACCTCCCTCCCTCTGGTCGGGCACTGCACGCCACACAGCCACTTGTGTCCCCTGTGTCCCTCCCTGGAGGCTGCAGCGCGTTTTGGGTTTTGGCGCGGACGGGCCCCTCTCGGCTTCCGTAGTCCATTTGCCCCCGGAGCCTGCCAGACCCCTGGCTCTAGGAGGCTGCCCAGGGGCGCTGCCAACAGCCCCCAGGTGCTGGCTAGCCGCAGCGGACGGCCACGGGGGGAGCACACACACCTGCGGGTGTCCCCGGGCCGCACACACGAACTGCCCCGCGCTTCCCGGCGTTGCAAATAGGCCCCCCGGGAAGCCCCGCACGCCCTAGGGGCTTGTCGGGTGGGGCCGACGCAAGGTGGTTGACTGGGGAGGGCTGCTGCTGCCACACACCCACTCCTGAAGCCCACTGGGGCGGTCCAAGGGCGAGGAGCTCGGAGCTCGGTCAGGGCTGTCCCAGCAGAACTTTTTGAGGGTGGACGGACACGCCCGCGGGCAATCAGGTGTTGCGGGCAGGCCCCGGGGGCAGGCCCTGCTGAGTCCCCGAGCGCCACCTGGGTTCCTGCCACCACCCTTGGGCCGGGATGAGGTGCCACCTTGTGCGTAGAAGCCCTGCACACAGGCAAGAAGCCCCCCAGGCCCGCGGCGCACCCGACCCTGGAGCCCCCTGGCCGGATGCAGCCACAGGGAACGGGGGTTCTGAGTTGGCAGGCCCCATTCCCGAAGCATCCACGGGCACTTCCCGAAGGGCTGACACCTGCTGCGCCTCAGCAGCCAGCCAACCTCCCTCCCTCTGGTCAGGCACTGCACGCCACACAGCCACTTGTGTCCCCTGTGTCCCTCCCTGGAGGCCGCAGCGCGTTTTGGGTTTTGGCGCGGACGGGCCCCTCTCGGCTTCCGTAGTCCATTTGCCCCGGAGCCTGCCAGACCCCTGGCTCTAGGAGGCTGCCCAGGGGCGCTGCCAACAGCCCCCAGGTGCTGGCTAGCCGCCTCGGCCGGCCACGGAAGGAGCACACACACCTGCGGGTGTCCCCAGGCCGCACACACGGACTGCCCTGCGCTTCCCGGCATTGCAAATAGGCCCCCCGGGAAGCCCCGCCCGCCCTAGGGGCTTGTCGGGTGGGGCCGACGCAAGGTGGGTGACTGGGGAGGGCTGCTGCTGGCACACACCCACTCCTGAAGCCCACTGGGGCGGTCCAAGGGCGAGGAGCTCGGAGCTCGGTCAGGGCTGTCCCAGCAGAACGTTTTGAGGGTGGACGGACACGCCCGCGGGCAATCGGGTGTTGCGGGCAGGCCCCGGGGACAGGCCCTGCTGAGTCCCCGAGCGCCACCTGGGTTCCTGCCACCACCCTTGGGCCGGGATGAGGTGCCACCTTGTGCGTAGAAGCCCTGCACACAGGCAAGAAGCCCCCCAGGCCCGCGGCGCACCCGACCCTGGAGCCCCCTGGCCGGATGCAGCCACAGGGAACGGGGGTTCTGAGTTGGCAGGCCCCATTCCCGAAGCATCCACGGGCACTTCCCGAAGGGCTGACACCTGCTGCGCCTCAGCAGCCAGCCAACCTCCCTCCCTCTGGTCGGGCACTGCACGCCACACAGCCACTTGTGTCCCCTGTGTCCCTCCCTGGAGGCCGCAGCGCGTTTTGGGTTTTGGCGCGGACGGGCCCCTCTCGGCTTCCGTAGTCCATTTGCCCCCGGAGCCTGCCAGACCCCTGGCTCTAGGAGGCTGCCCAGGGGCGCTGCCAACAGCCCCCAGGTGCTGGCTAGCCGCCTCGGCCGGCCACGGGGGGAGCACACACACCTGCGGGTGTCCCCGGGCCGCACACACGAACTGCCCCGCGCTTCCCGGCGTTGCAAATGGGCCCCCCGGGAAGCCCGGCACGCCCTAGGGGCTTGTCGGGTGGGGCCGACGCAAGGTGGTTGACTGGGGAGGGCTGCTGCTGCCACACACCCACTCCTGAAGCCCACTGGGGCGGTCCAAGGGCGAGGAGCTCGGAGCTCGGTCAGGGCTGTCCCAGCAGAACTTTTTGAGGGTGGACGGACACGCCCGCGGGCAATCAGGTGTTGCGGGCAGGCCCCGGGGGCAGGCCCTGCTGAGTCCCCGAGCGCCACCTGGGTTCCTGCCACCACCCTTGGGCCGGGATGAGGTGCCACCTTGTGCGTAGAAGCCCTGCACACAGGCAAGAAGCCCCCCAGGCCCGCGGCGCACCCGACCCTGGAGCCCCCTGGCCGGATGCAGCCACAGGGAACGGGGGTTCTGAGTTGGCAGGCCCCATTCCCGAAGCATCCACGGGCACTTCCCGAAGGGCTGACACCTGCTGCGCCTCAGCAGCCAGCCAACCTCCCTCCCTCAGGTCAGGCACTGCACGCCACACAGCCACTTGTGTCCCCTGTGTCCCTCCCTGGAGGCCGCAGCGCGTTTTGGGTTTTGGCGCGGACGGGCCCCTCTCGGCTTCCGTAGTCCATTTGCCCCGGAGCCTGCCAGACCCCTGGCTCTAGGAGGCTGCCCAGGGGCGCTGCCAACAGCCCCCAGGTGCTGGCTAGCCGCCTCGGCCGGCCACGGAAGGAGCACACACACCTGCGGGTGTCCCCAGGCCGCACACACGGACTGCCCTGCGCTTCCCGGCATTGCAAATAGGCCCCCCGGGAAGCCCCGCCCGCCCTAGGGTCTTGTCGGGTGGGGCCGACGCAAGGTGGGTGACTGGGGAGGGCTGCTGCTGGCACACACCCACTCCTGAAGCCCACTGGGGCGGTCCAAGGGCGAGGAGCTCGGAGCTCGGTCAGGGCTGTCCCAGCAGAACGTTTTGAGGGTGGACGGACACGCCCGCGGGCAATCGGGTGTTGCGGGCAGGCCCCGGGGACAGGCCCTGCTGAGTCCCCGAGCGCCACCTGGGTTCCTGCCACCACCCTTGGGCCGGGATGAGGTGCCACCTTGTGCGTAGAAGCCCTGCACACAGGCAAGAAGCCCCCCAGGCCCGCGGCGCACCCGACCCTGGAGCCCCCTGGCCGGATGCAGCCACAGGGAACGGGGGTTCTGAGTTGGCAGGCCCCATTCCCGAAGCATCCACGGGCACTTCCCGAAGGGCTGACACCTGCTGCGCCTCAGCAGCCAGCCAACCTCCCTCCCTCTGGTCGGGCACTGCACGCCACACAGCCACTTGTGTCCCCTGTGTCCCTCCCTGGAGGCCGCAGCGCGTTTTGGGTTTTGGCGCGGACGGGCCCCTCTCGGCTTCCGTAGTCCATTTGCCCCCGGAGCCTGCCAGACCCCTGGCTCTAGGAGGCTGCCCAGGGGCGCTGCCAACAGCCCCCAGGTGCTGGCTAGCCGCCTCGGCCGGCCACGGGGGGAGCACACACACCTGCGGGTGTCCCCGGGCCGCACACACGAACTGCCCCGCGCTTCCCGGCGTTGCAAATAGGCCCCCCGGGAAGCCCCGCCCGCCCTAGGGGCTTGTCGGGTGGGGCCGACCCAAGGTGGTTGACTGGGGAGGGCTGCTGCTGCCACACACCCACTCCTGAAGCCCACTGGGGCGGTCCAAGGGCGAGGAGCTCGGAGCTCGGTCAGGGCTGTCCCAGCAGAACTTTTTGAGGGTGGACGGACACGCCCGCGGGCAATCAGGTGTTGCGGGCAGGCCCCGGGGGCAGGCCCTGCTGAGTCCCCGAGCGCCACCTGGGTTCCTGCCACCACCCTTGGGCCGGGATGAGGTGCCACCTTGTGCGTAGAAGCCCTGCACACAGGCAAGAAGCCCCCCAGGCCCGCGGCGCACCCGACCCTGGAGCCCCTGGAGCCCCCTGGCCGGATGCAGCCACAGGGAACGGGGGTTCTGAGTTGGCAGGCCCCATTCCCGAAGCATCCACGGGCACTTCCCGAAGGGCTGACACCTGCTGCGCCTCAGCAGCCAGCCAACCTCCCTCCCTCTGGTCGTGCACTGCACGCCACACAGCCACATGTGTCCCCTGTGTCCCTCCCTGGAGGCCGCAGCGCGTTTTGGGTTTTGGCGCGGACGGGCCCCTCTCGGCTTCCGTAGTCCATTTGCCCCCGGAGCCTGCCAGACCCCTGGCTCTAGGAGGCTGCCCAGGGGCGCTGCCAACAGCCCCCAGGTGCTGGCTAGCTGCCTCGGCCGGCCACGGGGGGAGCACACACACCTGCGGGTGTCCCCGGGCCGCACACACGAACTGCCCCGCGCTTCCCGGTGTTGCAAATAGGCCCCCCGGGAAGCCCCGCCCGCCCTAGGGGCTTGTCGGGTGGGGCCGACGCAAGGTGGTTGACTGGGGAGGGCTGCTGCTGCCACACACCCACTCCTGAAGCCCACTGGGGCGGTCCAAGGGCGAGGAGCTCGGAGCTCGGAGCTCGGTCAGGGCTGTCCCAGCAGAACTTTTTGAGGGTGGACGGACACGCCCGCGGGCAATCGGGTGTTGCGGGCAGGCCCCGGGGGCAGGCCCTGCTGAGTCCCCGAGCGCCACCTGGGTTCCTGCCACCACCCTTGGGCCGGGATGAGGTGCCACCTTGTGCGTAGAAGCCCTGCACACAGGCAAGAAGCCCCCCAGGCCCGCGGCGCACCCGACCCTGGAGCCCCCTGGCCGGATGCAGCCACAGGGAACGGGGGTTCTGAGTTGGCAGGCCCCATTCCCGAAGCATCCACGGGCACTTCCCGAAGGGCTGACACCTGCTGCGCCTCAGCAGCCAGCCAACCTCCCTCCCTCTGGTCGGGCACTGCACGCCACACAGCCACTTGTGTCCCCTGTGTCCCTCCCTGGAGGCCGCAGCGCGTTTTGGGTTTTGGCGCGGACGGGCCCCTCTCGGCTTCCGTAGTCCATTTGCCCCCGGAGCCTGCCAGACCCCTGGCTCTAGGAGGCTGCCCAGGGGCGCTGCCAACAGCCCCCAGGTGCTGGCTAGCCGCCTCGGCCGGCCACGGGGGGAGCACACACACCTGCGGGTGTCCCCGGGCCGCACACACGAACTGCCCCGCGCTTCCCGGCGTTGCAAATAGGCCCCCCGGGAAGCCCGGCACGCCCTAGGGGCTTGTCGGGTGGGGCCGACGCAAGGTGGTTGACTGGGGAGGGCTGCTGCTGCCACACACCCACTCCTGAAGCCCACTGGGGCGGTCCAAGGGCGAGGAGCTCGGAGCTCGGTCAGGGCTGTCCCAGCAGAACTTTTTGAGGGTGGACGGACACGCCCGCGGGCAATCAGGTGTTGCGGGCAGGCCCCGGGGGCAGGCCCGGCTGAGTCCCCGAGCGCCACCTGGGTTCCTGCCACCACCCTTGGGCCGGGATGAGGTGCCACCTTGTGCGTAGAAGCCCTGCACACAGGCAAGAAGCCCCCCAGGCCCGCGGCGCACCCGACCCTGGAGCCCCTGGAGCCCCCTGGCCGGATGCAGCCACAGGGAACGGGGGTTCTGAGTTGGCAGGCCCCATTCCCGAAGCATCCACGGGCACTTCCCGAAGGGCTGACACCTGCTGCGCCTCAGCAGCCAGCCAACCTCCCTCCCTCTGGTCGTGCACTGCACGCCACACAGCCACTTGTGTCCCCTGTGTCCCTCCCTGGAGGCCGCAGCGCGTTTTGGGTTTTGGCGCGGACGGGCCCCTCTCGGCTTCCGTAGTCCATTTGCCCCCGGAGCCTGCCAGACCCCTGGCTCTAGGAGGCTGCCCAGGGGCGCTGCCAACAGCCCCCAGGTGCTGGCTAGCCGCCTCGGCCGGCCACGGGGGGAGCACACACACCTGCGGGTGTCCCCGGGCCGCACACACGAACTGCCCCGCGCTTCCCGGCGTTGCAAATAGGCCCCCCGGGAAGCCCCGCCCGCCCTAGGGGCTTGTCGGGTGGGGCCGACGCAAGGTGGTTGACTGGGGAGGGCTGCTGCTGCCACACACCCACTCCTGAAGCCCACTGGGGCGGTCCAAGGGCGAGGAGCTCGGAGCTCGGAGCTCGGTCAGGGCTGTCCCAGCAGAACTTTTTGAGGGTGGACGGACACGCCCGCGGGCAATCGGGTGTTGCGGGCAGGCCCCGGGGGCAGGCCCTGCTGAGTCCCCGAGCGCCACCTGGGTTCCTGCCACCACCCTTGGGCCGGGATGAGGTGCCACCTTGTGCGTAGAAGCCCTGCACACAGGCAAGAAGCCCCCCAGGCCCGCGGCGCACCCGACCCTGGAGCCCCCTGGCCGGATGCAGCCACAGGGAACGGGGGTTCTGAGTTGGCAGGCCCCATTCCCGAAGCATCCACGGGCACTTCCCGAAGGGCTGACACCTGCTGCGCCTCAGCAGCCAGCCAACCTCCCTCCCTCTGGTCGGGCACTGCACGCCACACAGCCACTTGTGTCCCCTGTGTCCCTCCCTGGAGGCCGCAGCGCGTTTTGGGTTTTGGCGCGGACGGGCCCCTCTCGGCTTCCGTAGTCCATTTGCCCCCGGAGCCTGCCAGACCCCTGGCTCTAGGAGGCTGCCCAGGGGCGCTGCCAACAGCCCCCAGGTGCTAGCTAGCCGCCTCGGCCGGCCATGGGGGGAGCACACACACCTGCGGGTGTCCCCAGGCCGCACACACGAACTGCCCCGCGCTACCCGGCGTTGCAAATAGGCCCCCCGGGAAGCCCGGCACGCCCTAGGGGCTTGTCGGGTGGGGCCGACGCAAGGTAGTTGACTGGGGAGGGCTGCTGCTGCCACACACCCACTCCTGAAGCCCCCTGGGGTGGTCCAAGGGCGAGGAGCTCGGAGCTCGGTCAGGGCTGTCCCAGCAGAACTTTTTGAGGGTGGACGGACACGCCCGCGGGCAATCAGGTGTTGCGGGCAGGCCCCGTGGGCAGGCCCTGCTGAGTCCCCGAGCGCCACCTGGGTTCCTGCCACCACCCTTGGGCCGGGATGAGGTGCCACCTTGTGCATAGAAGCCCTGCACACAGGCAAGAAGCCCCCCAGGCCCGCGGCGCACCCGACCCTGGAGCCCCCTGGCCGGATGCAGCCACAGGGAACGGGGGTTCTGAGTTGGCAGGCCCCATTCCCGAAGCATCCACGGGCACTTCCCGAAGGGCTGACACCTGCTGCGCCTCAGCAGCCAGCCAACCTCCCTCCCTCTGGTCGGGCACTGCACGCCACACAGCCACTTGTGTCCCCTGTGTCCCTCCCTGGAGGCCGCAGCGCGTTTTGGGTTTTGGCGCGGACGGGCCCCTCTCGGCTTCCGTAGTCCATTTGCCCCCGGAGCCTGCCAGACCCCTGGCTCTAGGAGGCTGCCCAGGGACGCTGCCAACAGCCCCCAGGTGCTGGCTAGCCGCCTCGGCCGGCCACGGGGGGAGCACACACACCTGCGGTTGTCCCCGGGCCGCACACACGAACTGCCCCGCGTTTCCCGGCGTTGCAAATAGGCCCCCCGGGAAGCCCCGCCCGCCCTAGGGGCTTGTCGGGTGGGGCCGACGCAAGGTGGTTGACTGGGGAGGGCTGCTGCTGCCACACACCCACTCCTGAAGCCCACTGGGGCGGTCCAAGTGCGAGGAGCTCGGAGCTCGGTCAGGGCTGTCCCAGCAGAACTTTTTGAGGGTGGACGGACACGCCCGCGGGCAATCAGGTGTTGCGGGCAGGCCCCGGGGGCAGGCCCTGCTGAGTCCCCGAGCGCCACCTGGGTTCCTGCCACCACCCTTGGGCCGGGATGAGGTGCCACCTTGTGCGTAGAAGCCCTGCACACAGGCAAGAAGCCCCCCAGGCCCGCGGCGCACCCGACCCTGGAGCCCCCTGGCCGGATGCAGCCACAGGGAACGGGGGTTCTGAGTTGGCAGGCCCCATTCCCGAAGCATCCAGGGGCACTTCCCGAAGGGCTGACACCTGCTGCGCCTCAGCAGCCAGCCAACCTCCCTCCCTCTGGTCGGGCACTGCACGCCACACAGCCACTTGTGTCCCCTGTGTCCCTCCCTGGAGGCCGCAGCGCGTTTTGGGTTTTGGCGCGGACGGGCCCCTCTCGGCTTCCGTAGTCCATTTGCCCCCGGAGCCTGCCAGACCCCTGGCTCTAGGAGGCTGCCCAGGGGCGCTGCCAACAGCCCCCAGGTGCTGGCTAGCCGCCTCGGCCGGCCATGCGGGGAGCACACACACCTGCGGGTGTCCGCAGGCCGCACACACGAACTGCCCCGCGCTTCCCGGCGTTGCAAATAGGCCCCCCGGGAAGCCCAGCCCGCCCTAGGGGCTTGTCGGGTGGGGCCGACCCAAGGTGGTTGACTGGGGAGGGCTGCTGCTGCCACACACCCACTCCTGAAGCCCACTGGGGCGGTCCAAGGGCGAGGAGCTCGGAGCTCGGTCAGGGCTGTCCCAGCAGAACTTTTTGAGGGTGGACGGACACGCCCGCGGGCAATCAGGTGTTGCGGGCAGGCCCCGGGGGCAGGCCCTGCTGAGTCCCCGAGCGCCACCTGGGTTCCTGCCACCACCCTTGGGCCGGGATGAGGTGCCACCTTGTGCGTAGAAGCCCTGCACACAGGAAAGAAGCCCCCCAGGCCCGCGGCGCACCCGACCCTGGAGCCCCTGGAGCCCCCTGGCCGGATGCAGCCACAGGGAACGGGGGTTCTGAGTTGGCAGGCCCCATTCCCGAAGCATCCACAGGCACTTCCCGAAGGGCTGACACCTGCTGCGCCTCAGCAGCCAGCCAACCTCCCTCCCTCTGGTCGGGCACTGCACGCCACACAGCCACTTGTGTCCCCTGTGTCCCTCCCTGGAGGCCGCAGCGCGTTTTGGGTTTTGGCGCGGACGGGCCCCTCTCGGCTTCCGTAGTCCATTTGCCCCCGGAGCCTGCCAGACCCCTGGCTCTAGGAGGCTGCCCAGGGGCGCTGCCAACAGCCCCCAGGTGCTGGCTAGCCGCAGCGGACGGCCACGGGGGGAGCACACACACCTGCGGGTGTCCCCGGGCCGCACACACGAACTGCCCCGCACTTCCCGGCGTTGCAAATAGGCCCTCCGGGAAGCCCCGCCCGCCCTAGGGGCTTGTCGGGTGGGGCCGACGCAAGGTGGTTGACTGGGGAGGGCTGCTGCTGGCACACACCCACTCCTGAAGCCCACTGGGGCGGTCCAAGGGCGAGGAGCTCGGAGCTCGGTCAGGGCTGTCCCAGCAGAACTTTTTGAGGGTGGACGGACACGCCCGCGGGCAATCAGGTGTTGCGGGCAGGCCCCGGGGGCAGGCCCTGCTGAGTCCCCGAGCGCCACCTGGGTTCCTGCCACCACCCTTGGGCCGGGATGAGGTGCCACCTTGTGCGTAGAAGCCCTGCACACAGGCAAGAAGCCCCCCAGGCCCGCGGCGCACCCGACCCTGGAGCCCCCTGGCCGGATGCAGCCACAGGGAACGGGGGTTCTGAGTTGGCAGGCCCCATTCCCGAAGCATCCACGGGCACTTCCCGAAGGGCTGACACCTGCTGCGCCTCAGCAGCCAGCCAACCTCCCTCCCTCTGGTCGGGCACTGCACGCCACACAGCCACTTGTGTCCCCTGTGTCCCTCCCTGGAGGCCGCAGCGCGTTTTGGGTTTTGGCGCGGACGGGCCCCTCTCGGCTTCCGTAGTCCATTTGCCCCCGGAGCCTGCCAGACCCCTGGCTCTAGGAGGCTGCCCAGGGGCGCTGCCAACAGCCCCCAGGTGCTGGCTAGCCGCCTCGGCGGCCACGGGGGGAGCACACACACCTGCGGTTGTCCCCGGGCCGCACACACGAACTGCCCCGCGCTTCCCGGCGTTGCAAATAGGCCCCCCGGGAAGCCCCGCCCGCCCTAGGGGCTTGTCGGGTGGGGCCGACCCAAGGTGGTTGACTGGGGAGGGCTGCTGCTGCCACACACCCACTCCTGAAGCCCACTGGGGCGGTCCAAGGGCGAGGAGCTCGGAGCTCGGTCAGGGCTGTCCCAGCAGAACTTTTTGAGGGTGGACGGACACGCCCGCGGGCAATCAGGTGTTGCGGGCAGGCCCCGGGGGCAGGCCCTGCTGAGTCCCCGAGCGCCACCTGGGTTCCTGCCACCACCCTTGGGCCGGGATGAGGTGCCACCTTGTGCGTAGAAGCCCTGCACACAGGCAAGAAGCCCCCCAGGCCCGCGGCGCACCCGACCCTGGAGCCCCCTGGCCGGATGCAGCCACAGGGAACGGGGGTTCTGAGTTGGCAGGCCCCATTCCCGAAGCATCCACGGGCACTTCCCGAAGGGCTGACACCTGCTGCGCCTCAGCAGCCAGCCAACCTCCCTCCCTCTGGTCGGGCACTGCACGCCACACAGCCACTTGTGTCCCCTGTGTCCCTCCCTGGAGGCCGCAGCGCGTTTTGGGTTTTGGCGCGGACGGGCCCCTCTCGGCTTCCGTAGTCCATTTGCCCCCGGAGCCTGCCAGACCCCTGGCTCTAGGAGGCTGCCCAGGGGCGCTGCCAACAGCCCCCAGGTGCTGGCTAGCCGCAGCGGACGGCCACGGGGGGAGCACACACACCTGCGGGTGTCCCCGGGCCGCACACACGAACTGCCCCGCACTTCCCGGCGTTGCAAATAGGCCCCCCGGGAAGCCCCGCACGCCCTAGGGGCTTGTCGGGTGGGGCCGACGCAAGGTGGTTGACTGGGGAGGGCTGCTGCTGCCACACACCCACTCCTGAAGCCCACTGGGGCGGTCCAAGGGCGAGGAGCTCGGAGCTCGGTCAGGGCTGTCCCAGCAGAACTTTTTGAGGGTGGACGGACACGCCCGCGGGCAATCAGGTGTTGCGGGCAGGCCCCGGGGGCAGGCCCTGCTGAGTCCCCGAGCGCCACCTGGGTTCCTGCCACCACCCTTGGGCCGGGATGAGGTGCCACCTTGTGCGTAGAAGCCCTGTACACAGGCAAGAAGCCCCCCAGGCCCGCGGCGCACCCGACCCTGGAGCCCCCTGGCCGGATGCAGCCACAGGGAACGGGGGTTCTGAGTTGGCAGGCCCCATTCCCGAAGCATCCACGGGCACTTCCCGAAGGGCTGACACCTGCTGCGCCTCAGCAGCCAGCCAACCTCCCTCCCTCTGGTCAGGCACTGCACGCCACACAGCCACTTGTGTCCCCTGTGTCCCTCCCTGGAGGCCGCAGCGCGTTTTGGGTTTTGGCGCGGACGGGCCCCTCTCGGCTTCCGTAGTCCATTTGCCCCGGAGCCTGCCAGACCCCTGGCTCTAGGAGGCTGCCCAGGGGCGCTGCCAACAGCCCCCAGGTGCTGGCTAGCCGCCTCGGCCGGCCACGGGGGGAGCACACACACCTGCGGGTGTCCCCGGGCCGCACACACGAACTGCCCCGCGCTTCCCGGCGTTGCAAATAGGCCCCCCGGGAAGCCCGGCACGCCCTAGGGGCTTGTCGGGTGGGGCCGACGCAAGGTGGTTGACTGGGGAGGGCTGCTGCTGCCACACACCCACTCCTGAAGCCCACTGGGGCGGTCCAAGGGCGAGGAGCTCGGAGCTCGGTCAGGGCTGTCCCAGCAGAACTTTTTGAGGGTGGACGGACACGCCCGCGGGCAATCAGGTGTTGCGGGCAGGCCCCGGGGGCAGGCCCTGCTGAGTCCCCGAGCGCCACCTGGGTTCCTGCCACCACCCTTGGGCCGGGATGAGGTGCCACCTTGTGCGTAGAAGCCCTGCACACAGGCAAGAAGCCCCCCAGGCCCGCGGCGCACCCGACCCTGGAGCCCCTGGAGCCCCCTGGCCGGATGCAGCCACAGGGAACGGGGGTTCTGAGTTGGCAGGCCCCATTCCCGAAGCATCCACGGGCACTTCCCGAAGGGCTGACACCTGCTGCGCCTCAGCAGCCAGCCAACCTCCCTCCCTCTGGTCGTGCACTGCACGCCACACAGCCACTTGTGTCCCCTGTGTCCCTCCCTGGAGGCCGCAGCGCGTTTTGGGTTTTGGCGCGGACGGGCCCCTCTCGGCTTCCGTAGTCCATTTGCCCCCGGAGCCTGCCAGACCCCTGGCTCTAGGAGGCTGCCCAGGGGCGCTGCCAACAGCCCCCAGGTGCTGGCTAGCCGCCTCGGCCGGCCACGGGGGGAGCACACACACCTGCAGGTGTCCCCGGGCCGCACACACGAACTGCCCCGCGCTTCCCGGCGTTGCAAATAGGCCCCCCGGGAAGCCCCGCCCGCCCTAGGGGCTTGTCGGGTGGGGCCGACGCAAGGTGGTTGACTGGGGAGGGCTGCTGCTGCCACACACCCACTCCTGAAGCCCACTGGGGCGGTCCAAGGGCGAGGAGCTCGGAGCTCGGAGCTCGGTCAGCGCTGTCCCAGCAGAACTTTTTGAGGGTGGACGGACACGCCCGCGGGCAATCGGGTGTTGCGGGCAGGCCCCGGGGGCAGGCCCTGCTGAGTCCCCGAGCGCCACCTGGGTTCCTGCCACCACCCTTGGGCCGGGATGAGGTGCCACCTTGTGCGTAGAAGCCCTGCACACAGGCAAGAAGCCCCCCAGGCCCGCGGCGCACCCGACCCTGGAGCCCCCTGGCCGGATGCAGCCACAGGGAACGGGGGTTCTGAGTTGGCAGGCCCCATTCCCGAAGCATCCACGGGCACTTCCCGAAGGGCTGACACCTGCTGCGCCTCAGCAGCCAGCCAACCTCCCTCCCTCTGGTCGGGCACTGCACGCCACACAGCCACTTGTGTCCCCTGTGTCCCTCCCTGGAGGCCGCAGCGCGTTTTGGGTTTTGGCGCGGACGGGCCCCTCTCGGCTTCCGTAGTCCATTTGCCCCCGGAGCCTGCCAGACCCCTGGCTCTAGGAGGCTGCCCAGGGGCGCTGCCAACAGCCCCCAGGTGCTGGCTAGCCGCAGCGGACGGCCACGGGGGGAGCACACACACCTGCGGGTGTCCCCGGGCCGCACACACGAACTGCCCCGCACTTCCCGGCGTTGCAAATAGGCCCCCCGGGAAGCCCGGCACGCCCTAGGGGCTTGTCGGGTGGGGCCGATGCAAGGTGGTTGACTGGGGAGGGCTGCTGCTGCCACACACCCACTCCTGAAGCCCACTGGGGCGGTCCAAGGGCGAGGAGCTCGGAGCTCGGAGCTCGGTCAGGGCTGTCCCAGCAGAACTTTTTGAGGGTGGACGGACACGCCCGCGGGCAATCGGGTGTTGCGGGCAGGCCCCGGGGGCAGGCCCTGCTGAGTCCCCGAGCGCCACCTGGGTTCCTGCCACCACCCTTGGGCCGGGATGAGGTGCCACCTTGTGCGTAGAAGCCCTGCACACAGGCAAGAAGCCCCCCAGGCCCGCGGCGCACCCGACCCTGGAGCCCCCTGGCCGGATGCAGCCACAGGGAACGGGGGTTCTGAGTTGGCAGGCCCCATTCCCGAAGCATCCACAGGCACTTCCCGAAGGGCTGACACCTGCTGCGCCTCAGCAGCCAGCCAACCTCCCTCCCTCTGGTCGGGCACTGCACGCCACACAGCCACTTGTGTCCCCTGTGTCCCTCCCTGGAGGCCGCAGCGCGTTTTGGGTTTTGGCGCGGACGGGCCCCTCTCGGCTTCCGTAGTCCATTTGCCCCCGGAGCCTGCCAGACCCCTGGCTCTAGGAGGCTGCCCAGGGGCGCTGCCAACAGCCCCCAGGTGCTGGCTAGCCGCAGCGGACGGCCACGGGGGGAGCACACACACCTGCGGGTGTCCCCGGGCCGCACACACGAACTGCCCCGCACTTCCCGGCGTTGCAAATAGGCCCCCCGGGAAGCCCCGCACGCCCTAGGGGCTTGTCGGGTGGGGCCGACGCAAGGTGGTTGACTGGGGAGGGCTGCTGCTGCCACACACCCACTCCTGAAGCCCACTGGGGCGGTCCAAGGGCGAGGAGCTCGGAGCTCGGTCAGGGCTGTCCCAGCAGAACTTTTTGAGGGTGGACGGACACGCCCGCGGGCAATCAGGTGTTGCGGGCAGGCCCCGGGGGCAGGCCCTGCTGAGTCCCCGAGCGCCACCTGGGTTCCTGCCACCACCCTTGGGCCGGGATGAGGTGCCACCTTGTGCGTAGAAGCCCTGTACACAGGCAAGAAGCCCCCCAGGCCCGCGGCGCACCCGACCCTGGAGCCCCCTGGCCGGATGCAGCCACAGGGAACGGGGGTTCTGAGTTGGCAGGCCCCATTCCCGAAGCATCCACGGGCACTTCCCGAAGGGCTGACACCTGCTGCGCCTCAGCAGCCAGCCAACCTCCCTCCCTCTGGTCAGGCACTGCACGCCACACAGCCACTTGTGTCCCCTGTGTCCCTCCCTGGAGGCCGCAGCGCGTTTTGGGTTTTGGCGCGGACGGGCCCCTCTCGGCTTCCGTAGTCCATTTGCCCCGGAGCCTGCCAGACCCCTGGCTCTAGGAGGCTGCCCAGGGGCGCTGCCAACAGCCCCCAGGTGCTGGCTAGCCGCCTCGGCCGGCCACGGGGGGAGCACACACACCTGCGGGTGTCCCCGGGCCGCACACACGAACTGCCCCGCGCTTCCCGGCGTTGCAAATAGGCCCCCCGGGAAGCCCGGCACGCCCTAGGGGCTTGTCGGGTGGGGCCGACGCAAGGTGGTTGACTGGGGAGGGCTGCTGCTGCCACACACCCACTCCTGAAGCCCACTGGGGCGGTCCAAGGGCGAGGAGCTCGGAGCTCGGTCAGGGCTGTCCCAGCAGAACTTTTTGAGGGTGGACGGACACGCCCGCGGGCAATCAGGTGTTGCGGGCAGGCCCCGGGGGCAGGCCCTGCTGAGTCCCCGAGCGCCACCTGGGTTCCTGCCACCACCCTTGGGCCGGGATGAGGTGCCACCTTGTGCGTAGAAGCCCTGCACACAGGCAAGAAGCCCCCCAGGCCCGCGGCGCACCCGACCCTGGAGCCCCTGGAGCCCCCTGGCCGGATGCAGCCACAGGGAACGGGGGTTCTGAGTTGGCAGGCCCCATTCCCGAAGCATCCACGGGCACTTCCCGAAGGGCTGACACCTGCTGCGCCTCAGCAGCCAGCCAACCTCCCTCCCTCTGGTCGTGCACTGCACGCCACACAGCCACTTGTGTCCCCTGTGTCCCTCCCTGGAGGCCGCAGCGCGTTTTGGGTTTTGGCGCGGACGGGCCCCTCTCGGCTTCCGTAGTCCATTTGCCCCCGGAGCCTGCCAGACCCCTGGCTCTAGGAGGCTGCCCAGGGGCGCTGCCAACAGCCCCCAGGTGCTGGCTAGCCGCCTCGGCCGGCCACGGGGGGAGCACACACACCTGCGGGTGTCCCCGGGCCGCACACACGAACTGCCCCGCGCTTCCCGGCGTTGCAAATAGGCCCCCCGGGAAGCCCCGCCCGCCCTAGGGGCTTGTCGGGTGGGGCCGACGCAAGGTGGTTGACTGGGGAGGGCTGCTGCTGCCACACACCCACTCCTGAAGCCCACTGGGGCGGTCCAAGGGCGAGGAGCTCGGAGCTCGGAGCTCGGTCAGGGCTGTCCCAGCAGAACTTTTTGAGGGTGGACGGACACGCCCGCGGGCAATCGGGTGTTGCGGGCAGGCCCCGGGGGCAGGCCCTGCTGAGTCCCCGAGCGCCACCTGGGTTCCTGCCACCACCCTTGGGCCGGGATGAGGTGCCACCTTGTGCGTAGAAGCCCTGCACACAGGCAAGAAGCCCCCCAGGCCCGCGGCGCACCCGACCCTGGAGCCCCCTGGCCGGATGCAGCCACAGGGAACGGGGGTTCTGAGTTGGCAGGCCCCATTCCCGAAGCATCCACGGGCACTTCCCGAAGGGCTGACACCTGCTGCGCCTCAGCAGCCAGCCAACCTCCCTCCCTCTGGTCGGGCACTGCACGCCACACAGCCACTTGTGTCCCCTGTGTCCCTCCCTGGAGGCCGCAGCGCGTTTTGGGTTTTGGCGCGGACGGGCCCCTCTCGGCTTCCGTAGTCCATTTGCCCCCGGAGCCTGCCAGACCCCTGGCTCTAGGAGGCTGCCCAGGGGCGCTGCCAACAGCCCCCAGGTGCTGGCTAGCCGCAGCGGACGGCCACGGGGGGAGCACACACACCTGCGGGTGTCCCCGGGCCGCACACACGAACTGCCCCGCACTTCCCGGCGTTGCAAATAGGCCCCCCGGGAAGCCCCGCACGCCCTAGGGGCTTGTCGGGTGGGGCCGACGCAAGGTGGTTGACTGGGGAGGGCTGCTGCTGCCACACACCCACTCCTGAAGCCCACTGGGGCGGTCCAAGGGCGAGGAGCTCGGAGCTCGGTCAGGGCTGTCCCAGCAGAACTTTTTGAGGGTGGACGGACACGCCCGCGGGCAATCAGGTGTTGCGGGCAGGCCCCGGGGGCAGGCCCTGCTGAGTCCCCGAGCGCCACCTGGGTTCCTGCCACCACCCTTGGGCCGGGATGAGGTGCCACCTTGTGCGTAGAAGCCCTGTACACAGGCAAGAAGCCCCCCAGGCCCGCGGCGCACCCGACCCTGGAGCCCCCTGGCCGGATGCAGCCACAGGGAACGGGGGTTCTGAGTTGGCAGGCCCCATTCCCGAAGCATCCACGGGCACTTCCCGAAGGGCTGACACCTGCTGCGCCTCAGCAGCCAGCCAACCTCCCTCCCTCTGGTCAGGCACTGCACGCCACACAGCCACTTGTGTCCCCTGTGTCCCTCCCTGGAGGCCGCAGCGCGTTTTGGGTTTTGGCGCGGACGGGCCCCTCTCGGCTTCCGTAGTCCATTTGCCCCGGAGCCTGCCAGACCCCTGGCTCTAGGAGGCTGCCCAGGGGCGCTGCCAACAGCCCCCAGGTGCTGGCTAGCCGCCTCGGCCGGCCACGGGGGGAGCACACACACCTGCGGGTGTCCCCGGGCCGCACACACGAACTGCCCCGCGCTTCCCGGCATTGCAAATAGGCCCCCCGGGAAGCCCGGCACGCCCTAGGGGCTTGTCGGGTGGGGCCGACGCAAGGTGGTTGACTGGGGAGGGCTGCTGCTGCCACACACCCACTCCTGAAGCCCACTGGGGCGGTCCAAGGGCGAGGAGCTCGGAGCTCGGTCAGGGCTGTCCCAGCAGAACTTTTTGAGGGTGGACGGACACGCCCGCGGGCAATCAGGTGTTGCGGGCAGGCCCCGGGGGCAGGCCCTGCTGAGTCCCCGAGCGCCACCTGGGTTCCTGCCACCACCCTTGGGCCGGGATGAGGTGCCACCTTGTGCGTAGAAGCCCTGCACACAGGCAAGAAGCCCCCCAGGCCCGCGGCGCACCCGACCCTGGAGCCCCTGGAGCCCCCTGGCCGGATGCAGCCACAGGGAACGGGGGTTCTGAGTTGGCAGGCCCCATTCCCGAAGCATCCACAGGCACTTCCCGAAGGGCTGACACCTGCTGCGCCTCAGCAGCCAGCCAACCTCCCTCCCTCTGGTCGTGCACTGCACGCCACACAGCCACTTGTGTCCCCTGTGTCCCTCCCTGGAGGCCGCAGCGCGTTTTGGGTTTTGGCGCGGACGGGCCCCTCTCGGCTTCCGTAGTCCATTTGCCCCCGGAGCCTGCCAGACCCCTGGCTCTAGGAGGCTGCCCAGGGGCGCTGCCAACAGCCCCCAGGTGCTGGCTAGCCGCCTCGGCCGGCCACGGGGGGAGCACACACACCTGCGGGTGTCCCCGGGCCGCACACACGAACTGCCCCGCGCTTCCCGGCGTTGCAAATAGGCCCCCCGGGAAGCCCCGCCCGCCCTAGGGGCTTGTCGGGTGGGGCCGACGCAAGGTGGTTGACTGGGGAGGGCTGCTGCTGCCACACACCCACTCCTGAAGCCCACTGGGGCGGTCCAAGGGCGAGGAGCTCGGAGCTCGGAGCTCGGTCAGGGCTGTCCCAGCAGAACTTTTTGAGGGTGGACGGACACGCCCGCGGGCAATCGGGTGTTGCGGGCAGGCCCCGGGGGCAGGCCCTGCTGAGTCCCCGAGCGCCACCTGGGTTCCTGCCACCACCCTTGGGCCGGGATGAGGTGCCACCTTGTGCGTAGAAGCCCTGCACACAGGCAAGAAGCCCCCCAGGCCCGCGGCGCACCCGACCCTGGAGCCCCCTGGCCGGATGCAGCCACAGGGAACGGGGGTTCTGAGTTGGCAGGCCCCATTCCCGAAGCATCCACGGGCACTTCCCGAAGGGCTGACACCTGCTGCGCCTCAGCAGCCAGCCAACCTCCCTCCCTCTGGTCGGGCACTGCACGCCACACAGCCACTTGTGTCCCCTGTGTCCCTCCCTGGAGGCCGCAGCGCGTTTTGGGTTTTGGCGCGGACGGGCCCCTCTCGGCTTCCGTAGTCCATTTGCCCCCGGAGCCTGCCAGACCCCTGGCTCTAGGAGGCTGCCCAGGGGCGCTGCCAACAGCCCCCAGGTGCTGGCTAGCCGCCTCGGCCGGCCATGGGGGGAGCACACACACCTGCGGGTGTCCCCGGGCCGCACACACGAACTGCCCCGCGCTTCCCGGCGTTGCAAATAGGCCCCCCGGGAAGCCCCGCCCGCCCTAGGGGCTTGTCGGGTGGGGCCGACGCAAGGTGGTTGACTGGGGAGGGCTGCGGCTGCCACACACCCACTCCTGAAGCCCACTGGGGCGGTCCAAGTGCGAGGAGCTCGGAGCTCGGTCAGGGCTGTCCCAGCAGAACTTTTTGAGGATGGACGGACACGCCCGCGGGCAATCAGGTGTTGCGGGCAGGCCCCGAGGGCAGGCCCTGCTGAGTCCCCGAGCGCCACCTGGGTTCCTGCCACCACCCTTGGGCCGGGATGAGGTGCCACCTTGTGCGTAGAAGCCCTGCACACAGGCAAGGAGCCCCCCAGTCCCGCGGTGCACCCGACCCTGGAGCCCCCTGGCCGGATGCAGCCACAGGGAACGGGGGTTCTGAGTTGGCAAGCCCCATTCCCGAAGCATCCAGGGGCACTTCCCGAAGGGCTGACACCTGCTGCGCCTCAGCAGCCAGCCAACCTCCCTCCCTCTGGTCGGGCACTGCACGCCACACAGCCACTTGTGTCCCCTGTGTCCCTCCCTGGAGGCCGCAGCGCGTTTTGGGTTTTGGCGCGGACGGGCCCCTCTCGGCTTCCGTAGTCCATTTGCTCCCGGAGCCTGCCAGACCCCTGGCTCTAGGAGGCTGCCCAGGGGCGCTGCCAACAGCCCCCAGGTGCTGGCTAGCCGCCTCGGCCGGCCATGGGGGGAGCACACACACCTGCGGGTGTCCCCGGGCCGCACACACGAACTGCCCCGCGCTTCCCGGCGTTGCAAATAGGCCCCCCGGGAAGCCCCGCCCGCCCTAGGGGCTTGTCGGGTGGGGCCGACGCAAGGTGGTTGACTGGGGAGGGCTGCTGCTGCCACACACCCACTCCTGAAGCCCACTGGGGCGGTCCAAGGGCGAGGAGCTCGGAGCTCGGTCAGGGCTGTCCCAGCAGAACTTTTTGAGGGTGGACGGACACGCCCGCGGGCAATCAGGTGTTGCGGGCAGGCCCCGGGGGCAGGCCCTGCTGAGTCCCCGAGCGCCACCTGGGTTCCTGCCACCACCCTTGGGCCGGGATGAGGTGCCACCTTGTGCGTAGAAGCCCTGCACACAGGCAAGAAGCCCCCCAGGCCCGCGGCGCACCCGACCCTGGAGCCCCCTGGCCGGATGCAGCCACAGGGAACGGGGGTTCTGAGTTGGCAGGCCCCATTCCCGAAGCATCCACGGGCACTTCCCGAAGGGCTGACACCTGCTGCGCCTCAGCAGCCAGCCAACCTCCCTCCCTCTGGTCGGGCACTGCACGCCACACAGCCACTTGTGTCCCCTGTGTCCCTCCCTGGAGGCCGCAGCGCGTTTTGGGTTTTGGCGCGGACGGGCCCCTCTCGGCTTCCGTAGTCCATTTGCCCCCGGAGCCTGCCAGACCCCTGGCTCTAGGAGGCTGCCCAGGGGCGCTGCCAACAGCCCCCAGGTGCTGGCTAGCCGCCTCGGCCGGCCATGGGGGGAGCACACACACCTGCGGGTGTCCCCGGGCCGCACACACGAACTGCCCCGCGCTTCCCGGCGTTGCAAATAGGCCCCCCGGGAAGCCCCGCCCGCCCTAGGGGCTTGTCGGGTGGGGCCGACGCAAGGTGGTTGACTGGGGAGGGCTGCTGCTGCCACACACCCACTCCTGAAGCCCACTGGGGCGGTCCAAGTGCGAGGAGCTCGGAGCTCGGTCAGGGCTGTCCCAGCAGAACTTTTTGAGGGTGGACGGACACGCCCGCGGGCAATCAGGTGTTGCGGGCAGGCCCCGAGGGCAGGCCCTGCTGAGTCCCCGAGCGCCACCTGGGTTCCTGCCACCACCCTTGGGCCGGGATGAGGTGCCACCTTGTGCGTAGAAGCCCTGCACACAGGCAAGGAGCCCCCCAGGCCCGCGGCGCACCCGACCCTGGAGCCCCCTGGCCGGATGCAGCCACAGGGAACGGGGGTTCTGAGTTGGCAGGCCCCATTCCCGAAGCATCCAGGGGCACTTCCCGAAGGGCTGACACCTGCTGCGCCTCAGCAGCCAGCCAACCTCCCTCCCTCTGGTCGGGCACTGCACGCCACACAGCCACTTGTGTCCCCTGTGTCCCTCCCTGGAGGCCGCAGCGCGTTTTGGGTTTTGGCGCGGACGGGCCCCTCTCGGCTTCTGTAGTCCATTTGCCCCCGGAGCCTGCCAGACCCCTGGCTCTAGGAGGCTGCCCAGGGGCGCTGCCAACAGCCCCCAGGTGCTGGCTAGCCGCCTCGGCCTGCCATGGGGGGAGCACACACACCTGCGGGTGTCCCCGGGCCGCACACACGAACTGCCCCGCGCTTCCCGGCGTTGCACATAGGCCCCCCGGGAAGCCCCGCCCGCCCTAGGGGCTTGTCGGGTGGGGCCGACCCAAGGTGGTTGACTGGGGAGGGCTGCTGCTGCCACACACCCACTCCTGAAGCCCACTGGGGCGGTCCAAGGGCGAGGAGCTCGGAGCTCGGTCAGGGCTGTCCCAGCAGAACTTTTTGAGGGTGGACGGACACGCCCGCGGGCAATCAGGTGTTGCGGGCAGGCCCCGGGGGCAGGCCCTGCTGAGTCCCCGAGCGCCACCTGGGTTCCTGCCACCACCCTTGGGCCGGGATGAGGTGCCACCTTGTGCGTAGAAGCCCTGCACACAGGCAAGAAGCCCCCCAGGCCCGCGGCGCACCCGACCCTGGAGCCCCTGGAGCCCCCTGGCCGGCTGCAGCCACAGGGAACGGGGGTTCTGAGTTGGCAGGCCCCATTCCCGAAGCATCCACGGGCACTTCCCGAAGGGCTGACACCTGCTGCGCCTCAGCAGCCAGCCAACCTCCCTCCCTCTGGTCGGGCACTGCACGCCACACAGCCACTTGTGTCCCCTGTGTCCCTCCCTGGAGGCTGCAGCGCGTTTTGGGTTTTGGCGCGGACGGGCCCCTCTCGGCTTCCGTAGTCCATTTGCCCCCGGAGCCTGCCAGACCCCTGGCTCTAGGAGGCTGCCCAGGGGCGCTGCCAACAGCCCCCAGGTGCTGGCTAGCCGCAGCGGACTGCCACGGGGGGAGCACACACACCTTCGGGTGTCCCCGGGCCGCACACACGAACTGCCCCGCGCTTCCCGGCGTTGCAAATAGGCCCCCCGGGAAGCCCCGCACGCCCTAGGGGCTTGTCGGGTGGGGCCGACGCAAGGTGGTTGTCTGGGGAGGGCTCCTGCTGCCACACACCCACTCCTGAAGCCCACTGGGGCGGTCCAAGGGCGAGGAGCTCGGAGCTCGGTCAGGGCTGTCCCAGCAGAACTTTTTGAGGGTGGACGGACACGCCCGCGGGCAATCAGGTGTTGCGGGCAGGCCCCGGGGGCAGGCCCTGCTGAGTCCCCGAGCGCCACCTGGGTTCCTGCCACCACCCTTGGGCCGGGATGAGGTGCCACCTTGTGCGTAGAAGCCCTGCACACAGGCAAGAAGCCCCCCAGGCCCGCGGCACACCCGACCCTGGAGCCCCCTGGCCGGATGCAGCCACAGGGAACGGGGGTTCTGAGTTGGCAGGCCCCATTCCCGAAGCATCCACGGGCACTTCCCGAAGGGCTGACACCTGCTGCGCCTCAGCAGCCAGCCAACCTCCCTCCCTCTGGTCAGGCACTTCACGCCACACAGCCACTTGTGTCCCCTGTGTCCCTCCCTGGAGGCCGCAGCGCGTTTTGGGTTTTGGCGCGGACGGGCCCCTCTCGGCTTCCGTAGTCCATTTGCCCCGGAGCCTGCCAGACCCCTGGCTCTAGGAGGCTGCACAGGGGCGCTGCCAACAGCCCCCAGGTGCTGGCTAGCCGCCTTGGCCGGCCACGGAAGGAGCACACACACCTGCGGGTGTCCCCGGGCCGCACACACGAACTGCCCCGCGCTTCCCGGCGTTGCAAATAGGCCCCCCGGGAAGCCCGGCACGCCCTAGGGGCTTGTCGGGTGGGGCCGACGCAAGGTGGTTGACTGGGGAGGGCTGCTGCTGCCACACACCCACTCCTGAAGCCCACTGGGGCGGTCCAAGGGCGAGGAGCTCGGAGCTCGGTCAGGGCTGTCCCAGCAGAACTTTTTGAGGGTGGACGGACACGCCCGCGGGCAATCAGGTGTTGCGGGCAGGCCCCGGGGGCAGGCCCTGCTGAGTCCCCGAGCGCCACCTGGGTTCCTGCCACCACCCTTGGGCCGGGATGAGGTGCCACCTTGTGCGTAGAAGCCCTGCACACAGGCAAGAAGCCCCCCAGGCCCGCGGCGCACCCGACCCTGGAGCCCCTGGAGCCCCCTGGCCGGATGCAGCCACAGGGAACGGGGGTTCTGAGTTGGCAGGCCCCATTCCCGAAGCATCCACGGGCACTTCCCGAAGGGCTGACACCTGCTGCGCCTCAGCAGCCAGCCAACCTCCCTCCCTCTGGTCGGGCACTGCACGCCACACAGCCACTTGTGTCCCCTGTGTCCCTCCCTGGAGGCCGCAGCGCGTTTTGGGTTTTGGCGCGGACGGGCCCCTCTCGGCTTCCGTAGTCCATTTGCCCCCGGAGCCTGCCAGACCCCTGGCTCTAGGAGGCTGCCCAGGGGCGCTGCCAACAGCCCCCAGGTGCTGGCTAGCCGCCTCGGCCGGCCACGGGGGGAGCACACACACCTGCGGGTGTCCCCGGGCCGCACACACGAACTGCCCCGCGCTTCCCGGCGTTGCAAATAGGCCCCCCGGGAAGCCCCGCCCGCCCTAGGGGCTTGTCGGGTGGGGCCGACGCAAGGTGGTTGACTGGGGAGGGTTGCTGCTGCCACACACCCACTCCTGAAGCCCACTGGGGCGGTCCAAGGGCGAGGAGCTCGGAGCTCGGAGCTCGGTCAGGGCTGTCCCAGCAGAACTTTTTGAGGGTGGACGGACACGCCCGCGGGCAATCGGGTGTTGCGGGCAGGCCCCGGGGGCAGGCCCTGCTGAGTCCCCGAGCACCACCTGGGTTCCTGCCACCACCCTTGGGCCGGGATGAGGTGCCACCTTGTGCGTAGAAGCCCTGCACACAGGCAAGAAGCCCCCCAGGCCCGCGGCGCCCCCGACCCTGGAGCCCCCTGGCCAGATGCAGCCACAGGGAACGGGGGTTCTGAGTTGGCAGGCCCCATTCCCGAAGCATCCACGGGCACTTCCCGAAGGGCTGACACCTGCTGCGCCTCAGCAGCCAGCCAACCTCCCTCCCTCTGGTCGGGCACTGCACGCCACACAGCCACTTGTGTCCCCTGTGTCCCTCCCTGGAGGCCGCAGCGCATTTTGGGTTTTGGCGCGGACGGGCCCCTCTCGGCTTCCGTAGTCCATTTGCCCCCGGAGCCTGCCAGACCCCTGGCTCTAGGAGGCTGCCCAGGGGCGCTGCCAACAGCCCCCAGGTGCTGGCTAGCCGCCTCGGCCGGCCATGGGGGGAGCACACACACCTGCGGGTGTCCCCGGGCCGCACACACGAACTGCCCCACGCTTCCCGGCGTTGCAAATAGGCCCCCCGGGAAGCCCCGCCCGCCCTAGGGGCTTGTCGGGTGGGGCCGACGCAAGGTGGTTGACTGGGGAGGGCTGCTGCTGCCACACACCCACTCCTGAAGCCCACTGGGGCGGTCCAAGGGCGAGGAGCTCGGAGCTCGGTCAGGGCTGTCCCAGCAGAACTTTTTGAGGGTGGACGGACACGCCCGCGGGCAATCAGGTGTTGCGGGCAGGCCCCGGGGGCAGGCCCTGCTGAGTCCCCGAGCGCCACCTGGGTTCCTGCCACCACCCTTGGGCCGGGATGAGGTGCCACCTTGTGCGTAGAAGCCCTGCACACAGGCAAGAAGCCCCCCAGGCCCGCGGCGCACCCGACCCTGGAGCCCCTGGAGCCCCCTGGCCGGATGCAGCCACAGGGAACGGGGGTTCTGAGTTGGCAGGCCCCATTCCCGAAGCATCCACGGGCACTTCCCGAAGGGCTGACACCTGCTGCGCCTCAGCAGCCAGCCAACCTCCCTCCCTCTGGTCGGGCACTGCACGCCACACAGCCACTTGTGTCCCCTGTGTCCCTCCCTGGAGGCCGCAGCGCGTTTTGGGTTTTGGCGCGGACGGGCCCCTCTCGGCTTCCGTAGTCCATTTGCCCCCGGAGCCTGCCAGACCCCTGGCTCTAGGAGGCTGCCCAGGGGCGCTGCCAACAGCCCCCAGGTGCTGGCTAGCCGCCTCGGCCGGCCACGGGGGGAGCACACACACCTGCGGGTGTCCCCGGGCCGCACACACGAACTGCCCCGCGCTTCCCGGCGTTGCAAATAGGCCCCCCGGGAAGCCCCGCCCGCCCTAGGGGCTTGTCGGGTGGGGCCGACCCAAGGTGGTTGACTGGGGAGGGCTGCTGCTGCCACACACCCACTCCTGAAGCCCACTGGGGCGGTCCAAGGGCGAGGAGCTCGGAGCTCGGTCAGGGCTGTCCCAGCAGAACTTTTTGAGGGTGGACGGACACGCCCGCGGGCAATCGGGTGTTGCGGGCAGGCCCCGGGGGCAGGCCCTGCTGAGTCCCCGAGCGCCACCTGGGTTCCTGCCACCACCCTTGGGCCGGGATGAGGTGCCACCTTGTGCGTAGAAGCCCTGCACACAGGCAAGAAGCCCCCCAGGCCCGCGGCGCACCCGACCCTGGAGCCCCCTGGCCGGATGCAGCCACAGGGAACGGGGGTTCTGAGTTGGCAGGCCCCATTCCCGAAGCATCCAGGGGCACTTCCCGAAGGGCTGACACCTGCTGCGCCTCAGCAGCCAGCCAACCTCCCTCCCTCTGGTCGGGCACTGCACGCCACACAGCCACTTGTGTCCCCTGTGTCCCTCCCTGGAGGCCGCAGCGCGTTTTGGGTTTTGGCGCGGACGGGCCCCTCTCGGCTTCCGTAGTCCATTTGCCCCCGGAGCCTGCCAGACCCCTGGCTCTAGGAGGCTGCCCAGGGGCGCTGCCAACAGCCCCCAGGTGCTGGCTAGCCGCCTCGGCCGGCCACGGGGGGAGCACACACACCTGCGGGTGTCCCCGGGCCGCACACACGAACTGCCCCGCGCTTCCCGGCGTTGCAAATAGGCCCCCCGGGAAGCCCCGCACGCCCTAGGGGCTTGTCGGGTGGGGCCGACGCAAGGTGGTTGACTGGGGAGGGCTGCTGCTGCCACACACCCACTCCTGAAGCCCACTGGGGCGGTCCAAGGGCGAGGAGCTCGGAGCTCGGTCAGGGCTGTCCCAGCAGAACTTTTTGAGGGTGGACGGACACGCCCGCGGGCAATCAGGTGTTGCGGGCAGGCCCCGGGGGCAGGCCCTGCTGAGTCCCCGAGCGCCACCTGGGTTCCTGCCACCACCCTTGGGCCGGGATGAGGTGCCACCTTGTGCGTAGAAGCCCTGCACACAGGCAAGAAGCCCCCCAGGCCCGCGGCGCACCCGACCCTGGAGCCCCCCTGGCCGGATGCAGCCACAGGGAACGGGGGTTCTGAGTTGGCAGGCCCCATTCCCGAAGCATCCACGGGCACTTCCCGAAGGGCTGACACCTGCTGCGCCTCAGCAGCCAGCCAACCTCCCTCCCTCTGGTCGGGCACTGCACGCCACACAGCCACTTGTGTCCCCTGTGTCCCTCCCTGGAGGCCGCAGCGCGTTTTGGGTTTTGGCGCGGACGGGCCCCTCTCGGCTTCCGTAGTCCATTTGCCCCCGGAGCCTGCCAGACCCCTGGCTCTAGGAGGCTGCCCAGGGGCGCTGCCAACAGCCCCCAGGTGCTGGCTAGCCGCCTCGGCCGGCCACGGGGGGAGCACACACACCTGCGGGTGTCCCCGGGCCGCACACACGAACTGCCCCGCGCTTCCCGGCGTTGCAAATAGGCCCCCCGGGAAGCCCCGCCCGCCCAACGGGCTTGTCGGGCGGGGCCGACGCAAGGTGGTTGACTGGGGAGGGCTGCTGCTGCCACACACCCACTCCTGAAGCCCACTGGGGCGGTCCAAGGGCGAGGAGCTCGGAGCTCGGTCAGGGCTGTCCCAGCAGAACTTTTTGAGGGTGGACGGACACGCCCGCGGGCAATCAGGTGTTGCGGGCAGGCCCCGGGGGCAGGCCCTGCTGAGTCCCCGAGCGCCACCTGGGTTCCTGCCACCACCCTTGGGCCGGGATGAGGTGCCACCTTGTGCGTAGAAGCCCTGCACACAGGCAAGAAGCCCCCCAGGCCCGCGGCGCACCCGACCCTGGAGCCCCTGGAGCCCCCTGGCCGGATGCAGCCACAGGGAACGGGGGTTCTGAGTTGGCAGGCCCCATTCCCGAAGCATCCACGGGCACTTCCCGAAGGGCTGACACCTGCTGCGCCTCAGCAGCCAGCCAACCTCCCTCCCTCTGGTCGGGCACTGCACGCCACACAGCCACTTGTGTCCCCTGTGTCCCTCCCTGGAGGCCGCAGCGCGTTTTGGGTTTTGGCGCGGACGGGCCCCTCTCGGCTTCCGTAGTCCATTTGCCCCCGGAGCCTGCCAGACCCCTGGCTCTAGGAGGCTGCCCAGGGGCGCTGCCAACAGCCCCCAGGTGCTGGCTAGCCGCCTCGGCCGGCCACGGGGGGAGCACACACACCTGCGGGTGTCCCCGGGCCGCACACACGAACTGCCCCGCGCTTCCCGGCGTTGCAAATAGGCCCCCCGGGAAGCCCCGCCCGCCCTAGGGGCTTGTCGGGTGGGGCCGACCCAAGGTGGTTGACTGGGGAGGGCTGCTGCTGCCACACACCCACTCCTGAAGCCCACTGGGGCGGTCCAAGGGCGAGGAGCTCGGAGCTCGGTCAGGGCTGTCCCAGCAGAACTTTTTGAGGGTGGACGGACACGCCCGCGGGCAATCGGGTGTTGCGGGCAGGCCCCGGGGGCAGGCCCTGCTGAGTCCCCGAGCGCCACCTGGGTTCCTGCCACCACCCTTGGGCCGGGATGAGGTGCCACCTTGTGCGTAGAAGCCCTGCACACAGGCAAGAAGCCCCCCAGGCCCGCGGCGCACCCGACCCTGGAGCCCCCTGGCCGGATGCAGCCACAGGGAACGGGGGTTCTGAGTTGGCAGGCCCCATTCCCGAAGCATCCAGGGGCACTTCCCGAAGGGCTGACACCTGCTGCGCCTCAGCAGCCAGCCAACCTCCCTCCCTCTGGTCGGGCACTGCACGCCACACAGCCACTTGTGTCCCCTGTGTCCCTCCCTGGAGGCCGCAGCGCGTTTTGGGTTTTGGCGCGGACGGGCCCCTCTCGGCTTCCGTAGTCCATTTGCCCCCGGAGCCTGCCAGACCCCTGGCTCTAGGAGGCTGCCCAGGGGCGCTGCCAACAGCCCCCAGGTGCTGGCTAGCCGCCTCGGCCGGCCACGGGGGGAGCACACACACCTGCGGGTGTCCCCGGTCCGCACACACGAACTGCCCCGCGCTTCCCGGCGTTGCAAATAGGCCCCCCGGGAAGCCCCGCACGCCCTAGGGGCTTGTCGGGTGGGGCCGACGCAAGGTGGTTGACTGGAGAGGGCTGCTGCTGCCACACACCCACTCCTGAAGCCCACTGGGGCGGTCCAAGGGCGAGGAGCTCGGAGCTCGGTCAGGGCTGTCCCAGCAGAACTTTTTGAGGGTGGACGGACACGCCCGCGGGCAATCAGGTGTTGCGGGCAGGCCCCGGGGGCAGGCCCTGCTGAGTCCCCGAGCGCCACCTGGGTTCCTGCCACCACCCTTGGGCCGGGATGAGGTGCCACCTTGTGCGTAGAAGCCCTGCACACAGGCAAGAAGCCCCCCAGGCCCGCGGCGCACCCGACCCTGGAGCCCCCTGGCCGGATGCAGCCACAGGGAACGGGGGTTCTGAGTTGGCAGGCCCCATTCCCGAAGCATCCACGGGCACTTCCCGAAGGGCTGACACCTGCTGCGCCTCAGCAGCCAGCCAACCTCCCTCCCTCTGGTCGGGCACTGCACGCCACACAGCCACTTGTGTCCCCTGTGTCCCTCCCTGGAGGCCGCAGCGCGTTTTGGGTTTTGGCGCGGACGGGCCCCTCTCGGCTTCCGTAGTCCATTTGCCCCCGGAGCCTGCCAGACCCCTGGCTCTAGGAGGCTGCCCAGGGGCGCTGCCAACAGCCCCCAGGTGCTGGCTAGCCGCCTCGGCCGGCCACGGGGGGAGCACACACACCTGCGGGTGTCCCCGGGCCGCACACACGAACTGCCCCGCGCTTCCCGGCGTTGCAAATAGGCCCCCCGGGAAGCCCCGCCCGCCCAACGGGCTTGTCGGGCGGGGGCCGACGCAAGGTGGTTGACTGGGGAGGGCTGCTGCTGCCACACACCCACTCCTGAAGCTCACTGGGGCGGTCCAAGGGCGAGGAGCTCGGAGCTCGGTCAGGGCTGTCCCAGCAGAACTTTTTGAGGGTGGACGGACACGCCCGCGGGCAATCAGGTGTTGCGGGCAGGCCCCGGGGGCAGGCCCTGCTGAGTCCCCGAGCGCCACCTGGGTTCCTGCCACCACCCTTGGGCCGGGATGAGGTGCCACCTTGTGCGTAGAAGCCCTGCACACAGGCAAGAAGCCCCCCAGGCCCGCGGCGCACCCGACCCTGGAGCCCCTGGAGCCCCCTGGCCGGATGCAGCCACAGGGAACGGGGGTTCTGAGTTGGCAGGCCCCATTCCCGAAGCATCCACGGGCACTTCCCGAAGGGCTGACACCTGCTGCGCCTCAGCAGCCAGCCAACCTCCCTCCCTCTGGTCGGGCACTGCACGCCACACAGCCACTTGTGTCCCCTGTGTCCCTCCCTGGAGGCCGCAGCGCGTTTTGGGTTTTGGCGCGGACGGGCCCCTCTCGGCTTCCGTAGTCCATTTGCCCCCGGAGCCTGCCAGACCCCTGGCTCTAGGAGGCTGCCCAGGGGCGCTGCCAACAGCCCCCAGGTGCTGGCTAGCCGCCTCGGCCGGCCACGGGGGGAGCACACACACCTGCGGGTGTCCCTGGGCCGCACACACGAACTGCCCCGCGCTTCCCGGCGTTGCAAATAGGCCCCCCGGGAAGCCCCGCCCGCCCTAGGGGCTTGTCGGGTGGGGCCGACGCAAGGTGGTTGACTGGGGAGGGCTGCTGCTGCCACACACCCACTCCTGAAGCCCACTGGGGCGGTCCAAGGGCGAGGAGCTCGGAGCTCGGAGCTCGGTCAGGGCTGTCCCAGCAGAACTTTTTGAGGGTGGACGGACACGCCCGCGGGCAATCGGGTGTTGCGGGCAGGCCCCGGGGGCAGGCCCTGCTGAGTCCCCGAGCGCCACCTGGGTTCCTGCCACCACCCTTGGGCCGGGATGAGGTGCCACCTTGTGTGTAGAAGCCCTGCACACAGGCAAGAAGCCCCCCAGGCCCGCGGCGCACCCGACCCTGGAGCCCCCTGGCCGGATGCAGCCACAGGGAACGGGGGTTCTGAGTTGGCAGGCCCCATTCCCGAAGCATCCACGGGCACTTCCCGAAGGGCTGACACCTGCTGCGCCTCAGCAGCCAGCCAACCTCCCTCCCTCTGGTCGGGCACTGCACGCCACACAGCCACTTGTGTCCCCTGTGTCCCTCCCTGGAGGCCGCAGCGCGTTTTGGGTTTTGGCGCGGACGGGCCCCTCTCGGCTTCCGTAGTCCATTTGCCCCCGGAGCCTGCCAGACCCCTGGCTCTAGGAGGCTGCCCAGGGGCGCTGCCAACAGCCCCCAGGTGCTGGCTAGCCGCCTCGGCCGGCCACGGGGGGAGCACACACACCTGCGGGTGTCCCCGGGCCGCACACACGAATTGCCCCGCGCTTCCCGGCGTTGCAAATAGGCCCCCCGGGAAGCCCCGCACGCCCTAGGGGCTTGTCGGGTGGGGCCGACGCAAGGTGGTTGACTGGGGAGGGCTGCTGCTGCCACACACCCACTCCTGAAGCCCACTGGGGCGGTCCAAGGGCGAGGAGCTCGGAGCTCGGTCAGGGCTGTCCCAGCAGAACTTTTTGAGGGTGGACGGACACGCCCGCGGGCAATCAGGTGTTGCGGGCAGGCCCCGGGGGCAGGCCCTGCTGAGTCCCCGAGCGCCACCTGGGTTCCTGCCACCACCCTTGGGCCGGGATGAGGTGCCACCTTGTGCGTAGAAGCCCTGCACACAGGCAAGAAGCCCCCCAGGCCCGCGGCGCACCCGACCCTGGAGCCCCCTGGCCGGATGCAGCCACAGGGAACGGGGGTTCTGAGTTGGCAGGCCCCATTCCCGAAGCATCCACGGGCACTTCCCGAAGGGCTGACACCTGCTGCGCCTCAGCAGCCAGCCAACCTCCCTCCCTCTGGTCGGGCACTGCACGCCACACAGCCACTTGTGTCCCCTGTGTCCCTCCCTGGAGGCCGCAGCGCGTTTTGGGTTTTGGCGCGGACGGGCCCCTCTCGGCTTCCGTAGTCCATTTGCCCCTGGAGCCTGCCAGACCCCTGGCTCTAGGAGGCTGCCCAGGGGCGCTGCCAACAGCCCCCAGGTGCTGGCTAGCCGCCTCGGCCGGCCACGGGGGGAGCACACACACCTGCGGGTGTCCCCGGGCCGCACACACGAACTGCCCCGCGCTTCCCGGCGTTGCAAATAGGCCCCCGGGAAGCCCCGCCCGCCCTAGGGGCTTGTCGGGTGGGGCCGACGCAAGGTGGGTGACTGGGGAGGGCTGCTGCTGCCACACACCCACTCCTGAAGCCCACTGGGGCGGTCCAAGGGCGAGGAGCTCGGAGCTCGGTCAGGGCTGTCCCAGCAGAACTTTTTGAGGGTGGACGGACACGCCCGCGGGCAATCGGGTGTTGCGGGCAGGCCCCGGGGGCAGGCCCTGCTGAGTCCCCGAGCACCACCTGGGTTCCTGCCACCACCCTTGGGCCGGGATGAGGTGCCACCTTGTGCGTAGAAGCCCTGCACACAGGCAAGAAGCCCCCCAGGCCCGCGGCGCACCCGACCCTGGAGCCCCCTGGCCGGATGCAGCCACAGGGAACGGGGGTTCTGAGTTGGCAGGCCCCATTCCCGAAGCATCCACGGGCACTTCCCGAAGGGCTGACACCTGCTGCGCCTCAGCAGCCAGCCAACCTCCCTCCCTCTGGTCGGGCACTGCACGCCACACAGCCACTTGTGTCCCCTGTGTCCCTCCCTGGAGGCCGCAGCGCGTTTTGGGTTTTGGCGCGGACGGGCCCCTCTCGGCTTCCGTAGTCCATTTGCCCCCGGAGCCTGCCAGACCCCTGGCTCTAGGAGGCTGCCCAGGGGCGCTGCCAACAGCCCCCAGGTGCTGGCTAGCCGCCTCGGCCGGCCATGGGGGGAGCACACACACCTGCGGGTGTCCCCGGGCCGCACACACGAACTGCCCCGCGCTTCCCGGCGTTGCAAATAGGCCCCCCGGGAAGCCCGGCACGCCCTAGGGGCTTGTCGGGTGGGGCCGACGCAAGGTGGTTGACTGGGGAGGGCTGCTGCTGCCACACACCCACTCCTGAAGCCCACTGGGGCGGTCCAAGGGCGAGGAGCTCGGAGCTCGGTCAGGGCTGTCCCAGCAGAACTTTTTGAGGGTGGACGGACACGCCCGCGGGCAATCAGGTGTTGCGGGCAGGCCCCGGGGGCAGGCCCTGCTGAGTCCCCGAGCGCCACCTGGGTTCCTGCCACCACCCTTGGGCCGGGATGAGGTGCCACCTTGTGCGTAGAAGCCCTGCACACAGGCAAGAAGCCCCCCAGGCCCGCGGCGCACCCGACCCTGGAGCCCCTGGAGCCCCCTGGCCGGATGCAGCCACAGGGAACGGGGGTTCTGAGTTGGCAGGCCCCATTCCCGAAGCATCCACGGGCACTTCCCGAAGGGCTGACACCTGCTGCGCCTCAGCAGCCAGCCAACCTCCCTCCCTCTGGTCGGGCACTGCACGCCACACAGCCACTTGTGTCCCCTGTGTCCCTCCCTGGAGGCCGCAGCGCGTTTTGGGTTTTGGCGCGGACGGGCCCCTCTCGGCTTCCGTAGTCCATTTGCCCCCGGAGCCTGCCAGACCCCTGGCTCTAGGAGGCTGCCCAGGGGCGCTGCCAACAGCCCCCAGGTGCTGGCTAGCCGCCTCGGCCGGCCACGGGGGGAGCACACACACCTGCGGGTGTCCCCGGGCCGCACACACGAACTGTCCCGCGCTTCCCGGTGTTGCAAATAGGCCCCCCGGGAAGCCCCGCCCGCCCTAGGGGCTTGTCGGGTGGGGCCGACGCAAGGTGGTTGACTGGGGAGGGCTGCTGCTGCCACACACCCACTCCTGAAGCCCACTGGGGCGGTCCAAGGGCGAGGAGCTCGGAGCTCGGTCAGGGCTGTCCCAGCAGAACTTTTTGAGGGTGGACGGACACGCCCGCGGGCAATCAGGTGTTGCGGGCAGGCCCCGGGGGCAGGCCCTGCTGAGTCCCCGAGCGCCACCTGGGTTCCTGCCACCACCCTTGGGCCGGGATGAGGTGCCACCTTGTGCGTAGAAGCCCTGCACACAGGCAAGAAGCCCCCCAGGCCCGCGGCGCACCCGACCCTGGAGCCCCTGGAGCCCCCTGGCCGGATGCAGCCACAGGGAACGGGGGTTCTGAGTTGGCAGGCCCCATTCCCGAAGCATCCACGGGCACTTCCCGAAGGGCTGACACCTGCTGCGCCTCAGCAGCCAGCCAACCTCCCTCCCTCTGGTCGGGCACTGCACGCCACACAGCCACTTGTGTCCCCTGTGTCCCTCCCTGGAGGCCGCAGCGCGTTTTGGGTTTTGGCGCGGACGGGCCCCTCTCGGCTTCCGTAGTCCATTTGCCCCCGGAGCCTGCCAGACCCCTGGCTCTAGGAGGCTGCCCAGGGGTGCTGCCAACAGCCCCCAGGTGCTGGCTAGCCGCCTCGGCCGGCCACGGGGGGAGCACACACACCTGCGGGTGTCCCCGGGCCGCACACACGAACTGCCCCGCGCTTCCTGGCGTTGCAAATAGGCCCCCCGGGAAGCCCCGCCCGCCCTAGGGGCTTGTCGGGTGGGGCCGACGCAAGGTGGGTGACTGGGGAGGGCTGCTGCTGCCACACACCCACTCCTGAAGCCCACTGGGGCGGTCCAAGGGCGAGGAGCTCGGAGCTCGGTCAGGGCTGTCCCAGCAGAACTTTTTGAGGGTGGACGGACACGCCCGCGGGCAATCGGGTGTTGCGGGCAGGCCCCGGGGGCAGGCCCTGCTGAGTCCCCGAGCACCACCTGGGTTCCTGCCACCACCCTTGGGCCGGGATGAGGTGCCACCTTGTGCGTAGAAGCCCTGCACACAGGCAAGAAGCCCCCCAGGCCCGCGGCGCACCCGACCCTGGAGCCCCTGGAGCCCCCTGGCCGGATGCAGCCACAGGGAACGGGGGTTCTGAGTTGGCAGGCCCCATTCCCGAAGCATCCACGGGCACTTCCCGAAGGGCTGACACCTGCTGCGCCTCAGCAGCCAGCCAACCTCCCTCCCTCTGGTCGGGCACTGCACGCCACACAGCCACTTGTGTCCCCTGTGTCCCTCCCTGGAGGCCGCAGCGCGTTTTGGGTTTTGGCGCGGACGGGCCCCTCTCGGCTTCCGTAGTCCATTTGCCCCCGGAGCCTGCCAGACCCCTGGCTCTAGGAGGCTGCCCAGGGGCGCTGCCAACAGCCCCCAGGTGCTGGCTAGCCGCCTCGGCCGGCCATGGGGGGAGCACACACACCTGCGGGTGTCCCCGGGCCGCACACACGAACTGCCCCGCGCTTCCCGGCGTTGCAAATAGGCCCCCCGGGAAGCCCCGCCCACCCTAGGGGCTTGTCGGGTGGGGCCGACCCAAGGTGGTTGACTGGGGAGGGCTGCTGCTGCCACACACCCACTCCTGAAGCCCACTGGGGCGGTCCAAGTGCGAGGAGCTCGGAGCTCGGTCAGGGCTGTCCCAGCAGAACTTTTTGAGGGTGGACGGACACGCCCGCGGGCAATCAGGTGTTGCGGGCAGGCCCCGGGGGCAGGCCCTGCTGAGTCCCCGAGCGCCACCTGGGTTCCTGCCACCACCCTTGGGCCGGGATGAGGTGCCACCTTGTGCGTAGAAGCCCTGCACACAGGCAAGAAGCCCCCCAGGCCCGCGGCGCACCTGACCCTGGAGCCCCCTGGCCGGATGCAGCCACAGGGAACGGGGGTTCTGAGTTGGCAGGCCCCATTCCCGAAGCATCCACGGGCACTTCCCGAAGGGCTGACACCTGCTGCGCCTCAGCAGCCAGCCAACCTCCCTCCCTCTGGTCGGGCACTGCACGCCACACAGCCACTTGTGTCCCCTGTGTCCCTCCCTGGAGGCCGCAGCGCGTTTTGGGTTTTGGCGCGGACGGGCCCCTCTCGGCTTCCGTAGTCCATTTGCCCCCGGAGCCTGCCAGACCCCTGGCTCTAGGAGGCTGCCCAGGGGCGCTGCCAACAGCCCCCAGGTGCTGCCTAGCCGCCTCGGCCGGCCACGGGGGGAGCACACACACCTGCGGGTGTCCCCGGGCCGCACACACGAACTGCCCCGCGCTTCCCGGCATTGCAAATAGGCCCCCCGGGAAGCCCCGCCCGCCCAAGGGGCTTGTCGGGCGGGGCCGACGCAAGGTGGTTGACTGGGGAGGGCTGCTGCTGCCACACACCCACTCCTGAAGCCCACTGGGGCGGTCCAAGGGCGAGGAGCTCGGAGCTCGGTCAGGGCTGTCCCAGCAGAACTTTTTGAGGGTGGACGGACACGCCCGCGGGCAATCAGGTGTTGCGGGCAGGCCCCGGGGGCAGGCCCTGCTGAGTCCCCGAGCGCCACCTGGGTTCCTGCCACCACCCTTGGGCCGGGATGAGGTGCCACCTTGTGCGTAGAAGCCCTGCACACAGGCAAGAAGCCCCCCAGGCCCGCGGCGCACCCGACCCTGGAGCCCCTGGAGCCCCCTGGCCGGATGCAGCCACAGGGAACGGGGGTTCTGAGTTGGCAGGCCCCATTCCCGAAGCATCCACGGGCACTTCCCGAAGGGCTGACACCTGCTGCGCCTCAGCAGCCAGCCAACCTCCCTCCCTCTGGTCGGGCACTGCACGCCACACAGCCACTTGTGTCCCCTGTATCCCTCCCTGGGGCCGACGCACGGTGGGTGAGTGGGGAGGGCTGCTGCTGGCACACACCCACTCCTGAAGCCCACTGGGGCGGTCCAAGGGCGAGGAGCTCGGAGCTCGGTCAGGGCTGTCCCAGCAGAACTTTTTGAGGTTGGACGGACACGCCCGCGGGCAATCGGGTGTTGCGGGCAGGCCCCGGGGGCAGGCCCTGCTGAGTCCCCGAGCGCCACCTGGGTTCCTGCCACCACCCTTGGGCCGGGATGAGGTGCCACCTTGTGCGTAGAAGCCCTGCACACAGGCAAGAAGCCCCCCAGGCCCGCGGCGCACCCGACCCTGGAGCCCCCTGGCCGGATGCAGCCACAGGGAACGGGGCTTCTGAGTTGGCAGGCCCCATTCCCGAAGCATCCACGGGCACTTCCCGAAGGGCTGACACCTGCTGCGCCTCAGCAGCCAGCCAACCTCCCTCCCTCTGGTCGGGCACTTCAAGCCACACAGCCACTTGTGTCCCCTGTGTCCCTCCCTGGAGGCCGCAGCGCGTTTTGGGTTTTGGCGCGGACGGGCCCCTCTCGGCTTCCGTAGTCCATTTGCCCCCGGAGCCTGCCAGACCCCTGGCTCTAGGAGGCTGCCCAGGGGCGCTGCCAACAGCCCCCAGGTGCTGGCTAGCCGCAGCAGCCGGCCACGGGGGAGCACACACACCTGCGGGTGTCCCCAGGCCGCACACACGGACTGCCCCGCGCTTCCCGGCATTGCAAATAGGCCCCCCGGGAAGCCCCGCCCGCCCTAGGGGCTTGTCGGGTGGGGCCGACGCACGGTGGGTGAGTGGGGAGGGCTGCTGCTGGCACACACCCACTCCTGAAGCCCACTGGGGCGGTCCAAGTGCGAGGAGCTCGGAGCTCGGTCAGGGCTGTCCCAGCAGAACTTTTTGAGGGTGGACGGACATGCCCGCGGGCAATCAGGTGTTGCGGGCAGGCCCCGGGGGCAGGCCCTGCTGAGTCCCCGAGCGCCACCTGTGTTCCTGCCACCACCCTTGGGCCGGGATGAGGTGCCACCTTGTGCGTAGAAGCCCTGCACACAGGCAAGAAGCCCCCCAGGCCCGCGGCGCACCCGACCCTGGAGCCCCTGGAGCCCCCTGGCCGGATGCAGCCACAGGGAACGGGGGTTCTGAGTTGGCAGGCCCCATTCCCGAAGCATCCACGGGCACTTCCCGAAGGGCTGACACCTGCTGCGCCTCAGCAGCCAGCCAACCTCCCTCCCTCTGGTCGGGCACTGCACGCCACACAGCCACTTGTGTCCCCTGTGTCCCTCCCTGGAGGCCGCAGCGCGTTTTGGGTTTTGGCGCGGACGGGCCCCTCTCGGCTTCCGTAGTCCATTTGCCCCCGGAGCCTGCCAGACCCCTGGCTCTAGGAGGCTGCCCAGGGGCGCTGCCAACAGCCCCCAGGTGCTGGCTAGCCGCCTCGGCCGGCCATGGGGGGAGCACACACACCTGCGGGTGTCCCCGGGCCGCACACACGAACTGCCCCGCGCTTCCCGGCGTTGCAAATAGGCCCCCCGGGAAGCCCCGCCCGCCCTAGGGGCTTGTCGGGTGGGGCCGACGCAAGGTGGTTGACTGGGGAGGGCTGCTGCTGCCACACACCCACTCCTGAAGCCCACTGGGGCGGTCCAAGGGCGAGGAGCTCGGAGCTCGGTCAGGGCTGTCCCAGCAGAACTTTTTGAGGGTGGACGGACACGCCCGCGGGCAATCAGGTGTTGCGGGCAGGCCCCGGGGGCAGGCCCTGCTGAGTCCCCGAGCGCCACCTGGGTTCCTGCCACCACCCTTGGGCCGGGATGAGGTGCCACCTTGTGCGTAGAAGCCCTGCACACAGGCAAGAAGCCCCCCAGGCCCGCGGCGCACCCGACCCTGGAGCCCCTGGAGCCCCCTGGCCGGATGCAGCCACAGGGAACGGGGGTTCTGAGTTGGCAGGCCCCATTCCCGAAGCATCCACGGGCACTTCCCGAAGGGCTGACACCTGCTGCGCCTCAGCAGCCAGCCAACCTCCCTCCCTCTGGTCGGGCACTGCACGCCACACAGCCACTTGTGTCCCCTGTGTCCCTCCCTGGATGCCGCAGCGCGTTTTGGTTTTTGGCGCGGACGGGCCCCTCTCGGCTTCCGTAGTCCATTTGCCCCCGGAGCCTGCCAGACCCCTGGCTCTAGGAGGCTGCCCAGGGGCGCTGCCAACAGCCCCCAGGTGCTGGCTAGCCGCCTCGGCCGGCCACGGGGGGAGCACACACACCTGCGCGTGTCCCCGGGCCGCACACACGAACTGCCCCGCGCTTCCCGGCGTTGCAAATAGGCCCCCCGGGAAGCCCCGCCCGCCCTAGGGGCTTGTCGGGTGGGGCCGACGCAAGGTGGGTGACTGGGGAGGGCTGCTGCTGCCACACACCCACTCCTGAAGCCCACTGGGGCGGTCCAAGGGCGAGGAGCTCGGAGCTCGGTCAGGGCTGTCCCAGCAGAACTTTTTGAGGGTGGACGGACACGCCCGCGGGCAATCAGGTGTTGCGGGCAGGCCCCGGGGGCAGGCCCTGCTGAGTCCCCGAGCACCACCTGGGTTCCTGCCACCACCCTTGGGCCGGGATGAGGTGCCACCTTGTGCGTAGAAGCACTGCACACAGGCAAGAAGCCCCCCAGGCCCGCGGCGCACCCGACCCTGGAGCCCCCTGGCCGGATGCAGCCACAGGGAACGGGGGTTCTGAGTTGGCAGGCCCCATTCCCGAAGCATCCACGGGCACTTCCCGAAGGGCTGACACCTGCTGCGCCTCAGCAGCCAGCCAACCTCCCTCCCTCTGGTCGGGCACTGCACGCCACACAGCCACTTGTGTCCCCTGTGTCCCTCCCTGGAGGCCGCAGCGCGTTTTGGGTTTTGGCGCGGACGGGCCCCTCTCGGCTTCCGTAGTCCATTTGCCCCCGGAGCCTGCCAGACCCCTGGCTCTAGGAGGCTGCCCAGGGGCGCTGCCAACAGCCCCCAGGTGCTGGCTAGCCGCCTCGGCCGGCCATGGGGGGAGCACACACACCTGCGGGTGTCCCCGGGCCGCACACACGAACTGCCCCGCGCTTCCCGGCGTTGCAAATAGGCCCCCCGGGAAGCCCCGCCCGCCCTAGGGGCTTGTCGGGTGGGGCCGACGCAAGGTGGTTGACTGGGGAGGGCTGCTGCTGCCACACACCCACTCCTGAAGCCCACTGGGGCGGTCCAAGGGCGAGGAGCTCGGAGCTCGGTCAGGGCTGTCCCAGCAGAACTTTTTGAGGGTGGACGGACACGCCCGCGGGCAATCAGGTGTTGCGGGCAGGCCCCGGGGGCAGGCCCTGCTGAGTCCCCGAGCGCCACCTGGGTTCCTGCCACCACCCTTGGGCCGGGATGAGGTGCCACCTTGTGCGTAGAAGCCCTGCACACAGGCAAGAAGCCCCCCAGGCCCGCGGTGCACCCGACCCTGGAGACCCTGGAGCCCCCTGGCCGGATGCAGCCACAGGGAACGGTGGTTCTGAGTTGGCAGGCCCCATTCCCGAAGCATCCACGGGCACTTCCCGAAGGGCTGACACCTGCTGCGCCTCAGCAGCCAGCCAACCTCCCTCCCTCTGGTCGGGCACTGCACGCCACACAGCCACTTGTGTCCCCTGTGTCCCTCCCTGGAGGCCGCAGCGCGTTTTGGGTTTTGGCGCGGACGGGCCCCTCTCGGCTTCCGTAGTCCATTTGCCCCCGGAGCCTGCCAGACCCCTGGCTCTAGGAGGCTGCCCAGGGGCGCTGCCAACAGCCCCCAGGTGCTGGCTAGCCGCCTCGGCCGGCCAAGGGGGAGCACACACACCTGCGGGTGTCCCCGGGCCGCACACACGAACTGCCCCGCGCTTCCCGGCGTTGCAAATAGGCCCCCCGGGAAGCCCCGCCCGCCCTAGGGGCTTGTCGGGTGGGGCCGACGCAAGGTGGGTGACTGGGGAGGGCTGCTGCTGCCACACACCCACTCCTGAAGCCCACTGGGGCGGTCCAAGGGCGAGGAGCTCGGAGCTCGGTCAGGGCTGTCCCAGCAGAACTTTTTGAGGGTGGACGGACACGCCCGCGGGCAATCGGGTGTTGCGGGCAGGCCCCGGGGGCAGGCCCTGCTGAGTCCCCGAGCACCACCTGGGTTCCTGCCACCACCCTTGGGCCGGGATGAGGTGCCACCTTGTGCGTAGAAGCCCTGCACACAGGCAAGAAGCCCCCCAGGCCCGCGGCGCACCCGACCCTGGAGCCCCCTGGCCGGATGCAGCCACAGGGAACGGGGGTTCTGAGTTGGCAGGCCCCATTCCCGAAGCATCCACGGGCACTTCCCGAAGGGCTGACACCTGCTGCGCCTCAGCAGCCAGCCAACCTCCCTCCCTCTGGTCGGGCACTGCACGCCACACAGCCACTTGTGTCCCCTGTGTCCCTCCCTGGAGGCCGCAGCGCGTTTTGGGTTTTGGCGCGGACGGGCCCCTCTCGGCTTCCGTAGTCCATTTGCCCCCGGAGCCTGCCAGACCCCTGGCTCTAGGAGGCTGCCCAGGGGCGCTGCCAACAGCCCCCAGGTGCTGCCTAGCCGCCTCGGCCGGCCACGGGGGGAGCACACACACCTGCGGGTGTCCCCGGGCCGCACACACGAACTGCCCCGCGCTTCCCGGCGTTGCAAATAGGCCCCCCGTTAAGCCCGGCACGCCCTAGGGGCTTGTCGGGTGGGGCCGACGCAAGGTGGTTGACTGGGGAGGGCTGCTGCTGCCACACACCCACTCCTGAAGCCCACTGGGGCGGTCCAAGGGCGAGGAGCTCGGAGCTCGGTCAGGGCTGTCCCAGCAGAACTTTTTGAGGGTGGACGGACACGCCCGCGGGCAATCAGGTGTTGCGGGCAGGCCCCGGGGGCAGGCCCTGCTGAGTCCCCGAGCGCCACCTGGGTTCCTGCCACCACCCTTGGGCCGGGATGAGGTGCCACCTTGTGCGTAGAAGCCCTGCACACAGGCAAGAAGCCCCCCAGGCCCGCGGCGCACCCGACCCTGGAGCCCCTGGAGCCCCCTGGCCGGATGCAGCCACAGGGAACGGGGGTTCTGAGTTGGCAGGCCCCATTCCCGAAGCATCCACGGGCACTTCCCGAAGGGCTGACACCTGCTGCGCCTCAGCAGCCAGCCAACCTCCCTCCCTCTGGTCGGGCACTGCACGCCACACAGCCACTTGTGTCCCCTGTGTCCCTCCCTGGAGGCCGCAGCGCGTTTTGGGTTTTGGCGCGGACGGGCCCCTCTCGGCTTCCGTAGTCCATTTGCCCCCGGAGCCTGCCAGACCCCTGGCTCTAGGAGGCTGCCCAGGGGCGCTGCCAACAGCCCCCAGGTGCTGGCTAGCCGCAGCGGACGGCCACGGGGGGAGCACACACACCTGCGGGTGTCCCCGGGCCGCACACACGAACTGCCCCGCACTTCCCGGCGTTGCAAATAGGCCCCCCAGGAAGCCCCGCACGCCCTAGGGGCTTGTCGGGTGGGGCCGACGCAAGGTGGTTGACTGGGGAGGGCTGCTGCTGCCACACACCCACTCCTGAAGCCCACTGGGGCGGTCCAAGGGCGAGGAGCTCGGAGCTCGGTCAGGGCTGTCCCAGCAGAACTTTTTGAGGGTGGACGGACACGCCCGCGGGCAATCAGGTGTTGCGGGCAGGCCCCGGGGGCAGGCCCTGCTGAGTCCCCGAGCGCCACCTGGGTTCCTGCCACCACCCTTGGGCCGGGATGAGGTGCCACCTTGTGCGTAGAAGCCCTGCACACAGGCAAGAAGCCCCCCAGGCCCGCGGCGCACCCGACCCTGGAGCCCCTGGAGCCCCCTGGCCGGATGCAGCCACAGGGAACGGGGGTTCTGAGTTGGCAGGCCCCATTCCCGAAGCATCCACGGGCACTTCCCGAAGGGCTGACACCTGCTGCGCCTCAGCAGCCAGCCAACCTCCCTCCCTCTGGTCAGGCACTGCACGCCACACAGCCACTTGTGTCCCCTGTGTCCCTCCCTGGAGGCCGCAGCGCGTTTTGGGTTTTGGCGCGGACGGGCCCCTCTCGGCTTCCGTAGTCCATTTGCCCCGGAGCCTGCCAGACCCCTGGCTCTAGGAGGCTGCCCAGGGGCGCTGCCAACAGCCCCCAGGTGCTGGCTAGCCGCCTCGGCCGGCCACGGGGGGAGCACACACACCTGCGGGTGTCCCCGGGCCGCACACACGAACTGCCCCGCGCTTCCCGGCGTTGCAAATAGGCCCCCCGGGAAGCCCCGCCCGCCCTAGGGGCTTGTCGGGTGGGGCCGACGCAAGGTGGTTGACTGGGGAGGGCTGCTGCTGCCACACACCCACTCCTGAAGCCCACTGGGGCGGTCCAAGGGCGAGGAGCTCGGAGCAGGGTCAGGGCTGTCCCAGCAGAACTTTTTGAGGGTGGACGGACACGCCCGCGGGCAATCAGTTGTTGCGGGCAGGCCCCGGGGGCAGGCCCTGCTGAGTCCCCGAGCGCCACCTGGGTTCCTGCCACCACCCTTGGGCCGGGATGAGGTGCCACCTTGTGCGTAGAAGCCCTGCACACAGGCAAGAAGCCCCCCAGGCCCGCGGCGCACCCGACCCTGGAGCCCCTGGAGCCCCCTGGCCGGATGCAGCCACAGGGAACGGGGGTTCTGAGTTGGCAGGCCCCATTCCCGAAGCATCCACGGGCACTTCCCGAAGGGCTGACACCTGCTGCGCCTCAGCAGCCAGCCAACCTCCCTCCCTCTGGTCAGGCACTGCACGCCACACAGCCACTTGTGTCCCCTGTGTCCCTCCCTGGAGGCCGCAGCGTGTTTTGGGTTTTGGCGCGGACGGGCCCCTCTCGGCTTCCGTAGTCCATTTGCCCCGGAGCCTGCCAGACCCCTGGCTCTAGGAGGCTGCCCAGGGGCGCTGCCAACAGCCCCCAGGTGCTGGCTAGCCGCCTCGGCCGGCCACGGGGGGAGCACACACACCTGCGGGTGTCCCCGGGCCGCACACACGAACTGCCCCGCGCTTCCCGGCGTTGCAAATAGGCCCCCCATTAAGCCCGGCACGCCCTAGGGGCTTGTCGGGTGGGGCCGACGCAAGGTGGTTGACTGGGGAGGGCTGCTGCTGCCACACACCCACTCCTGAAGCCCACTGGGGCGGTCCAAGGGCGAGGAGCTCGGAGCTCGGTCAGGGCTGTCCCAGCAGAACTTTTTGAGGGTGGACGGACACGCCCGCGGGCAATCAGGTGTTGCGGGCAGGCCCCGGGGGCAGGCCCTGCTGAGTCCCCGAGCGCCACCTGGGTTCCTGCCACCACCCTTGGGCCGGGATGAGGTGCCACCTTGTGCGTAGAAGCCCTGCACACAGGCAAGAAGCCCCCCAGGCCCGCGGCGCACCCGACCCTGGAGCCCCTGGAGCCCCCTGGCCGGATGCAGCCACAGGGAACGGGGGTTCTGAGTTGGCAGGCCCCATTCCCGAAGCATCCACGGGCACTTCCCGAAGGGCTGACACCTGCTGCGCCTCAGCAGCCAGCCAACCTCCCTCCCTCTGGTCGGGCACTGCACGCCACACAGCCACTTGTGTCCCCTGTGTCCCTCCCTGGAGGCCGCAGCGCGTTTTGGGTTTTGGCGCGGACGGGCCCCTCTCGGCTTCCGTAGTCCATTTGCCCCCGGAGCCTGCCAGACCCCTGGCTCTAGGAGGCTGCCCAGGGGCGCTGCCAACAGCCCCCAGGTGCTGGCTAGCCGCCTCGGCCGGCCAAGGGGGGAGCACACACACCTGCGGGTGTCCCCGGGCCGCACACACGAACTGCCCCGCGCTTCCCGGCGTTGCAAATAGGCCCCCCGGGAAGCCCCGCCCGCCCTAGGGGCTTGTCGGGTGGGGCCGACGCAAGGTGGTTGACTGGGGAGGGCTGCTGCTGCCACACACCCACTCCTGAAGCCCACTGGGGCGGTCCAAGGGCGAGGAGCTCGGAGCTCGGAGCTCGGTCAGGGCTGTCCCAGCAGAACTTTTTGAGGGTGGACGGACACGCCCGCGGGCAATCAGGTGTTGCGGGCAGGCCCCGGGGGCAGGCCCTGCTGAGTCCCCGAGCGCCACCTGGGTTCCTGCCACCACCCTTGGGCCGGGATGAGGTGCCACCTTGTGCGTAGAAGCCCTGCACACAGGCAAGAAGCCCCCCAGGCCCGCGGCGCACCCGACCCTGGAGCCCCCTGGCCGGATGCAGCCACAGGTAATGGGGGTTCTGAGTTGGCAGGCCCCATTCCCGAAGCATCCACGGGCACTTCCCGAAGGGCTGACACCTGCTGCGCCTCAGCAGCCAGCCAACCTCCCTCCCTCTGGTCGGGCACTGCACGCCACACAGCCACTTGTGTCCCCTGTGTCCCTCCCTGGAGGCCGCAGCGCGTTTTGGGTTTTGGCGCGGACGGGCCCCTCTCGGCTTCCGTAGTCCATTTGCCCCCGGAGCCTGCCAGACCCCTGGCTCTAGGAGGCTGCCCAGGGACGCTGCGAACAGCCCCCAGGTGCTGGCTAGCCGCCTCGGCCGGCCACGGGGGGAGCACACACACCTGCGGGTGTCCCCGGGCCGCACACACGAACTGCCCCGCGCTTCCCGGCGTTGCAAATAGGCCCCCCGGGAAGCCCGGCACGCCCTAGGGGCTTGTCGGGTGGGGCCGACGCAAGGTGGTTGACTGGGGAGGGCTGCTGCTGCCACACACCCACTCCTGAAGCCCACTGGGGCGGTCCAAGGGCGAGGAGCTCGGAGCTCGGTCAGGGCTGTCCCAGCAGAACTTTTTGAGGGTGGACGGACACGCCCGCGGGCAATCAGGTGTTGCGGGCAGGCCCCGGGGGCAGGCCCTGCTGAGTCCCCGAGCGCCACCTGGGTTCCTGCCACCACCCTTGGGCCGGGATGAGGTGCCACCTTGTGCGTAGAAGCCCTGCACACAGGCAAGAAGCCCCCCAGGCCCGCGGCGCACCCGACCCTGGAGCCCCCTGGCCGGATGCAGCCACAGGGAACGGGGGTTCTGAGTTGGCAGAACCCATTCCCGAAGCATCCACGGGCACTTCCCGAAGGGCTGACACCTGCTGCGCCTCAGCAGCCAGCCAACCTCCCTCCCTCTGGTCGGGCACTGCACGCCACACAGCCACTTGTGTCCCCTGTGTCCCTCCCTGGAGGCCGCAGCGCGTTTTGGGTTTTGGCGCGAACGGCCCCCCAGGCCCGCGGCGCACCCGACCCTGGAGCCCCCTGGCCGGATGCAGCCACAGGGAACGGGGGTTCTGAGTTGGCAGAACCCATTCCCGAAGCATCCACGGGCACTTCCCGAAGGGCTGACACCTGCTGCGCCTCAGCAGCCAGCCAACCTCCCTCCCTCTGGTCGGGCACTGCACGCCACACAGCCACTTGTGTCCCCTGTGTCCCTCCCTGGAGGCCGCAGCGCGTTTTGGGTTTTGGCGCGGACGGGCCCCTCTCGGCTTCCGTAGTCCATTTGCCCCCGGAGCCTGCCAGACCCCTGGCTCTAGGAGGCTGCCCAGGGGCGCTGCCAACAGCCCCCAGGTGCTGGCTAGCCGCCTCGGCCGGCCACGGGGGCAGCACACACAGCTACGGGTGTCCCCAGGCCGCACACACGAACTGCCCCGCGCTTCCCGGCGTTGCAAATAGGCCCCCCGGGAAGCCCCGCCCGCCCTAGGGGCTTGTCGGGTGGGGCCGACGCAAGGTGGTTGACTGGGGAGGGCTGCTGCTGCCACACACCCACTCCTGAAGCCCACTGGGGCGGTCCAAGGGCGAGGAGCTCGGAGCTCGGTCAGGGCTGTCCCAGCAGAACTTTTTGAGGGTGGACGGACACGCCCGCGGGCAATCAGGTGTTGCGGGCAGGCCCCAGGGGCAGGCCCTGCTGAGTCCCCGAGCGCCACCTGGGTTCCTGCCACCACCCTTGGGCCGGGATGAGGTGCCACCTTGTGCGTAGAAGCCCTGCACACAGGCAAGAAGCCCCCCAGGCCCGCGGCGCACCCGACCCTGGAGCCCCTGGAGCCCCCTGGCGGATGCAGCCACAGGGAACGGGGGTTCTGAGTTGGCAGGCCCCATTCCCGAAGCATCCACGGGCACTTCCCGAAGGGCTGACACCTGCTGCGCCTCAGCAGCCAGCCAACCTCCCTCCCTCTGGTCGGGCACTGCACGCCACACAGCCACTTGTGGTCCCCTGTGTCCCTCCCTGGAGGCCACAGCGCGTTTGGGTTTTGGCGCGGACGGGCCCCTCTCGGCTTCCGTAGTCCATTTGCCCCCGGAGCCTGCCAGACCCCTGGCTCTAGGAGGCTGCCCAGGGCGCTGCCAACAGCCCCCAGGTGCTGCCTAGCCGCCTCGGCCGGCCACGGGGGGAGCACACACACCTGCGGGTGTCCCCGGGCCCGCACACACGAACTGCCCCGCACTTCCCGGCGTTGCAAATAGGCCCCCCGGGAAGCCACGCATGCCCTAGGGGCTTGGCGGGTGGGGCCGACGCAAGGTGGTTGACTGGGGAGGGCTGCTGCTGCCACACACCCACTCCTGAAGCCCACTGGGGCGGTCCAAGGGCGAGGAGCTCGGAGCTCGGTCAGGGCTGTCCCAGCAGAACTTTTTGAGGGTGGACGGACACGCCCGCGGGCAATCAGGTGTTGCGGGCAGGCCCCGGGGGCAGGCCCTGCTGAGTCCCCGAGCGCCACCTGGGTTCCTGCCACCACCCTTGGGCCGGGATGAGGTGCCACCTTGTGCGTAGAAGCCCTGCACACAGGCAAGAAGCCCCCCAGGCCCGCGGCGCACCCGACCCTGGAGCCCCCTGGCCGGATGCAGCCACAGGGAACGGGGTTCTGAGTTGGCAGGCCCCATTCCCGAAGCATCCACGGGCACTTCCCGAAGGGCTGACACCTGCTGCGCCTCAGCAGCCAGCCAACCTCCCTCCCTCTGGTCAGGCACTGCACGCCACACAGCCACTTGTGTCCCCTGTGTCCCTCCCTGGAGGCCGCAGCGCGTTTTGGGTTTTGGCGCGGACGGGCCCCTCTCGGCTTCCGTAGTCCATTTGCCCCGGAGCCTGCCAGACCCCTGGCTCTAGGAGGCTGCCCAGGGGCGCTGCCAACTGCCCCCAGGTGCTGGCTAGCCGCCTCGGCCGGCCACGGGGGGAGCACACACACCTGCGGGTGTCCCCGGGCCGCACACACGAACTGCCCCGCGCTTCCCGGCGTTGCAAATAGGCCCCCCGGGAAGCCCGGCACGCCCTAGGGGCTTGTCGGGTGGGGCCGACGCAAGGTGGTTGACTGGGGAGGGCTGCTGCTGCCACACACCCACTCCTGAAGCCCACTGGGGCGGTCCAAGGGCGAGGAGCTCGGAGCTCGGTCAGGGCTGTCCCAGCAGACCTTTTTGAGGGTGGACGGACACGCCCGCGGGCAATCAGGTGTTGCGGGCAGGCCCTGGGGGCAGGCCCTGCTGAGTCCCCGAGCGCCAACTGGGTTCCTGCCACCACCCTTGGGCCGGGATGAGGTGCCACCTTGTGCGTAGAAGCCCTGCACACAGGCAAGAAGCCCCCCAGGCCCGCGGCGCACCCGACCCTGGAGCCCCTGGAGCCCCCTGGCCGGATGCAGCCACAGGGAACGGGGGTTCTGAGTTGGCAGGCCCCATTCCCGAAGCATCCAGGGGCACTTCCCGAAGGGCTGACACCTGCTGCGCCTCAGCAGCCAGCCAACCTCCCTCCCTCTGGTCGTGCACTGCACGCCACACAGCCACTTGTGTCCCCTGTGTCCCTCCCTGGAGGCCGCAGCGCGTTTTGGGTTTTGGCGCGGACGGGCCCCTCTCGGCTTCCGTAGTCCATTTGCCCCCGGAGCCTGCCAGACCCCTGGCTCTAGGAGGCTGCCCAGGGGCGCTGCCAACAGCCCCCAGGTGCTGGCTAGCCGCCTCGGCCGGCCACGGGGGGAGCACACACACCTGCGGGTGTCCCCGGGCCGCACACACGAACTGCCCCGCGCTTCCCGGCGTTGCAAATAGGCCCCCCGGGAAGCCCCGCCCGCCCTAGGGGCTTGTCGGGTGGGGCCGACGCAAGGTGGTTGACTGGGGAGGGCTGCTGCTGCCACACACCCACTCCTGAAGCCCACTGGGGCGGTCCAAGGGCGAGGAGCTCGGAGCTCGGTCAGGGCTGTCCCAGCAGAACTTTTTGAGGGTGGACGGACACGCCCGCGGGCAATCAGGTGTTGCGGGCAGGCCCCGGGGGCAGGCCCTGCTGAGTCCCCGAGCGCCACCTGGGTTCCTGCCACCACCCTTGGGCCGGGATGAGGTGCCACCTTGTGCGTAGAAGCCCTGCACACAGGCAAGAAGCCCCCCAGGCCCGCGGCGCACCCGACCCTGGAGCCCCTGGAGCCCCCTGGCCGGATGCAGCCACAGGGAACGGGGATTCTGAGTTGGCAGGCCCCATTCCCGAAGCATCCACGGGCACTTCCCGAAGGGCTGACACCTGCTGCGCCTCAGCAGCCAGCCAACCTCCCTCCCTCTGGTCGGGCACTGCACGCCACACAGCCACTTGTGTCCCCTGTGTCCCTCCCTGGAGGCCGCAGCGCGTTTTGGGTTTTGGCGCGGACGGGCCCCTCTCGGCTTCCGTAGTCCATTTGCCCCCGGAGCCTGCCAGACCCCTGGCTCTAGGAGGCTGCCCAGGGGCGCTGCCAACAGCCCCCAGGTGCTGGCCAGCCGCCTCGGCTGGCCACGGGGGGAGCACACACACCTGCGCGTGTCCCCGGGCCGCACACACGAACTGCCCCGCGCTTCCCGGCGTTGCAAATAGGCCCCCCGGGAAGCCCGGCACGCCCTAGGGGCTTGTCGGGTGGGGCCGACGCAAGGTGGTTGACTGGGGAGGGCTGCTGCTGCCACAAACCCACTCCTGAAGCCCACTGGGGCGGTCCAAGGGCGAGGAGCTCGGAGCTCGGTCAGGGCTGTCCCAGCAGAACTTTTTGAGGGTGGACGGACACGCCCGCGGGCAATCAGGTGTTGCGGGCAGGCCCCGGGGGCAGGCCCTGCTGAGTCCCCGAGCGCCACCTGGGTTCCTGCCACCACCCTTGGGCCGGGATGAGGTGCCACCTTGTGCATAGAAGCCCTGCACACAGGCAAGAAGCCCCCCAGGCCCGCGGCGCACCCGACCCTGGAGCCCCCTGGCCGGATGCAGCCACAGGGAACGGGGGTTCTGAGTTGGCAGGCCCCATTCCCGAAGCATCCACGGGCACTTCCCGAAGGGCTGACACCTGCTGCGCCTCAGCAGCCAGCCAACCTCCCTCCCTCTGGTCGGGCACTGCACGCCACACAGCCACTTGTGTCCCCTGTGTCCCTCCCTGGAGGCCGCAGCGCGTTTTGGGTTTTGGCGCGGACGGGCCCCTCTCGGCTTCCGTAGTCCATTTGCCCCCGGAGCCTGCCAGACCCCTGGCTCTAGGAGGCTGCCCAGGGACGCTGCCAACAGCCCCCAGGTGCTGGCTAGCCGCCTCGGCCGGCCACGGGGGGAGCACACACACCTGCGGGTGTCCCCGGGCCGCACACACGAACTGCCCCGCGCTTCCCGGCGTTGCAAATAGGCCCCCCGGGAAGCCCCGCCCGCCCTAGGGGCTTGTCGGGTGGGGCCGACGCAAGGTGGTTGACTGGGGAGGGCTGCTGCTGCCACACACCCACTCCTGAAGCCCACTGGGGCGGTCCAAGGGCGAGGAGCTCGGAGCTCGGTCAGGGCTGTCCCAGCAGAACTTTTTGAGGGTGGACGGACACGCCCGCGGGCAATCAGGTGTTGCGGGCAGGCCCCGGGGGCAGGCCCTGCTGAGTCCCCGAGCGCCACCTGGGTTCCTGCCACCACCCTTGGGCCGGGATGAGGTGCCACCTTGTGCGTAGAAGCCCTGCACACAGGCAAGAAGCCCCCCAGGCCCGCGGCGCACCCGACCCTGGAGTCCCTGGAGCCCCCTGGCCGGATGCAGCCACAGGGAACGGGGGTTCTGAGTTGGCAGGCCCCATTCCCGAAGCATCCACGGGCACTTCCCGAAGGGCTGACACCTGCTGCGCCTCAGCAGCCAGCCAACCTCCCTCCCTCTGGTCGGGCACTGCACGCCACACAGCCACTTGTGTCCCCTGTGTCCCTCCCTGGAGGCCGCAGCGCGTTTTGGGTTTTGGCGCGGACGGGCCCCTCTCGGCTTCCGTAGTCCATTTGCCCCCGGAGCCTGCCAGACCCCTGGCTCTAGGAGGCTGCCCAGGGGCGCTGCCAACAGCCCCCAGGTGCTGGCTAGCCGCCTCGGCCGGCCACGGGGGGAGCACACACACCTGCGGGTGTCCCCGGGCCGCACACACGAACTGCCCCGCGCTTCCCGGCGTTGCAAATAGGCCCCCCGGGAAGCCCCGCCCGCCCTAGGGGCTTGTCGGGTGGGGCCGACGCAAGGTGGTTGACTGGGGAGGGCTGCTGCTGCCACACACCCACTCCTGAAGCCCACTGGGGCGGTCCAAGGGCGAGGAGCTCGGAGCTCGGTCAGGGCTGTCCCAGCAGAACTTTTTGAGGGTGGACGGACACGCCCGCGGGCAATCAGGTGTTGCGGGCAGGCCCCGGGGGCAGGCCCTGCTGAGTCCCCGAGCGCCACCTGGGTTCCTGCCACCACCCTTGGGCCGGGATGAGGTGCCACCTTGTGCGTAGAAGCCCTGCACACAGGCAAGAAGCCCCCCAGGCCCGCGGCGCACCCGACCCTGGAGTCCCTGGAGCCCCCTGGCCGGATGCAGCCACAGGGAACGGGGGTTCTGAGTTGGCAGGCCCCATTCCCGAAGCATCCACGGGCACTTCCCGAAGGGCTGACACCTGCTGCGCCTCAGCAGCCAGCCAACCTCCCTCCCTCTGGTCGTGCACTGCACGCCACACAGCCACTTGTGTCCCCTGTGTCCCTCCCTGGAGGCCGCAGCGCGTTTTGGGTTTTGGCGCGGACGGGCCCCTCTCGGCTTCCGTAGTCCATTTGCCCCCGGAGCCTGCCAGACCCCTGGCTCTAGGAGGCTGCCCAGGGGCGCTGCCAACAGCCCCCAGGTGCTGGCTAGCCGCCTCGGCCGGCCACGGGGGGAGCACACACACCTGCGGGTGTCCCCGGGCCGCACACACGAACTGCCCCGCGCTTCCCGGCGTTGCAAATAGGCCCCCCGGGAAGCCCCGCCCGCCCTAGGGGCTTGTCGGGTGGGGCCGACGCAAGGTGGTTGACTGGGGAGGGCTGCTGCTGCCACACACCCACTCCTGAAGCCCACTGGGGCGGTCCAAGGGCGAGGAGCTCGGAGCTCGGAGCTCGGTCAGGGCTGTCCCAGCAGAACTTTTTGAGGGTGGACGGACACGCCCGCGGGCAATCGGGTGTTGCGGGCAGGCCCCGGGGGCAGGCCCTGCTGAGTCCCCGAGCGCCACCTGGGTTCCTGCCACCACCCTTGGGCCGGGATGAGGTGCCACCTTGTGCATAGAAGCCCTGCACACAGGCAAGAAGCCCCCCAGGCCCGCGGCGCACCCGACCCTGGAGCCCCTGGAGCCCCCTGGCCGGATGCAGCCACAGGGAACGGGGGTTCTGAGTTGGCAGGCCCCATTCCCGAAGCATCCACGGGCACTTCCCGAAGGGCTGACACCTGCTGCGCCTCAGCAGCCAGCCAACCTCCCTCCCTCTGGTCGGGCACTGCACGCCACACAGCCACTTGTGTCCCCTGTGTCCCTCCCTGGAGGCCGCAGCGCGTTTTGGGTTTTGGCGCGGACGGGCCCCTCTCGGCTTCCGTAGTCCATTTGCCCCCGGAGCCTGCCAGACCCCTGGCTCTAGGAGGCTGCCCAGGGACGCTGCCAACAGCCCCCAGGTGCTGGCTAGCCGCCTCGGCCGGCCACGGGGGGGGCACACACACCTGCGGGTGTCCCCGGGCCGCACACACGAACTGCCCCGCGCTTCCCGGCGTTGCAAATAGGCCCCCCGGGAAGCCCCGCCCGCCCTAGGGGCTTGTCGGGTGGGGCCGACGCAAGGTGGTTGACTGGGGAGGGCTGCTGCTGCCACACACCCACTCCTGAAGCCCACTGGGGCGGTCCAAGGGCGAGGAGCTCGGAGCTCGGTCAGGGCTGTCCCAGCAGAACTTTTTGAGGGTGGACGGACACGCCCGCGGGCAATCAGGTGTTGCGGGCAGGCCCCGGGGGCAGGCCCTGCTGAGTCCCCGAGCGCCACCTGGGTTCCTGCCACCACCCTTGGGCCGGGATGAGGTGCCACCTTGTGCGTAGAAGCCCTGCACACAGGCAAGAAGCCCCCCAGGCCCGCGGCGCACCCGACCCTGGAGCCCCCTGGCCGGATGCAGCCACAGGGAACGGGGGTTCTGAGTTGGCAGGCCCCATTCCCGAAGCATCCACGGGCACTTCCCGAAGGGCTGACACCTGCTGCGCCTCAGCAGCCAGCCAACCTCCCTCCCTCTGGTCGTGCACTGCACGCCACACAGCCACTTGTGTCCCCTGTGTCCCTCCCTGGAGGCCGCAGCGCATTTTGGGTTTTGGCGCGGACGGGCCCCTCTCGGCTTCCGTAGTCCATTTGCCCCCGGAGCCTGCCAGACCCCTGGCTCTAGGAGGCTGCCCAGGGGCGCTGCCAACAGCCCCCAGGTGCTGGCTAGCCGCCTCGGCCGGCCATGGGGGGAGCACACACACCTGCGGGTGGCCCCGGGCCGCACACACGAACTGCCCCGCGCTTCCCGGCGTTGCAAATAGGCCCCCCGGGAAGCACCGCCCGCCCTAGGGGCTTGTCGGGTGGGGCCGATGCAAGGTGGTTGACTGGGGAGGGCTACTGCTGCCACACACCCACTCCTGAAGCCCACTGGGGCGGTCCAAGGGCGAGGAGCTCGGAGCTCGGTCAGGGCTGTCCCAGCACAACTTTTTGAGGGTGGACGGACACGCCCGCGGGCAATCAGGTGTTGCGGGCAGGCCCCGGGGGCAGGCCCTGCTGAGTCCCCGAGCGCCACCTGGGTTCCTGCCACCACCCTTGGGCCGGGATGAGGTGCCACCTTGTGCGTAGAAGCCCTGCACACAGGCAAGAAGCCCCCCAGGCCCGCGGCGCACCCGACCCTGGAGCCCCTGGAGCCCCCTGGCCGGATGCAGCCACAGGGAACGGGGGTTCTGAGTTGGCAGGCCCCATTCCCGAAGCATCCACGGGCACTTCCCGAAGGGCTGACACCTGCTGCGCCTCAGCAGCCAGCCAACCTCCCTGCCTCTGGTCGGGCACTGCACGCCACACAGCCACTTGTGTCCCCTGTGTCCCTCCCTGGAGGCCGCAGCGCGTTTTGGGTTTTGGCGCGGACGGGCCCCTCTCGGCTTCCGTAGTCCATTTGCCCCCAGAGCCTGCAAGACCCCTGGCTCTAGGAGGCTGCCCAGGGGCGCTGCCAACAGCCCCCAGGTGCTGGCTAGCCGCCTCGGCCGGCCACGGGGGGAGCACACACACCTGCGGGTGTCCCCGGGCCGCACACACGAACTGCCCCGCGCTTCCCGGCGTTGCAAATAGGCCCCCCGGGAAGCCCTGCCCGCCCTAGGGGCTTGTCGGGTGGGGCCGACGCAAGGTGGTTGACTGGGGAGGGCTGCTGCTGCCACACACCCACTCCTGAAGCCCACTGGGGCGGTCCAAGGGCGAGGAGCTCGGAGCTCGGTCAGGGCTGTCCCAGCAGAACTTTTTGAGGGTGGACGGACACGCCCGCGGGCAATCAGGTGTTGCGGGCAGGCCCCGGGGGCAGGCCCTGCTGAGTCCCCGAGCGCCACCTGGGTTCCTGCCACCACCCTTGGGCCGGGATGAGGTGCCACCTTGTGCGTAGAAGCCCTGCACACAGGCAAGAAGCCCCCCAGGCCCGCGGCGCACCCGACCCTGGAGCCCCCTGGCCGGATGCAGCCACAGGGAACGGGGGTTCTGAGTTGGCAGGCCCCATTCCCGAAGCATCCACGGGCACTTCCCGAAGGGCTGACACCTGCTGCGCCTCAGCAGCCAGCCAACCTCCCTCCCTCTGGTCGGGCACTGCACGCCACACAGCCACTTGTGTCCCCTGTGTCCCTCCCTGGAGGCCGCAGCGCGTTTTGGGTTTTGGCGCGAACGGCCCCCCAGGCCCGCGGCGCACCCGACCCTGGAGCCCCCTGGCCGGATGCAGCCAAAGGGAACGGGGGTTCTGAGTTGGCAGAACCCATTCCCGAAGCATCCACGGGCACTTCCCGAAGGGCTGACACCTGCTGCGCCTCAGCAGCCAGCCAACCTCCCTCCCTCTGGTCGGGCACTGCACGCCACACAGCCACTTGTGTCCCCTGTGTCCCTCCCTGGAGGCCGCAGCGCGTTTTGGGTTTTGGCGCGGACGGGCCCCTCTCGGCTTCCGTAGTCCATTTGCCCCCGGAGCCTGCCAGACCCCTGGCTCTAGGAGGCTGCCCAGGGGCGCTGCCAACAGCCCCCAGGTGCTGGCTAGCCGCCTCGGCCGGCCACGGGGGCAGCACACACAGCTACGGGTGTCCCCGGGCCGCACACACGAACTGCCCTGCGCTTCCCGGCGTTGCAAATAGGCCCCCCGGGAAGCCCCGCCCGCCCTAGGGGCTTGTCGGGTGGGGCCGACGCAAGGTGGTTGACTGGGGAGGGCTGCTGCTGCCACACACCCACTCCTGAAGCCCACTGGGGCGGTCCAAGGGCGAGGAGCTCGGAGCTCGGTCAGGGCTGTCCCAGCAGAACTTTTTGAGGGTGGACGGACACACCCGCGGGCAATCAGGTGTTGCGGGCAGGCCCCGGGGGCAGGCCCTGCTGAGTCCCCGAGCGCCACCTGGGTTCCTGCCACCACCCTTGGGCCGGGATGAGGTGCCACCTTGTGCATAGAAGCCCTGCACACAGGCAAGAAGCCCCCCAGGCCCGCGGCGCACCCGACCCTGGAGCCCCCTGGCCGGATGCAGCCACAGGGAACGGGGGTTCTGAGTTGGCAGGCCCCATTCCCGAAGCATCCACGGGCACTTCCCGAAGGGCTGACACCTGCTGCGCCTCAGCAGCCAGCCAACCTCCCTCCCTCTGGTCGGGCACTGCACGCCACACAGCCACTTGTGTCCCCTGTGTCCCTCCCTGGAGGCCGCAGCGCGTTTTGGGTTTTGGCGCGGACGGGCCCCTCTCGGCTTCCGTAGTCCATTTGCCCCCGGAGCCTGCCAGACCCCTGGCTCTAGGAGGCTGCCCAGGGGCGCTGCCAACAGCCCCCAGGTGCTGGCTAGCCGCCTCGGCCGGCCACGGGGGGAGCACACACACCTGCGGGTGTCCCCGGGCCGCACACACGAACTGCCCCGCGCTTCCCGGCGTTGCAAATAGGCCCCCCGGGAAGCACCGCCCGCCCTAGGGGCTTGTCGGGTGGGGCCGACGCAAGGTGGTTGACTGGGGAGGGCTGCTGCTGCCACACACCCACTCCTGAAGCCCACTGGGGCGGTCCAAGGGCGAGGAGCTCGGAGCTCGGTCAGGGCTGTCCCAGCAGAACTTTTTGAGGGTGGACGGACACGCCCGCGGGCAATCAGGTGTTGCGGGCAGGCCCCGGGGGCAGGCCCTGCTGAGTCCCCGAGCGCCACCTGGGTTCCTGCCACCACCCTTGGGCCGGGATGAGGTGCCACCTTGTGCGTAGAAGCCCTGCACACAGGCAAGAAGCCCCCCAGGCCCGCGGCGCACCCGACCCTGGAGCCCCTGGAGCCCCCTGGCCGGATGCAGCCACAGGGAACGGGGGTTCTGAGTTGGCAGGCCCCATTCCCGAAGCATCCACGGGCACTTCCCGAAGGGCTGACACCTGCTGCGCCTCAGCAGCCAGCCAACCTCCCTCCCTCTGGTCGGGCACTGCACGCCACACAGCCACTTGTGTCCCCTGTGTCCCTCCCTGGAGGCCGCAGCGCGTTTTGGGTTTTGGCGCGGACGGGCCCCTCTCGGCTTCCGTAGTCCATTTGCCCCCGGAGCCTGCCAGACCCCTGGCTCTAGGAGGCTGCCCAGGGGCGCTGCCAACAGCCCCCAGGTGCTGGCTAGCCGCCTCGGCCGGCCACGGGGGGAGCACACACACCTGCGGGTGTCCCCGGGCCGCACACACGAACTGCCCCGCGCTTCCCGGCGTTGCAAATAGGCCCCCCGGGAAGCCCCGCCCGCCCTAGGGGCTTGTCGGGTGGGGCCGACGCAAGGTGGTTGACTGGGGAGGGCTGCTGCTGCCACACACCCACTCCTGAAGCCCACTGGGGCGGTCCAAGGGCGAGGAGCTCGGAGCTCGGTCAGGGCTGTCCCAGCAGAACTTTTTGAGGGTGGACGGACACGCCCGAGGGCAATCAGGTGTTGCGGGCAGGCCCCGGGGGCAGGCCCTGCTGAGTCCCCGAGCGCCACCTGGGTTCCTGCCACCACCCTTGGGCCGGGATGAGGTGCCACCTTGTGCGTAGAAGCCCTGCACACAGGCAAGAAGCCCCCCAGGCCCGCGGCGCACCCGACCCTGGAGCCCCCTGGCCGGCTGCAGCCACAGGGAACGGGGGTTCTGAGTTGGCAGGCCCCATTCCCGAAGCATCCACGGGCACTTCCCGAAGGGCTGACACCTGCTGCGCCTCAGCAGCCAGCCAACCTCCCTCCCTCTGGTCGGGCACTGCACGCCACACAGCCACTTGTGTCCCCTGTGTCCCTCCCTGGAGGCCGCAGCGCGTTTTGGGTTTTGGCGCGGACGGGCCCCTCTCGGCTTCCGTAGTCCATTTGCCCCCGGAGCCTGCCAGACCCCTGGCTCTAGGAGGCTGCCCAGGGACGCTGCCAACAGCCCCCAGGTGCTGGCTAGCCGCCTCGGCCGGCCACGGGGGGAGCACACACACCTGCGGGTGTCCCCGGGCCGCACACACGAACTGCCCCGCGCTTCCCGGCGTTGCAAATAGGCCCCCCGGGAAGCCCCGCCCGCCCTAGGGGCTTGTCGGGTGGGGCCGACGCAAGGTGGTTGACTGGGGAGGGCTGCTGCTGCCACACACCCACTCCTGAAGCCCACTGGGGCGGTCCAAGGGCGAGGAGCTCGGAGCTCGGTCAGGGCTGTCCCAGCAGAACTTTTTGAGGGTGGACGGACACGCCCGCGGGCAATCAGGTGTTGCGGGCAGGCCCCGGGGGCAGGCCCTGCTGAGTCCCCGAGCGCCACCTGGGTTCCTGCCACCACCCTTGGGCCGGGATGAGGTGCCACCTTGTGCGTAGAAGCCCTGCACACAGGCAAGAAGCCCCCCAGGCCCGCGGCGCACCCGACCCTGGAGCCCCTGGAGCCCCCTGGCCGGATGCAGCCACAGGGAACGGGGGTTCTGAGTTGGCAGGCCCCATTCCCGAAGCATCCACGGGCACTTCCCGAAGGGCTGACACCTGCTGCGCCTCAGCAGCCAGCCAACCTCCCTCCCTCTGGTCGGGCACTGCACGCCACACAGCCACTTGTGTCCCCTGTGTCCCTCCCTGGAGGCCGCAGCGCGTTTTGGGTTTTGGCGCGGACGGGCCCCTCTCGGCTTCCGTAGTCCATTTGCCCCCGGAGCCTGCCAGACCCCTGGCTCTAGGAGGCTGCCCAGGGGCGCTGCCAACAGCCCCCAGGTGCTGGCTAGCCGCCTCGGCCGGCCACGGGGGGAGCACACACACCTGCGGGTGTCCCCGGGCCGCACACACGAACTGCCCCGCGCTTCCCGGCGTTGCAAATAGGCCCCCCGGGAAGCCCCGCCCGCCCTAGGGGCTTGTCGGGTGGGGCCGACGCAAGGTGGTTGACTGGGGAGGGCTGCTGCTGCCACACACCCACTCCTGAAGCCCACTGGGGCGGTCCAAGGGCGAGGAGCTCGGAGCTCGGAGCTCGGTCAGGGCTGTCCCAGCAGAACTTTTTGAGGGTGGACGGACACGCCCGCGGGCAATCGGGTGTTGCGGGCAGGCCCCGGGGGCAGGCCCTGCTGAGTCCCCGAGCGCCACCTGGGTTCCTGCCACCACCCTTGGGCCGGGATGAGGTGCCACCTTGTGCGTAGAAGCCCTGCACACAGGCAAGAAGCCCCCCAGGCCCGCGGCGCACCCGACCCTGGAGCCCCCTGGCCGGATGCAGCCACAGGGAACGGGGGTTCTGAGTTGGCAGGCCCCATTCCCGAAGCATCCACGGGCACTTCCCGAAGGGCTGACACCTGCTGCGCCTCAGCAGCCAGCCAACCTCCCTCCCTCTGGTCGGGCACTGCACGCCACACAGCCACTTGTGTCCCCTGTGTCCCTCCCTGGAGGCCGCAGCGCGTTTTGGGTTTTGGCGCGGACGGGCCCCTCTCGGCTTCCGTAGTCCATTTGCCCGCGGAGCCTGCCAGACCCCTGGCTCTAGGAGGCTGCCCAGGGGCGCTGCCAACAGCCCCCAGGTGCTGGCCAGCCGCCTCGGCCGGCCACGGGGGGAGCACACACACCTGCGTGTGTCCCCAGGCCGCACACACGAACTACCCCGCGCTTCCCGGCATTGCAAATAGGCCCCCCGGGAAGCCCCGCCCGCCCTAGGGGCTTGTCGGGTGGGGCCGACGCAAGGTGGTTGACTGGGGAGGGCTGCTGCTGCCACACACCCACTCCTGAAGCCCACTGGGGCGGTCCAAGGGCGAGGAGCTCGGAGCTCGGTCAGGGCTGTCCCAGCAGAACTTTTTGAGGGTGGACGGACACGCCCGCGGGCAATCAGGTGTTGCGGGCAGGCCCCGGGGGCAGGCCCTGCTGAGTCCCCGAGCGCCACCTGGGTTCCTGCCACCACCCTTGGGCCGGGATGAGGTGCCACCTTGTGCGTAGAAGCCCTGCACACAGGCAAGAAGCCCCCCAGGCCCGCGGCGCACCCGACCCTGGAGCCCCTGGAGCCCCCTGGCCGGATGCAGCCACAGGGAACGGGGGTTCTGAGTTGGCAGGCCCCATTCCCGAAGCATCCACGGGCACTTCCCGAAGGGCTGACACCTGCTGCGCCTCAGCAGCCAGCCAACCTCCCTCCCTCTGGTCAGGCACTGCACGCCACACAGCCACTTGTGTCCCCTGTGTCCCTCCCTGGAGGCCGCAGCGCGTTTTGGGTTTTGGCGCGGACGGGCCCCTCTCGGCTTCCGTAGTCCATTTGCCCCCGGAGCCTGCCAGACCCCTGGCTCTAGGAGGCTGCCCAGGGGCGCTGCCAACAGCCCCCAGGTGCTGGCTAGCCGCCTCGGCCGGCCACGGGGGGAGCACACACACCTGCGGGTGTCCCCGGGCCGCACACACGAACTGCCCCGCGCTTCCCGGCGTTGCAAATAGGCCCCCCGGGAAGCCCCGCCCGCCCTAGGGGCTTGTCGGGTGGGGCCGACGCAAGGTGGTTGACTGGGGAGGGCTGCTGCTGCCACACACCCACTCCTGAAGCCCACTGGGGCGGTCCAAGGGCGAGGAGCTCGGAGCTCGGTCAGGGCTGTCCCAGCAGAACTTTTTGAGGGTGGACGGACACGCCCGCGGGCAATCAGGTGTTGCGGGCAGGCCCCGGGGGCAGGCCCTGCTGAGTCCCCGAGCGCCACCTGGGTTCCTGCCACCACCCTTGGGCCGGGATGAGGTGCCACCTTGTGCGTAGAAGCCCTGCACACAGGCAAGAAGCCCCCCAGGCCCGCGGCGCACCCGACCCTGGAGCCCCTGGAGCCCCCTGGCCGGCTGCAGCCACAGGGAACGGGGGTTCTGAGTTGGCAGGCCCCATTCCCGAAGCATCCACGGGCACTTCCCGAAGGGCTGACACCTGCTGCGCCTCAGCAGCCAGCCAACCTCCCTCCCTCTGGTCGGGCACTGCACGCCACACAGCCACTTGTGTCCCCTGTGTCCCTCCCTGGAGGCCGCAGCGCGTTTTGGGTTTTGGCGCGGACGGGCCCCTCTCGGCTTCCGTAGTCCATTTGCCCCCGGAGCCTGCCAGACCCCTGGCTCTAGGAGGCTGCCCAGGGGCGCTGCCAACAGCCCCCAGGTGCTGGCTAGCCGCAGCGGACGGCCACGGGGGGAGCACACACACCTGCGGGTGTCCCCGGGCCGCACACACGAACTGCCCCGCGCTTCCGGCGTTGCAAATAGGCCCCCCGGGAAGCCCCGCCCGCCCTAGGGGCTTGTCGGGTGGGGCCGACGCAAGGTGGTTGACTGGGGAGGGCTGCTGCTGCCACACACCCACTCCTGAAGCCCACTGGGGCGGTCCAAGGGCGAGGAGCTCGGAGCTCGGTCAGGGCTGTCCCAGCAGAACTTTTTGAGGGTGGACGGACACACCCGCGGGCAATCAGGTGTTGCGGGCAGGCCCCGGGGGCAGGCCCTGCTGAGTCCCCGAGCGCCACCTGGGTTCCTGCCACCACCCTTGGGCCGGGATGAGGTGCCACCTTGTGCATAGAAGCCCTGCACACAGGCAAGAAGCCCCCCAGGCCCGCGGCGCACCCGACCCTGGAGCCCCCTGGCCGGATGCAGCCACAGGGAACGGGGGTTCTGAGTTGGCAGGCCCCATTCCCGAAGCATCCACGGGCACTTCCCGAAGGGCTGACACCTGCTGCGCCTCAGCAGCCAGCCAACCTCCCTCCCTCTGGTCGGGCACTGCACGCCACACAGCCACTTGTGTCCCCTGTGTCCCTCCCTGGAGGCCGCAGCGCGTTTTGGGTTTTGGCGCGGACGGGCCCCTCTCGGCTTCCGTAGTCCATTTGCCCCCGGAGCCTGCCAGACCCCTGGCTCTAGGAGGCTGCCCAGGGGCGCTGCCAACAGCCCCCAGGTGCTGGCTAGCCGCCTCGGCCGGCCACGGGGGGAGCACACACACCTGCGGGTGTCCCCGGGCCGCACACACGAACTGCCCCGCGCTTCCCGGCGTTGCAAATAGGCCCCCCGGGAAGCACCGCCCGCCCTAGGGGCTTGTCGGGTGGGGCCGACGCAAGGTGGTTGACTGGGGAGGGCTGCTGCTGCCACACACCCACTCCTGAAGCCCACTGGGGCGGTCCAAGGGCGAGGAGCTCGGAGCTCGGTCAGGGCTGTCCCAGCAGAACTTTTTGAGGGTGGACGGACACGCCCGCGGGCAATCAGGTGTTGCGGGCAGGCCCCGGGGGCAGGCCCTGCTGAGTCCCCGAGCGCCACCTGGGTTCCTGCCACCACCCTTGGGCCGGGATGAGGTGCCACCTTGTGCGTAGAAGCCCTGCACACAGGCAAGAAGCCCCCCAGGCCCGCGGCGCACCCGACCCTGGAGCCCCTGGAGCCCCCTGGCCGGATGCAGCCACAGGGAACGGGGGTTCTGAGTTGGCAGGCCCCATTCCCGAAGCATCCACGGGCACTTCCCGAAGGGCTGACACCTGCTGCGCCTCAGCAGCCAGCCAACCTCCCTCCCTCTGGTCGGGCACTGCACGCCACACAGCCACTTGTGTCCCCTGTGTCCCTCCCTGGAGGCCGCAGCGCGTTTTGGGTTTTGGCGCGGACGGGCCCCTCTCGGCTTCCGTAGTCCATTTGCCCCCGGAGCCTGCCAGACCCCTGGCTCTAGGAGGCTGCCCAGGGGCGCTGCCAACAGCCCCCAGGTGCTGGCTAGCCGCCTCGGCCGGCCACGGGGGGAGCACACACACCTGCGGGTGTCCCCGGGCCGCACACACGAACTGCCCCGCGCTTCCCGGCGTTGCAAATAGGCCCCCCGGGAAGCCCGGCACGCCCTAGGGGCTTGTCGGGTGGGGCCGACGCAAGGTGGTTGACTGGGGAGGGCTGCTGCTGCCACACACCCACTCCTGAAGCCCACTGGGGCGGTCCAAGGGCGAGGAGCTCGGAGCTCGGTCAGGGCTGTCCCAGCAGAACTTTTTGAGGGTGGACGGACACGCCCGCGGGCAATCAGGTGTTGCGGGCAGGCCCCGGGGGCAGGCCCTGCTGAGTCCCCGAGCGCCACCTGGGTTCCTGCCACCACCCTTGGGCCGGGATGAGGTGCCACCTTGTGCGTAGAAGCCCTGCACACAGGCAAGAAGCCCCCCAGGCCCGCGGCGCACCCGACCCTGGAGCCCCCTGGCCGGCTGCAGCCACAGGGAACGGGGGTTCTGAGTTGGCAGGCCCCATTCCCGAAGCATCCACGGGCACTTCCCGAAGGGCTGACACCTGCTGCGCCTCAGCAGCCAGCCAACCTCCCTCCCTCTGGTCGGGCACTGCACGCCACACAGCCACTTGTGTCCCCTGTGTCCCTCCCTGGAGGCCGCAGCGCGTTTTGGGTTTTGGCGCGGACGGGCCCCTCTCGGCTTCCGTAGTCCATTTGCCCCCGGAGCCTGCCAGACCCCTGGCTCTAGGAGGCTGCCCAGGGGCGCTGCCAACAGCCCCCAGGTGCTGGCTAGCCGCCTCGGCCGGCCACGGGGGCAGCACACACAGCTACGGGTGTCCCCGGGCCGCACACACGAACTGCCCCGCGCTTCCCGGCGTTGCAAATAGGCCCCCCGGGAAGCCCCGCCCGCCCTAGGGGCTTGTCGGGTGGGGCCGACGCAAGGTGGTTGACTGGGGAGGGCTGCTGCTGCCACACACCCACTCCTGAAGCCCACTGGGGCGGTCCAAGGGCGAGGAGCTCGGAGCTCGGTCAGGGCTGTCCCAGCAGAACTTTTTGAGGGTGGACGGACACGCCCGCGGGCAATCAGGTGTTGCGGGCAGGCCCCGGGGGCAGGCCCTGCTGAGTCCCCGAGCGCCACCTGGGTTCCTGCCACCACCCTTGGGCCGGGATGAGGTGCCACCTTGTGCGTAGAAGCCCTGCACACAGGCAAGAAGCCCCCCAGGCCCGCGGCGCACCCGACCCTGGAGCCCCCTGGCCGGATGCAGCCACAGGTAATGGGGGTTCTGAGTTGGCAGGCCCCATTCCCGAAGCATCCACGGGCACTTCCCGAAGGGCTGACACCTGCTGCGCCTCAGCAGCCAGCCAACCTCCCTCCCTCTGGTCGGGCACTGCACGCCACACAGCCACTTGTGTCCCCTGTGTCCCTCCCTGGAGGCCGCAGCGCGTTTTGGGTTTTGGCGCGGACGGGCCCCTCTCGGCTTCCGTAGTCCATTTGCCCCCGGAGCCTGCCAGACCCCTGGCTCTAGGAGGCTGCCCAGGGACGCTGCCAACAGCCCCCAGGTGCTGGCTAGCCGCCTCGGCCGGCCACGGGGGGAGCACACACACCTGCGGGTGTCCCCGGGCCGCACACACGAACTGCCCCGCGCTTCCCGGCGTTGCAAATAGGCCCCCCGGGAAGCCCGGCACGCCCTAGGGGCTTGTCGGGTGGGGCCGACGCAAGGTGGTTGACTGGGGAGGGCTGCTGCTGCCACACACCCACTCCTGAAGCCCACTGGGGCGGTCCAAGGGCGAGGAGCTCGGAGCTCGGTCAGGGCTGTCCCAGCAGAACTTTTTGAGGGTGGACGGACACGCCCGCGGGCAATCAGGTGTTGCGGGCAGGCCCCGGGGGCAGGCCCTGCTGAGTCCCCGAGCGCCACCTGGGTTCCTGCCACCACCCTTGGGCCGGGATGAGGTGCCACCTTGTGCGTAGAAGCCCTGCACACAGGCAAGAAGCCCCCCAGGCCCGCGGCGCACCCGACCCTGGAGCCCCCTGGCCGGATGCAGCCACAGGGAACGGGGGTTCTGAGTTGGCAGAACCCATTCCCGAAGCATCCACGGGCACTTCCCGAAGGGCTGACACCTGCTGCGCCTCAGCAGCCAGCCAACCTCCCTCCCTCTGGTCGGGCACTGCACGCCACACAGCCACTTGTGTCCCCTGTGTCCCTCCCTGGAGGCCGCAGCGCGTTTTGGGTTTTGGCGCGAACGGCCCCCCAGGCCCGCGGCGCACCCGACCCTGGAGCCTCCTGGCCGGATGCAGCCACAGGGAACGGGGGTTCTGAGTTGGCAGAACCCATTCCCGAAGCATCCACGGGCACTTCCCGAAGGGCTGACACCTGCTGCGCCTCAGCAGCCAGCCAACCTCCCTCCCTCTGGTCGGGCACTGCACGCCACACAGCCACTTGTGTCCCCTGTGTCCCTCCCTGGAGGCCGCAGCGCGTTTTGGGTTTTGGCGCGGACGGGCCCCTCTCGGCTTCCGTAGTCCATTTGCCCCCGGAGCCTGCCAGACCCCTGGCTCTAGGAGGCTGCCCAGGGGCGCTGCCAACAGCCCCCAGGTGCTGGCTAGCCGCCTCGGCCGGCCACGGGGGCAGCACACACAGCTACGGGTGTCCCCAGGCCGCACACACGAACTGCCCCGCGCTTCCCGGCGTTGCAAATAGGCCCCCCGGGAAGCCCCGCCCGCCCTAGGGGCTTGTCGGGTGGGGCCGACGCAAGGTGGTTGACTGGGGAGGGCTGCTGCTGCCACACACCCACTCCTGAAGCCCACTGGGGCGGTCCAAGGGCGAGGAGCTCGGAGCTCGGTCAGGGCTGTCCCAGCAGAACTTTTTGAGGGTGGACGGACACGCCCGCGGGCAATCAGGTGTTGCGGGCAGGCCCCGGGGGCAGGCCCTGCTGAGTCCCCGAGCGCCACCTGGGTTCCTGCCACCACCCTTGGGCCGGGATGAGGTGCCACCTTGTGCGTAGAAGCCCTGCACACAGGCAAGAAGCCCCCCAGGCCCGCGGCGCACCCGACCCTGGAGCCCCTGGAGCCCCCTGGCCGGATGCAGCCACAGGGAACGGGGGTTCTGAGTTGGCAGGCCCCATTCCCGAAGCATCCACGGGCACTTCCCGAAGGGCTGACACCTGCTGCGCCTCAGCAGCCAGCCAACCTCCCTCCCTCTGGTCGGGCACTGCACGCCACACAGCCACTTGTGTCCCCTGTGTCCCTCCCTGGAGGCCACAGCGCGTTTTGGGTTTTGGCGCGGACGGGCCCCTCTCGGCTTCCGTAGTCCATTTGCCCCCGGAGCCTGCCAGACCCCTGGCTCTAGGAGGCTGCCCAGGGGCGCTGCCAACAGCCCCCAGGTGCTGGCTAGCCGCCTCGGCCGGCCATGCGGGGAGCACACACACCTGCGGGTGGCCCCGGGCCGCACACACGAACTGCCCCGCGCTTCCCGGCGTTGCAAATAGGCCCCCCGGGAAGCCCCGCCCGCCCTAGGGGCTTGTCGGGTGGGGCCGACGCAAGGTGGTTGACTGGGGAGGGCTGCTGCTGCCACACACCCACTCCTGAAGCCCACTGGGGCGGTCCAAGGGCGAGGAGCTCGGAGCTCGGTCAGGGCTGTCCCAGCAGAACTTTTTGAGGGTGGACGGACACGCCCGCGGGCAATCAGGTGTTGCGGGCAGGCCCCGGGGGCAGGCCCTGCTGAGTCCCCGAGCGCCACCTGGGTTCCTGCCACCACCCTTGGGCCGGGATGAGGTGCCACCTTGTGCGTAGAAGCCCTGCACACAGGCAAGAAGCCCCCCAGGCCCGCGGCGCACCCGACCCTGGAGCCCCTGGAGCCCCCTGGCCGGATGCAGCCACAGGGAACGGGGGTTCTGAGTTGGCAGGCCCCATTCCCGAAGCATCCACGGGCACTTCCCGAAGGGCTGACACCTGCTGCGCCTCAGCAGCCAGCCAACCTCCCTCCCTCTGGTCGGGCACTGCACGCCACACAGCCACTTGTGTCCCCTGTGTCCCTCCCTGGAGGCCGCAGCGCGTTTTGGGTTTTGGCGCGGACGGGCCCCTCTCGGCTTCCGTAGTCCATTTGCCCCCGGAGCCTGCCAGACCCCTGGCTCTAGGAGGCTGCCCAGGGGCGCTGCCAACAGCCCCCAGGTGCTGCCTAGCCGCCTCGGCCGGCCACGGGGGGAGCACACACACCTGCGGGTGTCCCCGGGCCGCACACACGAACTGCCCCGCACTTCCCGGCGTTGCAAATAGGCCCCCCGGGAAGCCACGCATGCCCTAGGGGCTTGGCGGGTGGGGCCGACGCAAGGTGGTTGACTGGGGAGGGCTGCTGCTGCCACACACCCACTCCTGAAGCCCACTGGGGCGGTCCAAGGGCGAGGAGCTCGGAGCTCGGTCAGGGCTGTCCCAGCAGAACTTTTTGAGGGTGGACGGACACGCCCGCGGGCAATCAGGTGTTGCGGGCAGGCCCCGGGGGCAGGCCCTGCTGAGTCCCCGAGCGCCACCTGGGTTCCTGCCACCACCCTTGGGCCGGGATGAGGTGCCACCTTGTGCGTAGAAGCCCTGCACACAGGCAAGAAGCCCCCCAGGCCCGCGGCGCACCCGACCCTGGAGCCCCCTGGCCGGATGCAGCCACAGGGAACGGGGGTTCTGAGTTGGCAGGCCCCATTCCCGAAGCATCCACGGGCACTTCCCGAAGGGCTGACACCTGCTGCGCCTCAGCAGCCAGCCAACCTCCCTCCCTCTGGTCAGGCACTGCACGCCACACAGCCACTTGTGTCCCCTGTGTCCCTCCCTGGAGGCCGCAGCGCGTTTTGGGTTTTGGCGCGGACGGGCCCCTCTCGGCTTCCGTAGTCCATTTGCCCCAGAGCCTGCCAGACCCCTGGCTCTAGGAGGCTGCCCAGGGGCGCTGCCAACTGCCCCCAGGTGCTGGCTAGCCGCCTCGGCCGGCCACGGGGGGAGCACACACACCTGCGGGTGTCCCCGGGCCGCACACACGAACTGCCCCGCGCTTCCCGGCGTTGCAAATAGGCCCCCCGGGAAGCCCGGCACGCCCTAGGGGCTTGTCGGGTGGGGCCGACGCAAGGTGGTTGACTGGGGAGGGCTGCTGCTGCCACACACCCACTCCTGAAGCCCACTGGGGCGGTCCAAGGGCGAGGAGCTCGGAGCTCGGTCAGGGCTGTCCCAGCAGACCTTTTTGAGGGTGGACGGACACGCCCGCGGGCAATCAGGTGTTGCGGGCAGGCCCTGGGGGCAGGCCCTGCTGAGTCCCCGAGCGCCAACTGGGTTCCTGCCACCACCCTTGGGCCGGGATGAGGTGCCACCTTGTGCGTAGAAGCCCTGCACACAGGCAAGAAGCCCCCCAGGCCCGCGGCGCACCCGACCCTGGAGCCCCTGGAGCCCCCTGGCCGGATGCAGCCACAGGGAACGGGGGTTCTGAGTTGGCAGGCCCCATTCCCGAAGCATCCAGGGGCACTTCCCGAAGGGCTGACACCTGCTGCGCCTCAGCAGCCAGCCAACCTCCCTCCCTCTGGTCGTGCACTGCACGCCACACAGCCACTTGTGTCCCCTGTGTCCCTCCCTGGAGGCCGCAGCACGTTTTGGGTTTTGGCGCGGACGGGCCCCTCTCGGCTTCCGTAGTCCATTTGCCCCCGGAGCCTGCCAGACCCCTGGCTCTAGGAGGCTGCCCAGGGGCGCTGCCAACAGCCCCCAGGTGCTGGCTAGCCGCCTCGGCCGGCCACGGGGGGAGCACACACACCTGCGGGTGTCCCCGGGCCGCACACACGAACTGCCCCGCGCTTCCCGGCGTTGCAAATAGGCCCCCCGGGAAGCCCCGCCCGCCCTAGGGGCTTGTCGGGTGGGGCCGACGCAAGGTGGTTGACTGGGGAGGGCTGCTGCTGCCACACACCCACTCCTGAAGCCCACTGGGGCGGTCCAAGGGCGAGGAGCTCGGAGCTCGGTCAGGGCTGTCCCAGCAGAACTTTTTGAGGGTGGACGGACACGCCCGCGGGCAATCAGGTGTTGCGGGCAGGCCCCGGGGGCAGGCCCTGCTGAGTCCCCGAGCGCCACCTGGGTTCCTGCCACCACCCTTGGGCCGGGATGAGGTGCCACCTTGTGCGTAGAAGCCCTGCACACAGGCAAGAAGCCCCCCAGGCCCGCGGCGCACCCGACCCTGGAGCCCCTGGAGCCCCCTGGCCGGATGCAGCCACAGGGAACGGGGATTCTGAGTTGGCAGGCCCCATTCCCGAAGCATCCACGGGCACTTCCCGAAGGGCTGACACCTGCTGCGCCTCAGCAGCCAGCCAACCTCCCTCCCTCTGGTCGGGCACTGCACGCCACACAGCCACTTGTGTCCCCTGTGTCCCTCCCTGGAGGCCGCAGCGCGTTTTGGGTTTTGGCGCGGACGGGCCCCTCTCGGCTTCCGTAGTCCATTTGCCCCCGGAGCCTGCCAGACCCCTGGCTCTAGGAGGCTGCCCAGGGGCGCTGCCAACAGCCCCCAGGTGCTGGCCAGCCGCCTCGGCTGGCCACGGGGGGAGCACACACACCTGCGCGTGTCCCCGGGCCGCACACACGAACTGCCCCGCGCTTCCCGGCGTTGCAAATAGGCCCCCCGGGAAGCCCGGCACGCCCTAGGGGCTTGTCGGGTGGGGCCGACGCAAGGTGGTTGACTGGGGAGGGCTGCTGCTGCCACAAACCCACTCCTGAAGCCCACTGGGGCGGTCCAAGGGCGAGGAGCTCGGAGCTCGGTCAGGGCTGTCCCAGCAGAACTTTTTGAGGGTGGACGGACACGCCCGCGGGCAATCAGGTGTTGCGGGCAGGCCCCGGGGGCAGGCCCTGCTGAGTCCCCGAGCGCCACCTGGGTTCCTGCCACCACCCTTGGGCCGGGATGAGGTGCCACCTTGTGCATAGAAGCCCTGCACACAGGCAAGAAGCCCCCCAGGCCCGCGGCGCACCCGACCCTGGAGCCCCCTGGCCGGATGCAGCCACAGGGAACGGGGGTTCTGAGTTGGCAGGCCCCATTCCCGAAGCATCCACGGGCACTTCCCGAAGGGCTGACACCTGCTGCGCCTCAGCAGCCAGCCAACCTCCCTCCCTCTGGTCGGGCACTGCACGCCACACAGCCACTTGTGTCCCCTGTGTCCCTCCCTGGAGGCCGCAGCGCGTTTTGGGTTTTGGCGCGGACGGGCCCCTCTCGGCTTCCGTAGTCCATTTGCCCCCGGAGCCTGCCAGACCCCTGGCTCTAGGAGGCTGCCCAGGGACGCTGCCAACAGCCCCCAGGTGCTGGCTAGCCGCCTCGGCCGGCCACGGGGGGAGCACACACACCTGCGGGTGTCCCCGGGCCGCACACACGAACTGCCCCGCGCTTCCCGGCGTTGCAAATAGGCCCCCCGGGAAGCCCCGCCCGCCCTAGGGGCTTGTCGGGTGGGGCCGACGCAAGGTGGTTGACTGGGGAGGGCTGCTGCTGCCACACACCCACTCCTGAAGCCCACTGGGGCGGTCCAAGGGCGAGGAGCTCGGAGCTCGGTCAGGGCTGTCCCAGCAGAACTTTTTGAGGGTGGACGGACACGCCCGCGGGCAATCAGGTGTTGCGGGCAGGCCCCGGGGGCAGGCCCTGCTGAGTCCCCGAGCGCCACCTGGGTTCCTGCCACCACCCTTGGGCCGGGATGAGGTGCCACCTTGTGCGTAGAAGCCCTGCACACAGGCAAGAAGCCCCCCAGGCCCGCGGCGCACCCGACCCTGGAGTCCCTGGAGCCCCCTGGCCGGATGCAGCCACAGGGAACGGGGGTTCTGAGTTGGCAGGCCCCATTCCCGAAGCATCCACGGGCACTTCCCGAAGGGCTGACACCTGCTGCGCCTCAGCAGCCAGCCAACCTCCCTCCCTCTGGTCGGGCACTGCACGCCACACAGCCACTTGTGTCCCCTGTGTCCCTCCCTGGAGGCCGCAGCGCGTTTTGGGTTTTGGCGCGGACGGGCCCCTCTCGGCTTCCGTAGTCCATTTGCCCCCGGAGCCTGCCAGACCCCTGGCTCTAGGAGGCTGCCCAGGGGCGCTGCCAACAGCCCCCAGGTGCTGGCTAGCCGCCTCGGCCGGCCACGGGGGGAGCACACACACCTGCGGGTGTCCCCGGGCCGCACACACGAACTGCCCCGCGCTTCCCGGCGTTGCAAATAGGCCCCCCGGGAAGCCCCGCCCGCCCTAGGGGCTTGTCGGGTGGGGCCGACGCAAGGTGGTTGACTGGGGAGGGCTGCTGCTGCCACACACCCACTCCTGAAGCCCACTGGGGCGGTCCAAGGGCGAGGAGCTCGGAGCTCGGTCAGGGCTGTCCCAGCAGAACTTTTTGAGGGTGGACGGACACGCCCGCGGGCAATCAGGTGTTGCGGGCAGGCCCCGGGGGCAGGCCCTGCTGAGTCCCCGAGCGCCACCTGGGTTCCTGCCACCACCCTTGGGCCGGGATGAGGTGCCACCTTGTGCGTAGAAGCCCTGCACACAGGCAAGAAGCCCCCCAGGCCCGCGGCGCACCCGACCCTGGAGTCCCTGGAGCCCCCTGGCCGGATGCAGCCACAGGGAACGGGGGTTCTGAGTTGGCAGGCCCCATTCCCGAAGCATCCACGGGCACTTCCCGAAGGGCTGACACCTGCTGCGCCTCAGCAGCCAGCCAACCTCCCTCCCTCTGGTCGTGCACTGCACGCCACACAGCCACTTGTGTCCCCTGTGTCCCTCCCTGGAGGCCGCAGCGCGTTTTGGGTTTTGGCGCGGACGGGCCCCTCTCGGCTTCCGTAGTCCATTTGCCCCCGGAGCCTGCCAGACCCCTGGCTCTAGGAGGCTGCCCAGGGGCGCTGCCAACAGCCCCCAGGTGCTGGCTAGCCGCCTCGGCCGGCCACGGGGGGAGCACACACACCTGCGGGTGTCCCCGGGCCGCACACACGAACTGCCCCGCGCTTCCCGGCGTTGCAAATAGGCCCCCCGGGAAGCCCCGCCCGCCCTAGGGGCTTGTCGGGTGGGGCCGACGCAAGGTGGTTGACTGGGGAGGGCTGCTGCTGCCACACACCCACTCCTGAAGCCCACTGGGGCGGTCCAAGGGCGAGGAGCTCGGAGCTCGGAGCTCGGTCAGGGCTGTCCCAGCAGAACTTTTTGAGGGTGGACGGACACGCCCGCGGGCAATCGGGTGTTGCGGGCAGGCCCCGGGGGCAGGCCCTGCTGAGTCCCCGAGCGCCACCTGGGTTCCTGCCACCACCCTTGGGCCGGGATGAGGTGCCACCTTGTGCATAGAAGCCCTGCACACAGGCAAGAAGCCCCCCAGGCCCGCGGCGCACCCGACCCTGGAGCCCCTGGAGCCCCCTGGCCGGATGCAGCCACAGGGAACGGGGGTTCTGAGTTGGCAGGCCCCATTCCCGAAGCATCCACGGGCACTTCCCGAAGGGCTGACACCTGCTGCGCCTCAGCAGCCAGCCAACCTCCCTCCCTCTGGTCGGGCACTGCACGCCACACAGCCACTTGTGTCCCCTGTGTCCCTCCCTGGAGGCCGCAGCGCGTTTTGGGTTTTGGCGCGGACGGGCCCCTCTCGGCTTCCGTAGTCCATTTGCCCCCGGAGCCTGCCAGACCCCTGGCTCTAGGAGGCTGCCCAGGGACGCTGCCAACAGCCCCCAGGTGCTGGCTAGCCGCCTCGGCCGGCCACGGGGGGGGCACACACACCTGCGGGTGTCCCCGGGCCGCACACACGAACTGCCCCGCGCTTCCCGGTGTTGCAAATAGGCCCCCCGGGAAGCCCCGCCCGCCCTAGGGGCTTGTCGGGTGGGGCCGACGCAAGGTGGTTGACTGGGGAGGGCTGCTGCTGCCACACACCCACTCCTGAAGCCCACTGGGGCGGTCCAAGGGCGAGGAGCTCGGAGCTCGGTCAGGGCTGTCCCAGCAGAACTTTTTGAGGGTGGACGGACACGCCCGCGGGCAATCAGGTGTTGCGGGCAGGCCCCGGGGGCAGGCCCTGCTGAGTCCCCGAGCGCCACCTGGGTTCCTGCCACCACCCTTGGGCCGGGATGAGGTGCCACCTTGTGCGTAGAAGCCCTGCACACAGGCAAGAAGCCCCCCAGGCCCGCGGCGCACCCGACCCTGGAGCCCCCTGGCCGGATGCAGCCACAGGGAACGGGGGTTCTGAGTTGGCAGGCCCCATTCCCGAAGCATCCACGGGCACTTCCCGAAGGGCTGACACCTGCTGCGCCTCAGCAGCCAGCCAACCTCCCTCCCTCTGGTCGTGCACTGCACGCCACACAGCCACTTGTGTCCCCTGTGTCCCTCCCTGGAGGCCGCAGCGCATTTTGGGTTTTGGCGCGGACGGGCCCCTCTCGGCTTCCGTAGTCCATTTGCCCCCGGAGCCTGCCAGACCCCTGGCTCTAGGAGGCTGCCCAGGGGCGCTGCCAACAGCCCCCAGGTGCTGGCTAGCCGCCTCGGCCGGCCACGGGGGGAGCACACACACCTGCGGGTGGCCCCGGGCCGCACACACGAACTGCCCCGCGCTTCCCGGCGTTGCAAATAGGCCCCCCGGGAAGCACCGCCCGCCCTAGGGGCTTGTCGGGTGGGGCCGACGCAAGGTGGTTGACTGGGGAGGGCTACTGCTGCCACACACCCACTCCTGAAGCCCACTGGGGCGGTCCAAGGGCGAGGAGCTCGGAGCTCGGTCAGGGCTGTCCCAGCACAACTTTTTGAGGGTGGACGGACACGCCCGCGGGCAATCAGGTGTTGCGGGCAGGCCCCGGGGGCAGGCCCTGCTGAGTCCCCGAGCGCCACCTGGGTTCCTGCCACCACCCTTGGGCCGGGATGAGGTGCCACCTTGTGCGTAGAAGCCCTGCACACAGGCAAGAAGCCCCCCAGGCCCGCGGCGCACCCGACCCTGGAGCCCCTGGAGCCCCCTGGCCGGATGCAGCCACAGGGAACGGGGGTTCTGAGTTGGCAGGCCCCATTCCCGAAGCATCCACGGGCACTTCCCGAAGGGCTGACACCTGCTGCGCCTCAGCAGCCAGCCAACCTCCCTCCCTCTGGTCGGGCACTGCACGCCACACAGCCACTTGTGTCCCCTGTGTCCCTCCCTGGAGGCCGCAGCGCGTTTTGGGTTTTGGCGCGGACGGGCCCCTCTCGGCTTCCGTAGTCCATTTGCCCCCAGAGCCTGCAAGACCCCTGGCTCTAGGAGGCTGCCCAGGGGCGCTGCCAACAGCCCCCAGGTGCTGGCTAGCCGCCTCGGCCGGCCACGGGGGGAGCACACACACCTGCGGGTGTCCCCGGGCCGCACACACGAACTGCCCCGCGCTTCCCGGCGTTGCAAATAGGCCCCCCGGGAAGCCCTGCCCGCCCTAGGGGCTTGTCGGGTGGGGCCGACGCAAGGTGGTTGACTGGGGAGGGCTGCTGCTGCCACACACCCACTCCTGAAGCCCACTGGGGCGGTCCAAGGGCGAGGAGCTCGGAGCTCGGTCAGGGCTGTCCCAGCAGAACTTTTTGAGGGTGGACGGACACGCCCGCGGGCAATCAGGTGTTGCGGGCAGGCCCCGGGGGCAGGCCCTGCTGAGTCCCCGAGCGCCACCTGGGTTCCTGCCACCACCCTTGGGCCGGGATGAGGTGCCACCTTGTGCGTAGAAGCCCTGCACACAGGCAAGAAGCCCCCCAGGCCCGCGGCGCACCCGACCCTGGAGCCCCCTGGCCGGATGCAGCCACAGGGAACGGGGGTTCTGAGTTGGCAGGCCCCATTCCCGAAGCATCCACGGGCACTTCCCGAAGGGCTGACACCTGCTGCGCCTCAGCAGCCAGCCAACCTCCCTCCCTCTGGTCGGGCACTGCACGCCACACAGCCACTTGTGTCCCCTGTGTCCCTCCCTGGAGGCCGCAGCGCGTTTTGGGTTTTGGCGCGAACGGCCCCCCAGGCCCGCGGCGCACCCGACCCTGGAGCCCCCTGGCCGGATGCAGCCAAAGGGAACGGGGGTTCTGAGTTGGCAGAACCCATTCCCGAAGCATCCACGGGCACTTCCCGAAGGGCTGACACCTGCTGCGCCTCAGCAGCCAGCCAACCTCCCTCCCTCTGGTCGGGCACTGCACGCCACACAGCCACTTGTGTCCCCTGTGTCCCTCCCTGGAGGCCGCAGCGCGTTTTGGGTTTTGGCGCGGACGGGCCCCTCTCGGCTTCCGTAGTCCATTTGCCCCCGGAGCCTGCCAGACCCCTGGCTCTAGGAGGCTGCCCAGGGGCGCTGCCAACAGCCCCCAGGTGCTGGCTAGCCGCCTCGGCCGGCCACGGGGGCAGCACACACAGCTACGGGTGTCCCCGGGCCGCACACACGAACTGCCCTGCGCTTCCCGGCGTTGCAAATAGGCCCCCCGGGAAGCCCCGCCCGCCCTAGGGGCTTGTCGGGTGGGGCCGACGCAAGGTGGTTGACTGGGGAGGGCTGCTGCTGCCACACACCCACTCCTGAAGCCCACTGGGGCGGTCCAAGGGCGAGGAGCTCGGAGCTCGGTCAGGGCTGTCCCAGCAGAACTTTTTGAGGGTGGACGGACACACCCGCGGGCAATCAGGTGTTGCGGGCAGGCCCCGGGGGCAGGCCCTGCTGAGTCCCCGAGCGCCACCTGGGTTCCTGCCACCACCCTTGGGCCGGGATGAGGTGCCACCTTGTGCATAGAAGCCCTGCACACAGGCAAGAAGCCCCCCAGGCCCGCGGCGCACCCGACCCTGGAGCCCCCTGGCCGGATGCAGCCACAGGGAACGGGGGTTCTGAGTTGGCAGGCCCCATTCCCGAAGCATCCACGGGCACTTCCCGAAGGGCTGACACCTGCTGCGCCTCAGCAGCCAGCCAACCTCCCTCCCTCTGGTCGGGCACTGCACGCCACACAGCCACTTGTGTCCCCTGTGTCCCTCCCTGGAGGCCGCAGCGCGTTTTGGGTTTTGGCGCGGACGGGCCCCTCTCGGCTTCCGTAGTCCATTTGCCCCCGGAGCCTGCCAGACCCCTGGCTCTAGGAGGCTGCCCAGGGGCGCTGCCAACAGCCCCCAGGTGCTGGCTAGCCGCCTCGGCCGGCCACGGGGGGAGCACACACACCTGCGGGTGTCCCCGGGCCGCACACACGAACTGCCCCGCGCTTCCCGGCGTTGCAAATAGGCCCCCCGGGAAGCACCGCCCGCCCTAGGGGCTTGTCGGGTGGGGCCGACGCAAGGTGGTTGACTGGGGAGGGCTGCTGCTGCCACACACCCACTCCTGAAGCCCACTGGGGCGGTCCAAGGGCGAGGAGCTCGGAGCTCGGTCAGGGCTGTCCCAGCAGAACTTTTTGAGGGTGGACGGACACGCCCGCGGGCAATCAGGTGTTGCGGGCAGGCCCCGGGGGCAGGCCCTGCTGAGTCCCCGAGCGCCACCTGGGTTCCTGCCACCACCCTTGGGCCGGGATGAGGTGCCACCTTGTGCGTAGAAGCCCTGCACACAGGCAAGAAGCCCCCCAGGCCCGCGGCGCACCCGACCCTGGAGCCCCTGGAGCCCCCTGGCCGGATGCAGCCACAGGGAACGGGGGTTCTGAGTTGGCAGGCCCCATTCCCGAAGCATCCACGGGCACTTCCCGAAGGGCTGACACCTGCTGCGCCTCAGCAGCCAGCCAACCTCCCTCCCTCTGGTCGGGCACTGCACGCCACACAGCCACTTGTGTCCCCTGTGTCCCTCCCTGGAGGCCGCAGCGCGTTTTGGGTTTTGGCGCGGACGGGCCCCTCTCGGCTTCCGTAGTCCATTTGCCCCCGGAGCCTGCCAGACCCCTGGCTCTAGGAGGCTGCCCAGGGGCGCTGCCAACAGCCCCCAGGTGCTGGCTAGCCGCCTCGGCCGGCCACGGGGGGAGCACACACACCTGCGGGTGTCCCCGGGCCGCACACACGAACTGCCCCGCGCTTCCCGGCGTTGCAAATAGGCCCCCCGGGAAGCCCCGCCCGCCCTAGGGGCTTGTCGGGTGGGGCCGACGCAAGGTGGTTGACTGGGGAGGGCTGCTGCTGCCACACACCCACTCCTGAAGCCCACTGGGGCGGTCCAAGGGCGAGGAGCTCGGAGCTCGGTCAGGGCTGTCCCAGCAGAACTTTTTGAGGGTGGACGGACACGCCCGAGGGCAATCAGGTGTTGCGGGCAGGCCCCGGGGGCAGGCCCTGCTGAGTCCCCGAGCGCCACCTGGGTTCCTGCCACCACCCTTGGGCCGGGATGAGGTGCCACCTTGTGCGTAGAAGCCCTGCACACAGGCAAGAAGCCCCCCAGGCCCGCGGCGCACCCGACCCTGGAGCCCCCTGGCCGGATGCAGCCACAGGGAACGGGGGTTCTGAGTTGGCAGGCCCCATTCCCGAAGCATCCACGGGCACTTCCCGAAGGGCTGACACCTGCTGCGCCTCAGCAGCCAGCCAACCTCCCTCCCTCTGGTCGGGCACTGCACGCCACACAGCCACTTGTGTCCCCTGTGTCCCTCCCTGGAGGCCGCAGCGCGTTTTGGGTTTTGGCGCGGACGGGCCCCTCTCGGCTTCCGTAGTCCATTTGCCCCCGGAGCCTGCCAGACCCCTGGCTCTAGGAGGCTGCCCAGGGACGCTGCCAACAGCCCCCAGGTGCTGGCTAGCCGCCTCGGCCGGCCACGGGGGGAGCACACACACCTGCGGGTGTCCCCGGGCCGCACACACGAACTGCCCCGCGCTTCCCGGCGTTGCAAATAGGCCCCCCGGGAAGCCCCGCACGCCCTAGGGGCTTGTCGGGTGGGGCCGACGCAAGGTGGTTGACTGGGGAGGGCTGCTGCTGCCACACACCCACTCCTGAAGCCCACTGGGGCGGTCCAAGGGCGAGGAGCTCGGAGCTCGGTCAGGGCTGTCCCAGCAGAACTTTTTGAGGGTGGACGGACACGCCCGCGGGCAATCAGGTGTTGCGGGCAGGCCCCGGGGGCAGGCCCTGCTGAGTCCCCGAGCGCCACCTGGGTTCCTGCCACCACCCTTGGGCCGGGATGAGGTGCCACCTTGTGCGTAGAAGCCCTGCACACAGGCAAGAAGCCCCCCAGGCCCGCGGCGCACCCGACCCTGGAGCCCCTGGAGCCCCCTGGCCGGATGCAGCCACAGGGAACGGGGGTTCTGAGTTGGCAGGCCCCATTCCCGAAGCATCCACGGGCACTTCCCGAAGGGCTGACACCTGCTGCGCCTCAGCAGCCAGCCAACCTCCCTCCCTCTGGTCGGGCACTGCACGCCACACAGCCACTTGTGTCCCCTGTGTCCCTCCCTGGAGGCCGCAGCGCGTTTTGGGTTTTGGCGCGGACGGGCCCCTCTCGGCTTCCGTAGTCCATTTGCCCCCGGAGCCTGCCAGACCCCTGGCTCTAGGAGGCTGCCCAGGGGCGCTGCCAACAGCCCCCAGGTGCTGGCTAGCCGCCTCGGCCGGCCACGGGGGGAGCACACACACCTGCGGGTGTCCCCGGGCCGCACACACGAACTGCCCCGCGCTTCCCGGCGTTGCAAATAGGCCCCCCGGGAAGCCCCGCCCGCCCTAGGGGCTTGTCGGGTGGGGCCGACGCAAGGTGGTTGACTGGGGAGGGCTGCTGCTGCCACACACCCACTCCTGAAGCCCACTGGGGCGGTCCAAGGGCGAGGAGCTCGGAGCTCGGAGCTCGGTCAGGGCTGTCCCAGCAGAACTTTTTGAGGGTGGACGGACACGCCCGCGGGCAATCGGGTGTTGCGGGCAGGCCCCGGGGGCAGGCCCTGCTGAGTCCCCGAGCGCCACCTGGGTTCCTGCCACCACCCTTGGGCCGGGATGAGGTGCCACCTTGTGCGTAGAAGCCCTGCACACAGGCAAGAAGCCCCCCAGGCCCGCGGCGCACCCGACCCTGGAGCCCCCTGGCCGGATGCAGCCACAGGGAACGGGGGTTCTGAGTTGGCAGGCCCCATTCCCGAAGCATCCACGGGCACTTCCCGAAGGGCTGACACCTGCTGCGCCTCAGCAGCCAGCCAACCTCCCTCCCTCTGGTCGGGCACTGCACGCCACACAGCCACTTGTGTCCCCTGTGTCCCTCCCTGGAGGCCGCAGCGCGTTTTGGGTTTTGGCGCGGACGGGCCCCTCTCGGCTTCCGTAGTCCATTTGCCCGCGGAGCCTGCCAGACCCCTGGCTCTAGGAGGCTGCCCAGGGGCGCTGCCAACAGCCCCCAGGTGCTGGCCAGCCGCCTCGGCCGGCCACGGGGGGAGCACACACACCTGCGTGTGTCCCCAGGCCGCACACACGAACTACCCCGCGCTTCCCGGCATTGCAAATAGGCCCCCCGGGAAGCCCCGCCCGCCCTAGGGGCTTGTCGGGTGGGGCCGACGCAAGGTGGTTGACTGGGGAGGGCTGCTGCTGCCACACACCCACTCCTGAAGCCCACTGGGGCGGTCCAAGGGCGAGGAGCTCGGAGCTCGGTCAGGGCTGTCCCAGCAGAACTTTTTGAGGGTGGACGGACACGCCCGCGGGCAATCAGGTGTTGCGGGCAGGCCCCGGGGGCAGGCCCTGCTGAGTCCCCGAGCGCCACCTGGGTTCCTGCCACCACCCTTGGGCCGGGATGAGGTGCCACCTTGTGCGTAGAAGCCCTGCACACAGGCAAGAAGCCCCCCAGGCCCGCGGCGCACCCGACCCTGGAGCCCCTGGAGCCCCCTGGCCGGATGCAGCCACAGGGAACGGGGGTTCTGAGTTGGCAGGCCCCATTCCCGAAGCATCCACGGGCACTTCCCGAAGGGCTGACACCTGCTGCGCCTCAGCAGCCAGCCAACCTCCCTCCCTCTGGTCAGGCACTGCACGCCACACAGCCACTTGTGTCCCCTGTGTCCCTCCCTGGAGGCCGCAGCGCGTTTTGGGTTTTGGCGCGGACGGGCCCCTCTCGGCTTCCGTAGTCCATTTGCCCCCGGAGCCTGCCAGACCCCTGGCTCTAGGAGGCTGCCCAGGGGCGCTGCCAACAGCCCCCAGGTGCTGGCTAGCCGCCTCGGCCGGCCACGGGGGGAGCACACACACCTGCGGGTGTCCCCGGGCCGCACACACGAACTGCCCCGCGCTTCCCGGCATTGCAAATAGGCCCCCCGGGAAGCCCCGCCCGCCCTAGGGGCTTGTCGGGTGGGGGCCGACGCAAGGTGGTTGACTGGGGAGGGCTGCTGCTGCCACACACCCACTCCTGAAGCCCACTGGGGCGGTCCAAGGGCGAGGAGCTCGGAGCTCGGTCAGGGCTGTCCCAGCAGAACTTTTTGAGGGTGGACGGACACGCCCGCGGGCAATCAGGTGTTGCGGGCAGGCCCCGGGGGCAGGCCCTGCTGAGTCCCCGAGCGCACCTGGGTTCCTGCCACCACCCTTGGGCCGGGATGAGGTGCCACCTTGTGCGTAGAAGCCCTGCACACAGGCAAGAAGCCCCCCAGGCCCGCGGCGCACCCGACCCTGGAGCCCCCTGGAGCCCCCTGGCCGGCTGCAGCCACAGGGAACGGGGGTTCTGAGTTGGCAGGCCCCATTCCCGAAGCATCCACGGGCACTTCCCGAAGGGCTGACACCTGCTGCGCCTCAGCAGCCAGCCAACCTCCCTCCCTCTGGTCGGGCACTGCACGCCACACAGCCACTTGTGTCCCCTGTGTCCCTCCCTGGAGGCCGCAGCGCGTTTTGGGTTTGGCGCGGACGGGCCCCTCTCGGCTTCCGTAGTCCATTTGCCCCCGGAGCCTGCCAGACCCCTGGCTCTAGGAGGCTGCCCAGGGGCGCTGCCAACAGCCCCCAGGTGCTGGCTAGCCGCAGCGGACGGCCACGGGGGGAGCACACACACCTGCGGGTGTCCCCGGGCCGCACACACGAACTGCCCCGCGCTTCCCGGCGTTGCAAATAGGCCCCCCGGGAAGCCCCGCCCGCCCTAGGGGCTTGTCGGGTGGGGCCGACGCAAGGTGGTTGACTGGGGAGGGCTGCTGCTGCCACACACCCACTCCTGAAGCCCACTGGGGCGGTCCAAGGGCGAGGAGCTCGGAGCTCGGTCAGGGCTGTCCCAGCAGAACTTTTTGAGGGTGGACGGACACACCCGCGGGCAATCAGGTGTTGCGGGCAGGCCCCGGGGGCAGGCCCTGCTGAGTCCCCGAGCGCCACCTGGGTTCCTGCCACCACCCTTGGGCCGGGATGAGGTGCCACCTTGTGCATAGAAGCCCTGCACACAGGCAAGAAGCCCCCCAGGCCCGCGGCGCACCCGACCCTGGAGCCCCCTGGCCGGATGCAGCCACAGGGAACGGGGGTTCTGAGTTGGCAGGCCCCATTCCCGAAGCATCCACGGGCACTTCCCGAAGGGCTGACACCTGCTGCGCCTCAGCAGCCAGCCAACCTCCCTCCCTCTGGTCGGGCACTGCACGCCACACAGCCACTTGTGTCCCCTGTGTCCCTCCCTGGAGGCCGCAGCGCGTTTTGGGTTTTGGCGCGGACGGGCCCCTCTCGGCTTCCGTAGTCCATTTGCCCCCGGAGCCTGCCAGACCCCTGGCTCTAGGAGGCTGCCCAGGGGCGCTGCCAACAGCCCCCAGGTGCTGGCTAGCCGCCTCGGCCGGCCACGGGGGGAGCACACACACCTGCGGGTGTCCCCGGGCCGCACACACGAACTGCCCCGCGCTTCCCGGCGTTGCAAATAGGCCCCCCGGGAAGCACCGCCCGCCCTAGGGGCTTGTCGGGTGGGGCCGACGCAAGGTGGTTGACTGGGGAGGGCTGCTGCTGCCACACACCCACTCCTGAAGCCCACTGGGGCGGTCCAAGGGCGAGGAGCTCGGAGCTCGGTCAGGGCTGTCCCAGCAGAACTTTTTGAGGGTGGACGGACACGCCCGCGGGCAATCAGGTGTTGCGGGCAGGCCCCGGGGGCAGGCCCTGCTGAGTCCCCGAGCGCCACCTGGGTTCCTGCCACCACCCTTGGGCCGGGATGAGGTGCCACCTTGTGCGTAGAAGCCCTGCACACAGGCAAGAAGCCCCCCAGGCCCGCGGCGCACCCGACCCTGGAGCCCCTGGAGCCCCCTGGCCGGATGCAGCCACAGGGAACGGGGGTTCTGAGTTGGCAGGCCCCATTCCCGAAGCATCCACGGGCACTTCCCGAAGGGCTGACACCTGCTGCGCCTCAGCAGCCAGCCAACCTCCCTCCCTCTGGTCGGGCACTGCACGCCACACAGCCACTTGTGTCCCCTGTGTCCCTCCCTGGAGGCCGCAGCGCGTTTTGGGTTTTGGCGCGGACGGGCCCCTCTCGGCTTCCGTAGTCCATTTGCCCCCGGAGCCTGCCAGACCCCTGGCTCTAGGAGGCTGCCCAGGGGCGCTGCCAACAGCCCCCAGGTGCTGGCTAGCCGCCTCGGCCGGCCACGGGGGGAGCACACACACCTGCGGGTGTCCCCGGGCCGCACACACGAACTGCCCCGCGCTTCCCGGCGTTGCAAATAGGCCCCCCGGGAAGCCCCGCCCGCCCTAGGGGCTTGTCGGGTGGGGCCGACGCAAGTTGGTTGACTGGGGAGGGCTGCTGCTGCCACACACCCACTCCTGAAGCCCACTGGGGCGGTCCAAGGGCGAGGAGCTCGGAGCTCGGTCAGGGCTGTCCCAGCAGAACTTTTTGAGGGTGGACGGACACGCCCGCGGGCAATCAGGTGTTGCGGGCAGGCCCCGGGGGCAGGCCCTGCTGAGTCCCCGAGCGCCACCTGGGTTCCTGCCACCACCCTTGGGCCGGGATGAGGTGCCACCTTGTGCGTAGAAGCCCTGCACACAGGCAAGAAGCCCCCCAGGCCCGCGGCGCACCCGACCCTGGAGCCCCCTGGCCGGATGCAGCCACAGGGAACGGGGGTTCTGAGTTGGCAGGCCCCATTCCCGAAGCATCCACGGGCACTTCCCGAAGGGCTGACACCTGCTGCGCCTCAGCAGCCAGCCAACCTCCCTCCCTCTGGTCGGGCACTGCACGCCACACAGCCACTTGTGTCCCCTGTGTCCCTCCCTGGAGGCCGCAGCGCGTTTTGGGTTTTGGCGCGGACGGGCCCCTCTCGGCTTCCGTAGTCCATTTGCCCCCGGAGCCTGCCAGACCCCTGGCTCTAGGAGGCTGCCCAGGGGCGCTGCCAACAGCCCCCAGGTGCTGGCTAGCCGCCTCGGCCGGCCACGGGGGCAGCACACACAGCTACGGGTGTCCCCGGGCCGCACACACGAACTGCCCCGCGCTTCCCGGCGTTGCAAATAGGCCCCCCGGGAAGCCCCGCCCGCCCTAGGGGCTTGTCGGGTGGGGCCGACGCAAGGTGGTTGACTGGGGAGGGCTGCTGCTGCCACACACCCACTCCTGAAGCCCACTGGGGCGGTCCAAGGGCGAGGAGCTCGGAGCTCGGTCAGGGCTGTCCCAGCAGAACTTTTTGAGGGTGGACGGACACGCCCGCGGGCAATCAGGTGTTGCGGGCAGGCCCCGGGGGCAGGCCCTGCTGAGTCCCCGAGCGCCACCTGGGTTCCTGCCACCACCCTTGGGCCGGGATGAGGTGCCACCTTGTGCATAGAAGCCCTGCACACAGGCAAGAAGCCCCCCAGGCCCGCGGCGCACCCGACCCTGGAGCCCCCTGGCCGGATGCAGCCACAGGGAACGGGGGTTCTGAGTTGGCAGGCCCCATTCCCGAAGCATCCACGGGCACTTCCCGAAGGGCTGACACCTGCTGCGCCTCAGCAGCCAGCCAACCTCCCTCCCTCTGGTCGGGCACTGCACGCCACACAGCCACTTGTGTCCCCTGTGTCCCTCCCTGGAGGCCGCAGCGCGTTTTGGGTTTTGGCGCGGACGGGCCCCTCTCGGCTTCCGTAGTCCATTTGCCCCCGGAGCCTGCCAGACCCCTGGCTCTAGGAGGCTGCCCAGGGGCGCTGCCAACAGCCCCCAGGTGCTGGCTAGCCGCCTCGGCCGGCCACGGGGGCAGCACACACAGCTACGGGTGTCCCCGGGCCGCACACACGAACTGCCCCGCGCTTCCCGGCGTTGCAAATAGGCCCCCCGGGAAGCCCCGCCCGCCCTAGGGGCTTGTTGGGTGGGGCCGACGCAAGGTGGTTGACTGGGGAGGGCTGCTGCTGGCACACACCCACTCCTGAAGCCCACTGGGGCGGTCCAAGGGCGAGGAGCTCGGAGCTCGGTCAGGGCTGTCCCAGCAGAACTTTTTGAGGGTGGACGGACACGCCCGCGGGCAATCAGGTGTTGCGGGCAGGCCCCGGGGGCAGGCCCTGCTGAGTCCCCGAGCGCCACCTGGGTTCCTGCCACCACCCTTGGACCGGGATGAGGTGCCACCTTGTGCATAGAAGCCCTGCACACAGGCAAGAAGCCCCCCAGGCCCGCGGCGCACCCGACCCTGGAGCCCCCTGGCCGGATGCAGCCACAGGGAACGGGGGTTCTGAGTTGGCAGGCCCCATTCCCGAAGCATCCACGGGCACTTCCCGAAGGGCTGACACCTGCTGCGCCTCAGCAGCCAGCCAACCTCCCTCCCTCTGGTCGGGCACTGCACGCCACACAGCCACTTGTGTCCCCTGTGTCCCTCCCTGGAGGCCGCAGCGCGTTTTGGGTTTTGGCGCGGACGGGCCCCTCTCGGCTTCCGTAGTCCATTTGCCCCCGGAGCCTGCCAGACCCCTGGCTCTAGGAGGCTGCCCAGGGGCGCTGCCAACAGCCCCCAGGTGCTGGCTAGCCGCCTCGGCCGGCCATGGGAGGAGCACACACACCTGCGGGTGTCCCCGGGCCGCACACACGAACTGCCCCGCGCTTCCCGGCGTTGCAAATAGGCCCCCCGGGAAGCCCCGCACGCCCTAGGGGCTTGTCGGGTGGGGCCGACGCAAGGTGGTTGACTGGGGAGGGCTGCTGCTGCCACACACCCACTCCTGAAGCCCACTGGGGCGGTCCAAGGGCGAGGAGCTCGGAGCTCGGTCAGGGCTGTCCCAGCAGAACTTTTTGAGGGTGGACGGACACGCCCGCGGGCAATCAGGTGTTGCGGGCAGGCCCCGGGGGCAGGCCCTGCTGAGTCCCCGAGCGCCACCTGGGTTCCTGCCACCACCCTTGGGCCGGGATGAGGTGCCACCTTGTGCGTAGAAGCCCTGCACACAGGCAAGAAGCCCCCCAGGCCCGCGGCGCACCCGACCCTGGAGCCCCTGGAGCCCCCTGGCCGGATGCAGCCACAGGGAATGGGGGTTCTGAGTTGGCAGGCCCCATTCCCGAAGCATCCACGGGCACTTCCCGAAGGGCTGACACCTGCTGCGCCTCAGCAGCCAGCCAACCTCCCTCCCTCTGGTCGGGCACTGCACGCCACACAGCCACTTGTGTCCCCTGTGTCCCTCCCTGGAGGCCGCAGCGCGTTTTGGGTTTTGGCGCGGACGGGCCCCTCTCGGCTTCCGTAGTCCATTTGCCCCCGGAGCCTGCCAGACCCCTGGCTCTAGGAGGCTGCCCAGGGGCGCTGCCAACAGCCCCCAGGTGCTGGCTAGCCGCCTCGGCCGGCCACGGGGGGAGCACACACACCTGCGGGTGTCCCCGGGCCGCACACACGAACTGCCCCGCGCTTCCCGGCGTTGCAAATAGGCCCCCCGGGAAGCCCCGCCCGCCCTAGGGGCTTGTCGGGTGGGGCCGACGCAAGGTGGTTGACTGGGGAGGGCTGCTGCTGCCACACACCCACTCCTGAAGCCCACTGGGGCGGTCCAAGGGCGAGGAGCTCGGAGCTCGGTCAGGGCTGTCCCAGCAGAACTTTTTGAGGGTGGACGGACACGCCCGCGGGCAATCAGGTGTTGCGGGCAGGCCCCGGGGGCAGGCCCTGCTGAGTCCCCGAGCGCCACCTGGGTTCCTGCCACCACCCTTGGGCCGGGATGAGGTGCCACCTTGTGCGTAGAAGCCCTGCACACAGGCAAGAAGCCCCCCAGGCCCGCGGCGCACCCGACCCTGGAGCCCCTGGAGCCCCCTGGCCGGCTGCAGCCACAGGGAACGGGGGTTCTGAGTTGGCAGGCCCCATTCCCGAAGCATCCACGGGCACTTCCCGAAGGGCTGACACCTGCTGCGCCTCAGCAGCCAGCCAACCTCCCTCCCTCTGGTCGGGCACTGCACGCCACACAGCCACTTGTGTCCCCTGTGTCCCTCCCTGGAGGCCGCAGCGCGTTTTGGGTTTTGGCGCGGACGGGCCCCTCTCGGCTTCCGTAGTCCATTTGCCCCCGGAGCCTGCCAGACCCCTGGCTCTAGGAGGCTGCCCAGGGGCGCTGCCAACAGCCCCCAGGTGCTGGCTAGCCGCAGCGGACGGCCACGGGGGGAGCACACACACCTGCGGGTGTCCCCGGGCCGCACACACGAACTGCCCCGCGCTTCCCGGCGTTGCAAATAGGCCCCCCGGGAAGCCCGGCACGCCCTAGGGGCTTGTCGGGTGGGGCCGACGCAAGGTGGTTGACTGGGGAGGGCTGCTGCTGCCACACACCCACTCCTGAAGCCCACTTGGGCGGTCCAAGGGCGAGGAGCTCGGAGCTCGGTCAGGGCTGTCCCAGCAGAACTTTTTGAGGGTGGACGGACACGCCCGCGGGCAATCAGGTGTTGCGGGCAGGCCCCGGGGGCAGGCCCTGCTGAGTCCCCGAGCGCCACCTGGGTTCCTGCCACCACCCTTGGGCCGGGATGAGGTGCCACCTTGCGCATAGAAGCCCTGCACACAGGCAAGAAGCCCCCCAGGCCCGCGGCGCACCCGACCCTGGAGCCCCCTGGCCGGATGCAGCCACAGGGAACGGGGGTTCTGAGTTGGCAGGCCCCATTCCCGAAGCATCCACGGGCACTTCCCGAAGGGCTGACACCTGCTGCGCCTCAGCAGCCAGCCAACCTCCCTCCCTCTGGTCGGGCACTGCACGCCACACAGCCACTTGTGTCCCCTGTGTCCCTCCCTGGAGGCCGCAGCGCGTTTTGGGTTTTGGCGCGGACGGGCCCCTCTCGGCTTCCGTAGTCCATTTGCCCCCGGAGCCTGCCAGACCCCTGGCTCTAGGAGGCTGCCCAGGGGCGCTGCCAACAGCCCCCAGGTGCTGGCTAGCCGCCTCGGCCGGCCACGGGGGCAGCACACACAGCTACGGGTGTCCCCGGGCCGCACACACGAACTGCCCCGCGCTTCCCGGCGTTGCAATTAGGCCCCCCGGGAAGCCCCGCCCGCCCTAGGGGCTTGTCGGGTGGGGCCGACGCAAGGTGGTTGACTGGGGAGGGCTGCTGCTGCCACACACCCACTCCTGAAGCCCACTGGGGCGGTCCAAGGGCGAGGAGCTCGGAGCTCGGTCAGGGCTGTCCCAGCAGAACTTTTTGAGGGTGGACGGACACGCCCGCGGGCAATCAGGTGTTGCGGGCAGGCCCCGGGGGCAGGCCCTGCTGAGTCCCCGTGCGCCACCTGGGTTCCTGCCACCACCCTTGGGCCGGGATGAGGTGCCACCTTGTGCATAGAAGCCCTGCACACAGGCAAGAAGCCCCCCAGGCCCGCGGCGCACCCGACCCTGGAGCCCCCTGGCCGGCTGCAGCCACAGGGAACGGGGGTTCTGAGTTGGCAGGCCCCATTCCCGAAGCATCCACGGGCACTTCCCGAAGGGCTGACACCTGCTGCGCCTCAGCAGCCAGCCAACCTCCCTCCCTCTGGTCGGGCACTGCACGCCACACAGCCACTTGTGTCCCCTGTGTCCCTCCCTGGAGGCCGCAGCACGTTTTGGGTTTTGGCGCGGACGGGCCCCTCTCGGCTTCCGTAGTCCATTTGCCCCCGGAGCCTGCCAGACCCCTGGCTCTAGGAGGCTGCCCAGGGGCGCTGCCAACAGCCCCCAGGTGCTGGCTAGCCGCCTCGGCCGGCCATGGGAGGAGCACACACACCTGCGGGTGTCCCCGGGCCGCACACACGAACTGCCCCGCGCTTCCCGGCGTTGCAAATAGGCCCCCCGGGAAGCCCGGCACGCCCTAGGGGCTTGTCGGGTGGGGCCGACGCAAGGTGGTTGACTGGGGAGGGCTGCTGCTGGCACACACCCACTCCTGAAGCCCACTGGGGCGGTCCAAGGGCGAGGAGCTCGGAGCTCGGTCAGGGCTGTCCCAGCAGAACTTTTTGAGGGTGGACGGACACGCCCGCGGGCAATCAGGTGTTGCGGGCAGGCCCCGGGGGCAGGCCCTGCTGAGTCCCCGAGCGCCACCTGGGTTCCTGCCACCACCCTTGGGCCGGGATGAGGTGCCACCTTGTGCGTAGAAGCCCTGCACACAGGCAAGAAGCCCCCCAGGCCCGCGGCGCACCCGACCCTGGAGCCCCTGGAGCCCCCTGGCCGGCTGCAGCCACAGGGAACGGGGGTTCTGAGTTGGCAGGCCCCATTCCCGAAACATCCACGGGCACTTCCCGAAGGGCTGACACCTGCTGCGCCTCAGCAGCCAGCCAACCTCCCTCCCTCTGGTCGGGCACTGCACGCCACACAGCCACTTGTGTCCCCTGTGTCCCTCCCTGGAGGCCGCAGCGCGTTTTGGGTTTTGGCGCGGACGGGCCCCTCTCGGCTTCCGTAGTCCATTTGCCCCCGGAGCCTGCCAGACCCCTGGCTCTAGGAGGCTGCCCAGGGGCGCTGCCAACAGCCCCCAGGTGCTGGCTAGCCGCAGCGGACGGCCACGGGGGGAGCACACACACCTGCGGGTGTCCCCGGGCCGCACACACGAACTGCCCCGCGCTTCCGGGCGTTGCAAATAGGCCCCCTGGGAAGCCCCGCCCGCCCTAGGGGCTTGTCGGGTGGGGCCGACGCAAGGTGGTTGACTGGGGAGGGCTGCTGCTGCCACACACCCACTCCTGAAGCCCACTGGGGCGGTCCAAGGGCGAGGAGCTCGGAGCTCGGTCAGGGCTGTCCCAGCAGAACTTTTTGAGGGTGGACGGACACGCCCGCGGGCAATCAGGTGTTGCGGGCAGGCCCCGGGGGCAGGCCCTGCTGAGTCCCCGAGCGCCACCTGGGTTCCTGCCACCACCCTTGGGCCGGGATGAGGTGCCACCTTGTGCGTAGAAGCCCTGCACACAGGCAAGAAGCCCCCCAGGCCCGCGGCGCACCCGACCCTGGAGCCCCTGGAGCCCCCTGGCCGGCTGCAGCCACAGGGAACGGGGGTTCTGAGTTGGCAGGCCCCATTCCCGAAGCATCCACGGGCACTTCCCGAAGGGCTGACACCTGCTGCGCCTCAGCAGCCAGCCAACCTCCCTCCCTCTGGTCGGGCACTGCACGCCACACAGCCACTTGTGTCCCCTGTGTCCCTCCCTGGAGGCCGCAGCGCGTTTTGGGTTTTGGCGCGGACGGGCCCCTCTCGGCTTCCGTAGTCCATTTGCCCCCGGAGCCTGCCAGACCCCTGGCTCTAGGAGGCTGCCCAGGGGCGCTGCCAACAGCCCCCAGGTGCTGCCTAGCCGCCTCGGCCGGCCATGGGAGGAGCACACACACCTGCGGGTGTCCCCGGGCCGCACACACGAACTGCCCCGCGCTTCCCGGCGTTGCAAATAGGCCCCCCGGGAAGCCCCGCCCGCCCTAGGGGCTTGTCGGGTGGGGCCGACGCAAGGTGGTTGACTGGGGAGGGCTGCTGCTGCCACACACCCACTCCTGAAGCCCACTGGGGCGGTCCAAGGGCGAGGAGCTCGGAGCTCGGAGCTCGGTCAGGGCTGTCCCAGCAGAACTTTTTGAGGGTGGACGGACACGCCCGCGGGCAATCGGGTGTTGCGGGCAGGCCCCGGGGGCAGGCCCTGCTGAGTCCCCGAGCGCCACCTGGGTTCCTGCCACCACCCTTGGGCCGGGATGAGGTGCCACCTTGTGCGTAGAAGCCCTGCACACAGGCAAGAAGCCCCCCAGGCCCGCGGCGCACCCGACCCTGGAGCCCCCTGGCCGGATGCAGCCACAGGGAACGGGGGTTCTGAGTTGGCAGGCCCCATTCCCGAAGCATCCACGGGCACTTCCCGAAGGGCTGACACCTGCTGCGCCTCAGCAGCCAGCCAACCTCCCTCCCTCTGGTCGGGCACTGCACGCCACACAGCCACTTGTGTCCCCTGTGTCCCTCCCTGGAGGCCGCAGCGCGTTTTGGGTTTTGGCGCGGACGGGCCCCTCTCGGCTTCCGTAGTCCATTTGCCCCCGGAGCCTGCCAGACCCCTGGCTCTAGGAGGCTGCCCAGGGGCGCTGCCAACAGCCCCCAGGTGCTGGCCAGCCGCCTCGGCCGGCCACGGGGGGAGCACACACACCTGCGTGTGTCCCCAGGCCGCACACACGAACTACCCCGCGCTTCCCGGCATTGCAAATAGGCCCCCCGGGAAGCCCCGCCCGCCCTAGGGGCTTGTCGGGTGGGGCCGACGCAAGGTGGTTGACTGGGGAGGGCTGCTGCTGCCACACACCCACTCCTGAAGCCCACTGGGGCGGTCCAAGGGCGAGGAGCTCGGAGCTCGGTCAGGGCTGTCCCAGCAGAACTCTTTGAGGGTGGACGGACACGCCCGCGGGCAATCAGGTGTTGCGGGCAGGCCCCGGGGGCAGGCCCTGCTGAGTCCCCGAGCGCCACCTGGGTTCCTGCCACCACCCTTGGGCCGGGATGAGGTGCCACCTTGTGCGTAGAAGCCCTGCACACAGGCAAGAAGCCCCCCAGGCCCGCGGCGCACCCGACCCTGGAGCCCCCTGGCCGGATGCAGCCACAGGGAACGGGGGTTCTGAGTTGGCAGGCCCCATTCCCGAAGCATCCACGGGCACTTCCCGAAGGGCTGACACCTGCTGCGCCTCAGCAGCCAGCCAACCTCCCTCCCTCTGGTCAGGCACTGCACGCCACACAGCCACTTGTGTCCCCTGTGTCCCTCCCTGGAGGCCGCAGCGCGTTTTGGGTTTTGGCGCGGACGGGCCCCTCTCGGCTTCCGTAGTCCATTTGCCCCCGGAGCCTGCCAGACCCCTGGCTCTAGGAGGCTGCCCAGGGGCGCTGCCAACAGCCCCCAGGTGCTGGCTAGCCGCCTCGGCCGGCCACGGGGGGAGCACACACACCTGCGGGTGTCCCCGGGCCGCACACACGAACTGCCCCGCGCTTCCCGGCGTTGCAAATAGGCCCCCCGGGAAGCCCCGCCCGCCCTAGGGGCTTGTCGGGTGGGGCCGACGCAAGGTGGTTGACTGGGGAGGGCTGCTGCTGCCACACACCCACTCCTGAAGCCCACTGGGGCGGTCCAAGGGCGAGGAGCTCGGAGCTCGGTCAGGGCTGTCCCAGCAGAACTTTTTGAGGGTGGACGGACACGCCCGCGGGCAATCAGGTGTTGCGGGCAGGCCCCGGGGGCAGGCCCTGCTGAGTCCCCGAGCGCCACCTGGGTTCCTGCCACCACCCTTGGGCCGGGATGAGGTGCCACCTTGTGCGTAGAAGCCCTGCACACAGGCAAGAAGCCCCCCAGGCCCGCGGCGCACCCGACCCTGGAGCCCCTGGAGCCCCCTGGCCGGATGCAGCCACAGGGAACGGGGGTTCTGAGTTGGCAGGCCCCATTCCCGAAGCATCCACGGGCACTTCCCGAAGGGCTGACACCTGCTGCGCCTCAGCAGCCAGCCAACCTCCCTCCCTCTGGTCGGGCACTGCACGCCACACAGCCACTTGTGTCCCCTGTGTCCCTCCCTGGAGGCCGCAGCGCGTTTTGGGTTTTGGCGCGGACGGGCCCCTCTCGGCTTCCGTAGTCCATTTGCCCCCGGAGCCTGCCAGACCCCTGGCTCTAGGAGGCTGCCCAGGGGCGCTGCCAACAGCCCCCAGGTGCTGGCTAGCCGCAGCGGACGGCCACGGGGGGAGCACACACACCTGCGGGTGTCCCCGGGCCGCACACACGAACTGCCCCGCGCTTCCCGGTGTTGCAAATAGGCCCCCCGGGAAGCCCGGCACGCCCTAGGGGCTTGTCGGGTGGGGCCGACGCAAGGTGGTTGACTGGGGAGGGCTGCTGCTGCCACACACCCACTCCTGAAGCCCACTGGGGCGGTCCAAGGGCGAGGAGCTCGGAGCTCGGTCAGGGCTGTCCCAGCAGAACTTTTTGAGGGTGGACGGACACGCCCGCGGGCAATCAGGTGTTGCGGGCAGGCCCCGGGGGCAGGCCCTGCTGAGTCCCCGAGCGCCACCTGGGTTCCTGCCACCACCCTTGGGCCGGGATGAGGTGCCACCTTGTGCATAGAAGCCCTGCACACAGGCAAGAAGCCCCCCAGGCCCGCGGCGCACCCGACCCTGGAGCCCCCTGGCCGGCTGCAGCCACAGGGAACGGGGGTTCTGAGTTGGCAGGCCCCATTCCCGAAGCATCCACGGGCACTTCCCGAAGGGCTGACACCTGCTGCGCCTCAGCAGCCAGCCAACCTCCCTCCCTCTGGTCGGGCACTGCACGCCACACAGCCACTTGTGTCCCCTGTGTCCCTCCCTGGAGGCCGCAGCACGTTTTGGGTTTTGGCGCGGACGGGCCCCTCTCGGCTTCCGTAGTCCATTTGCCCCCGGAGCCTGCCAGACCCCTGGCTCTAGGAGGCTGCCCAGGGGCGCTGCCAACAGCCCCCAGGTGCTGGCTAGCCGCCTCGGCCGGCCATGGGAGGAGCACACACACCTGCGGGTGTCCCCGGGCCGCACACACGAACTGCCCCGCGCTTCCCGGCGTTGCAAATAGGCCCCCCGGGAAGCCCCGCACGCCCTAGGGGCTTGTCGGGTGGAGCCGACGCAAGGTGGTTGACTGGGGAGGGCTGCTGCTGCCACACACCCACTCCTGAAGCCCACTGGGGCGGTCCAAGGGCGAGGAGCTCGGAGCTCGGTCAGGGCTGTCCCAGCAGAACTTTTTGAGGGTGGACGGACACGCCCGCGGGCAATCAGGTGTTGCGGGCAGGCCCCGGGGGCAGGCCCTGCTGAGTCCCCGAGCGCCACCTGGGTTCCTGCCACCACCCTTGGGCCGGGATGAGGTGCCACCTTGTGCGTAGAAGCCCTGCACACAGGCAAGAAGCCCCCCAGGCCCGCGGCGCACCCGACCCTGGAGCCCCTGGAGCCCCCTGGCCGGCTGCAGCCACAGGGAACGGGGGTTCTGAGTTGGCAGGCCCCATTCCCGAAGCATCCACGGGCACTTCCCGAAGGGCTGACACCTGCTGCGCCTCAGCAGCCAGCCAACCTCCCTCCCTCTGGTCGGGCACTGCACGCCACACAGCCACTTGTGTCCCCTGTGTCCCTCCCTGGAGGCCGCAGCGCGTTTTGGGTTTTGGCGCGGACGGGCCCCTCTCGGCTTCCGTAGTCCATTTGCCCCCGGAGCCTGCCAGACCCCTGGCTCTAGGAGGCTGCCCAGGGGCGCTGCCAACAGCCCCCAGGTGCTGCCTAGCCGCCTCGGCCGGCCATGGGAGGAGCACACACACCTGCGGGTGTCCCCGGGCCGCACACACGAACTGCCCCGCGCTTCCCGGCGTTGCAAATAGGCCCCCCGGGAAGCCCGGCACGCCCTAGGGGCTTGTCGGGTGGGGCCGACGCAAGGTGGTTGACTGGGGAGGGCTGCAGCTGCCACACACCCACTCCTGAAGCCCACTGGGGCGGTCCAAGGGCGAGGAGCTCGGAGCTCGGTCAGGGCTGTCCCAGCAGAACTTTTTGAGGGTGGACGGACACGCCCGCGGGCAATCAGGTGTTGCGGGCAGGCCCCGGGGGCAGGCCCTGCTGAGTCCCCGAGCGCCACCTGGGTTCCTGCCACCACCCTTGGGCCGGGATGAGGTGCCACCTTGTGCGTAGAAGCCCTGCACACAGGCAAGAAGCCCCCCAGGCCCGCGGCGCACCCGACCCTGGAGCCCCCTGGCCGGCTGCAGCCACAGGGAACGGGGGTTCTGAGTTGGCAGGCCCCATTCCCGAAGCATCCACGGGCACTTCCCGAAGGGCTGACACCTGCTGCGCCTCAGCAGCCAGCCAACCTCCCTCCCTCTGGTCAGGCACTGCACGCCACACAGCCACTTGTGTCCCCTGTGTCCCTCCCTGGAGGCCGCAGCGCGTTTTGGGTTTTGGCGCGGACGGGCCCCTCTCGGCTTCCGTAGTCCATTTGCCCCCGGAGCCTGCCAGACCCCTGGCTCTAGGAGGCTGCCCAGGGGCGCTGCCAACAGCCCCCAGGTGCTGGCTAGCCGCAGCGGACGGCCACGGGGGGAGCACACACACCTGCGGGTGTCCCCGGGCCGCACACACGAACTGCCCCGCGCTTCCCGGCGTTGCAAATAGGCCCCCCGGGAAGCCCCGCCCGCCCTAGGGGCTTGTCGGGTGGGGCCGACGCAAGGTGGTTGACTGGGGAGGGCTGCTGCTGCCACACACCCACTCCTGAAGCCCACTGGGGCGGTCCAAGGGCGAGGAGCTCGGAGCTCGGTCAGGGCTGTCCCAGCAGAACTTTTTGAGGGTGGACGGACACGCCCGCGGGCAATCAGGTGTTGCGGGCAGGCCCCGGGGGCAGGCCCTGCTGAGTCCCCGAGCGCCACCTGGGTTCCTGCCACCACCCTTGGGCCGGGATGAGGTGCCACCTTGTGCGTAGAAGCCCTGCACACAGGCAAGAAGCCCCCCAGGCCCGCGGCGCACCCGACCCTGGAGCCCCTGGAGCCCCCTGGCCGGATGCAGCCACAGGGAACGGGGGTTCTGAGTTGGCAGGCCCCATTCCCGAAGCATCCACGGGCACTTCCCGAAGGGCTGACACCTGCTGCGCCTCAGCAGCCAGCCAACCTCCCTCCCTCTGGTCGGGCACTGCACGCCACACAGCCACTTGTGTCCCCTGTGTCCCTCCCTGGAGGCCGCAGCGCGTTTTGGGTTTTGGCGCGGACGGGCCCCTCTCGGCTTCCGTAGTCCATTTGCCCCCGGAGCCTGCCAGACCCCTGGCTCTAGGAGGCTGCCCAGGGGCGCTGCCAACAGCCCCCAGGTGCTGGCTAGCCGCAGCGGACGGCCACGGGGGGAGCACATACACCTGCGGGTGTCCCCGGGCCGCACACACGAACTGCCCCGCGCTTCCCGGTGTTGCAAATAGGCCCCCCGGGAAGCCCGGCACGCCCTAGGGGCTTGTCGGGTGGGGCCGACGCAAGGTGGTTGACTGGGGAGGGCTGCAGCTGCCACACACCCACTCCTGAAGCCCACTGGGGCGGTCCAAGGGCGAGGAGCTCGGAGCTCGGTCAGGGCTGTCCCAGCAGAACTTTTTGAGGGTGGACGGACACGCCCGCGGGCAATCAGGTGTTGCGGGCAGGCCCCGGGGGCAGGCCCTGCTGAGTCCCCGAGCGCCACCTGGGTTCCTGCCACCACCCTTGGGCCGGGATGAGGTGCCACCTTGTGCGTAGAAGCCCTGCACACAGGCAAGAAGCCCCCCAGGCCCGCGGCGCACCCGACCCTGGAGCCCCCTGGCCGGCTGCAGCCACAGGGAACGGGGGTTCTGAGTTGGCAGGCCCCATTCCCGAAGCATCCACGGGCACTTCCCGAAGGGCTGACACCTGCTGCGCCTCAGCAGCCAGCCAACCTCCCTCCCTCTGGTCGGGCACTGCACGCCACACAGCCACTTGTGTCCCCTGTGTCCCTCCCTGGAGGCCGCAGCGCGTTTTGGGTTTTGGCGCGGACGGGCCCCTCTCGGCTTCCGTAGTCCATTTGCCCCCGGAGCCTGCCAGACCCCTGGCTCTAGGAGGCTGCCCAGGGGCGCTGCCAACAGCCCCCAGGTGCTGGCTAGCCGCCTCGGCCGGCCACGGGGGGAGCACACACACCTGCGGGTGTCCCCGGGCCGCACACACGAACTGCCCCGCGCTTCCCGGCGTTGCAAATAGGCCCCCCGGGAAGCCCCGCCCGCCCTAGGGGCTTGTCGGGTGGGGCCGACGCAAGGTGGTTGACTGGGGAGGGCTGCTGCTGCCACACACCCACTCCTGAAGCCCACTGGGGCGGTCCAAGGGCGAGGAGCTCGGAGCTCGGAGCTCGGTCAGGGCTGTCCCAGCAGAACTTTTTGAGGGTGGACGGACACGCCCGCGGGCAATCAGGTGTTGGGGGCAGGCCCCGGGCGCAGGCCCTGCTGAGTCCCCGAGCGCCACCTGGGTTCCTGCCACCACCCTTGGGCCGGGATGAGGTGCCACCTTGTGCGTAGAAGCCCTGCACACAGGCAAGAAGCCCCCCAGGCCCGCGGCGCACCCGACCCTGGAGCCCCTGGAGCCCCCTGGCCGGCTGCAGCCACAGGGAACGGGGGTTCTGAGTTGGCAGGCCCCATTCCCGAAGCATCCACGGGCACTTCCCGAAGGGCTGACACCTGCTGCGCCTCAGCAGCCAGCCAACCTCCCTCCCTCTGGTCGGGCACTGCACGCCACACAGCCACTTGTGTCCCCTGTGTCCCTCCCTGGAGGCCGCAGCGCGTTTTGGGTTTTGGCGCGGACGGGCCCCTCTCGGCTTCCGTAGTCCATTTGCCCCCGGAGCCTGCCAGACCCCTGGCTCTAGGAGGCTGCCCAGGGGCGCTGCCAACAGCCCCCAGGTGCTGGCTAGCCGCAGCGGACGGCCACGGGGGGAGCACACACACCTGCGGGTGTCCCCGGGCCGCACACACGAACTGCCCCGCGCTTCCCGGTGTTGCAAATAGGCCCCCCGGGAAGCCCGGCACGCCCTAGGGGCTTGTCGGGTGGGGCCGACGCAAGGTGGTTGACTGGGGAGGGCTGCAGCTGCCACACACCCACTCCTGAAGCCCACTGGGGCGGTCCAAGGGCGAGGAGCTCGGAGCTCGGTCAGGGCTGTCCCAGCAGAACTTTTTGAGGGTGGACGGACACGCCCGCGGGCAATCAGGTGTTGCGGGCAGGCCCCGGGGGCAGGCCCTGCTGAGTCCCCGAGCGCCACCTGGGTTCCTGCCACCACCCTTGGGCCGGGATGAGGTGCCACCTTGTGCGTAGAAGCCCTGCACACAGGCAAGAAGCCCCCCAGGCCCGCGGCGCACCCGACCCTGGAGCCCCCTGGCCGGCTGCAGCCACAGGGAACGGGGGTTCTGAGTTGGCAGGCCCCATTCCCGAAGCATCCACGGGCACTTCCCGAAGGGCTGACACCTGCTGCGCCTCAGCAGCCAGCCAACCTCCCTCCCTCTGGTCGGGCACTGCACGCCACACAGCCACTTGTGTCCCCTGTGTCCCTCCCTGGAGGCCGCAGCGCGTTTTGGGTTTTGGCGCGGACGGGCCCCTCTCGGCTTCCGTAGTCCATTTGCCCCCGGAGCCTGCCAGACCCCTGGCTCTAGGAGGCTGCCCAGGGGCGCTGCCAACAGCCCCCAGGTGCTGGCTAGCCGCCTCGGCCGGCCACGGGGGGAGCACACACACCTGCGGGTGTCCCCGGGCCGCACACACGAACTGCCCCGCGCTTCCCGGCGTTGCAAATAGGCCCCCCGGGAAGCCCCGCCCGCCCTAGGGGCTTGTCGGGTGGGGCCGACGCAAGGTGGTTGACTGGGGAGGGCTGCTGCTGCCACACACCCACTCCTGAAGCCCACTGGGGCGGTCCAAGGGCGAGGAGCTCGGAGCTCGGAGCTCGGTCAGGGCTGTCCCAGCAGAACTTTTTGAGGGTGGACGGACACGCCCGCGGGCAATCAGGTGTTGCGGGCAGGCCCCGGGCGCAGGCCCTGCTGAGTCCCCGAGCGCCACCTGGGTTCCTGCCACCACCCTTGGGCCGGGATGAGGTGCCACCTTGTGCGTAGAAGCCCTGCACACAGGCAAGAAGCCCCCCAGGCCCGCGGCGCACCCGACCCTGGAGCCCCTGGAGCCCCCTGGCCGGCTGCAGCCACAGGGAACGGGGGTTCTGAGTTGGCAGGCCCCATTCCCGAAGCATCCACGGGCACTTCCCGAAGGGCTGACACCTGCTGCGCCTCAGCAGCCAGCCAACCTCCCTCCCTCTGGTCGGGCACTGCACGCCACACAGCCACTTGTGTCCCCTGTGTCCCTCCCTGGAGGCCGCAGCGCGTTTTGGGTTTTGGCGCGGACGGGCCCCTCTCGGCTTCCGTAGTCCATTTGCCCCCGGAGCCTGCCAGACCCCTGGCTCTAGGAGGCTGCCCAGGGGCGCTGCCAACAGCCCCCAGGTGCTGGCTAGCCACAGCGGACGGCCACGGGGGGAGCACACACACCTGCGGGTGTCCCCGGGCCGCACACACGAACTGCCCCGCGCTTCCCGGTGTTGCAAATAGGCCCCCCGGGAAGCCCGGCACGCCCTAGGGGCTTGTCGGGTGGGGCCGACGCAAGGTGGTTGACTGGGGAGGGCTGCTGCTGCCACACACCCACTCCTGAAGCCCACTGGGGCGGTCCAAGGGCGAGGAGCTCGGAGCTCGGTCAGGGCTGTCCCAGCAGAACTTTTTGAGGGTGGACGGACACGCCCGCGGGCAATCAGGTGTTGCGGGCAGGCCCCGGGGGCAGGCCCTGCTGAGTCCCCGAGCGCCACCTGGGTTCCTGCCACCACCCTTGGGCCGGGATGAGGTGCCACCTTGTGCATAGAAGCCCTGCACACAGGCAAGAAGCCCCCCAGGCCCGCGGCGCACCCGACCCTGGAGCCCCCTGGCCGGATGCAGCCACAGGGAACGGGGGTTCTGAGTTGGCAGGCCCCATTCCCGAAGCATCCACGGGCACTTCCCGAAGGGCTGACACCTGCTGCGCCTCAGCAGCCAGCCAACCTCCCTCCCTCTGGTCGGGCACTGCACGCCACACAGCCACTTGTGTCCCCTGTGTCCCTCCCTGGAGGCCGCAGCGCGTTTTGGGTTTTGGCGCGGACGGGCCCCTCTCGGCTTCCGTAGTCCATTTGCCCCCGGAGCCTGCCAGACCCCTGGCTCTAGGAGGCTGCCCAGGGGCGCTGCCAACAGCCCCCAGGTGCTGGCTAGCC